>NC_140237.1:23288044-23623044 GCF_949987555.1 Borostomias antarcticus
GTCTGCCTTTCACAAGGGGGGAGTCTTCAGCATGCCAAGAGCAACTCAAGCAAAAGTACATTCATAAAAGTGCCAAAGCCAAATGCAAGTACCGTAGCCTATTTTCGTCCTTATCTTTCTTCCTCTGCTTCATGCCGTCTGCTCTTGTATTTTAAGGAGCCATGTCCCTTGTTTCATGATTTTGAAGAGTTGAATGAGTTCATAAGAGATACTTCTATTTATACACTCTGGCTTCAAAACGAGAGGAGGGATGAGAATGTGGATGAATATAGCGATGGCTCGTCTGTTGTTAGATGTTCTCAGAGGAACTGGATAGCTCTCATCAGGCTGCTCTTCCTGGTTCTCAGCTAGGTTCTCAAACAGACCTGCACTAAGGTTCCGAGGCCCCACTTTCCTTAAAGGACAATGCTCGTTTTTGACAACATGGACCTTATTTACGACATATTATAAGACGTTTGACTCACCGAGATCACTTTGGTGTAGTTCGGAGGCATGTAGAAGAAATTTAAAATCCAGCGCGAGCCAGTATATCCATGTAATGGCGGTGGTCGGGGCACTTAGAATGCAGTTTCTAAAAATCTATTTTCTGCCGCGAAACGGTTGTTTTCATCAATCTGTCTTGATGAATCGCTAGTTGTGCTTACATAGAGAGCATAGGCCTGTTGTGGTATTTCACATGCCTCTGTAATATGATCTTTAGAAACGTCTTTAGACACGAAATAGCTTCCTCACTTGCTCCAGCATGCATGCGCACAGCGTGCTGGAGCAACGATTGCGCGCTGTGCGCATTAGTGCTGGAGCAAGTGAGGAAGCTATTTCGTTTCGAAAGACTTTTCTAAAGATCATGGCATGTGAAAACCACAACAGGCATGCTCTATGTAAGCACAACTAGCGATTCATCAAGACAGATTGATGAAAACAACCGTTTCGCGGCAGAAAATAGATTTTTAGAAACTGCATTCTAAGTGCCCCGACCACCGCCATTACATGGATAAACTGGCTCGCGCTGGATTTTAAATTTCTTCTACATGCCTCCGAACTACACCAAAGTGATCTCGGTGAGTCAAACGTCTTATAATATGTCGTAAATAAGGTCCAGGTTGTCAAAAACGAGCATTGTCCTTTAAGGAAGGACTCATCAATAACAGGAAGGACTCATCAATAACAGGAAATTCTATATTAAACCACAAGAGCAAGATAGAAGAGAGATGGGCTATGTTTGAGATAGAGATAGAGCTAAAATGCCATACAAACTGATGTAGGCTAATCAATACGGCTTTATGCAGGTAACATAGAAATAGAAGCAAAAAACAAACTTGTGTGTGTGCACTGAAGCTCAAATAGGCTGAGTACACACACACACACACAATCAGAATCAAAAACCTACTTGGCTAAATAAATCATTCTGTGTGTGTGTGTGTGTGTGTGTGTGTGTGTGTGTGTGTGTGTGTGTGTGTGTGTGTGTGTGTGTGTACTCGGCCTATTTGAGCTGCAGTGCTGGTACACCTGTCCTTTGTTTAGGTCCTGGCGGTGGGATTGAAATATGGATCTGGTAACCAGCCTGTCTGTATATGACACAACGCCAGGACTTTTTATCCAATCAAAAGGCACTCTGCCATTTGGATAGGAACCAATGGGGATAACGCTAGCAGTTATTGTTGGCGCCCATCCTAATGCCGGCTCACACTACAGGATTTTTGGGCCAATTTATCCCCAATTCACCCCTCCCGAAAATCTGGTTTGGATCGTTGGTAACGATGTTCAGTCCAGATTATTTTATGTAATGTGAGGGGTTTCCAGATCCAATATTAACCCCTCGATCGGCTCGCAGACCAATCGGGGCGACCCCAATAATATCAAACATGTTTGATATTTAGATTATCACTACTTTATAAGCGAGACAGCGAGACCAGTGGTTCGTTGCTCCCTCGGGCACGATAATATCCTGGAGTGCAGCCATTCTCAACCAGTGCGGCACGTACTTTGCATGCAGTACGCATACAATTGGGACCTACCACTTTTTTCATAACATTGTGCCCTGAAATTTGCCCACATCTGTAGCATGTCCATAAAGGGACATTCATCCACAGTTGTCGCGACTGGCACATGTGATGTAATTTCAGCTGTGTGCAATGGATTGTGGGTCAGAATAGCCAGAAAAGTCTGCTGGCTTTCGTACTGCAAAATACGACGGATGTATTAGGACATCCTGGTATTTTTGCCATACTGCATGTGGCATACTATGTATGATATTTTTCTAACTCTGATGTTTGTTCTTGTATGAATGATGAACCTTGTATGTTTACAGTGTTTTTATGATTGACTTTGGCCAGGTCACCCTTGTAAAAGAGACCATGCGTCTCAATGGGTCTATCTGGTCAAATAAAGGCTAAGAAGAAGAGGAATTGGGACATACTTCATCCTTTTTTTGCCTTCTATATAGTATGGAAGTATGCGATTCGGAACGCAGCCCAAGTCCTTGTGTGTCCATTCCCTGTTAGCAGGCCGGAGCTGGAGCAGGGCCAGTCACACACAGGAGGGCGTGGGCGTGCCAGCAACATGTTAGGCAGCGGGTAAACCAGGAGCAGTAGGCGGCCGGCACGTTCCTAATCCCTTACTGAGCCACCAAGCTGTGCCAGCTTTGCCACCCTCCGGACAGCTGTGTGTGCATGTGCGTGCGCGTGTGTGTGTGGGGGGCTTAGCTAGTTGCACTGTTCTGAATCACTCTGGTCTTGTGCTTTTGCACCTGTCTTAAAGAAAGCAATTTGAAATGCAAAAGCATAGAGTGGCCTCGTCGTGTTTGTTCATAATAGCTCACGACAACTGCGGAAATGAATAAAATGCCGCCCTAAACACACAACAAGCACGCACATACACATACAGTACACACACACACACACCAGGGGCGGACTGGCCATCAGGAGAACTGGCCTGCCCCCCCCCCCCCCCCCCCCCGTCAACAAATCGCACAGCACCCCCCCCCCCCCATGACATGACTCCTGGCATGAAATATTCACCCCGGCCCTGACACACACGAACACACACACATACAGTACACACACACACATACACACCAAGTGAGGCGCTCATCATCAGCAGCTCTTGGGGAGCTCATGGCGGCCGTCATGTGACTCAATCCCTCTGCCCCAGGAGTATAGTCCATTACACAGGCCCGACTAATCCCCTCCCACAACTGTTCACAGGCGTTTTGATCCACACACACACACACACACACTGGCTTCTCGACACACCATTCCACAGAGTGTGAAATCTGGAGGAGCTCACTGCCTTCAGGGATTTCATTTCATTCCCATTCAACAAATGAAATGAATTGAAAACACACACACACATACACACACACACACTGAGACTTGCATCGTCTCGGAGTCTCTGGTCTTCCTCTGTCAGATGTAGCTGCCAGTTCCCAGCTCATTCAAAGTTAAAGGCAACACACATGGAACAAGGAACCAGAGAAAACCGACAAGACCTCAGAGGGAATGTTCTAGAACATTCTTATTCAGTTCATGAATATTCTAGAACAGTCTTACTCTTTGTTTTCCAGAACATGAGCGATGCCATGGCGGTGCTCCACAAGCTGCAGACAGGGCTGGACGTCAACGTCAAGTTCACCGGGGTGCGGGTGTTTGAGTACACCCCGGAGTGCATCGTCTTCGACCTGCTGGACATCCCGCTCTACCACGGTTGGCTGGTGGACCCCCAGGTACGCCCCCCCCCACACACACACACACAGTTACTGTCAAGGTTTTACCTCTGGCTGCTGCTCACCTAGCCCTGTGAGGCCATCCTGATTTTGCTGGATTACGTCTGGATATTCTCCATAGAGATCCGTTTGTGCCAGATCAGAATACGATCTCGCCAGTCAGTGTTGGTTCTGAGGAATTTGAAGTACAGCTACTCTGGGGCGGGTTTATGACAGCGAGGAGCGGTTGAAGTTAGTGCGTGATAGACGGTGATAGACAGATGGTTCATCAAATCAAATCAAACTTTATTTGTATAGCGCATTTCATACACAGAGGCAACACAATGCACTTTACAGAGTTCCAAACAGTTTCCAGCGGAGAGTTCCCAGATGGTTGTGCAAAGCAAATGATCTGGAGCGTCAGGTTAGCTGCTCACCATACAGACACTAAAGCAGGTGTGTGCCCAGTGCACATTGTTAACCAAGGTTATTGCTTTCAAATGAAAACAACATGGTGACTGGTGTTTGCTCCTCCCTCTGAGTATTGTCCTTCTTGTTGGAAACAAAACAATGTGCTCTTGTAGCTTTACTGTATAGAACAAAACAAAGGTTGATTAATGTTCTTCGTGTGTGTATGTGTATGTGTGTCTCTCTCTCTCTCTCTCTCTCTCTCTATCTCTCTCTCTCCACAGATGGGTGACATTGTGAAAGCAGTGAGCAACTGTAGTTACAACCAGCTGGTGGAGAAGATAATCTCCTGCAAACAGTCGGAGTGTAGTGAGCTGGCCGGGGAAGGTGGGCGGACTTGGCCTTGTGTTCATATCAAATCAAACTTGATTTTTATAGCACATTTCTTACACAGAGAGGCAATGCAATGCGCTTTACAGAGAGCAAAGGGGGGGTAGACATAGATCCTACCCCTACATGGGGAAGGGAAGCGAAAAACCCATTCACTCAGGGTGTTGTGTTATTGCCCTTTCTCCGTTTTATGCACCCTCCTCCCCTGGGCAGGACGCTCTTCCATAAGGTGCACATTTCATTCACCTACTTCCTCCTTTGTGCTGAGGAGCAGATAAAACTCAGCAGAGCGCCTGGGCTCGACATTCCTGTGAAGTGCTGCCTCTAGTTCATCTCTCTCTCTCTCTCTCTCTCTCTCTCTCACTCTCTATCTCCCTCTCTCCCTCTCTCTGTCTCTCTCTCTGCCTCTCTCTCTCTTCCTCTCTCTCTCTCTCTTCCTCTCTCTCTCTCTCTCTATCTCTCTCACACACTGCTCCTATAAAGCTCGCACTCTGGGCATCTGTATTTCTGTCATCAGCACGTTTCCTGTTGGCCAGAATGTTCCAGGCTTTTTGAGCTAGATGGCATGAATAAACAACGACACGGTGGGTTCAGTTAGCGGCGCTGGGAGAACACATCTTGGTACATCCCAGGTTGGCCTTGCCCATCACTACAGCCCTTCTCTCGCTACCTCCTTCCTCCTGCCTGTCAGATGTGGGGCGTGTGTGGCTCTGCTTGTCACTCAACGCCACTCTGTGTGTGTGTGTGTCTCTGTCTATAGTTTAAAATGTCTGTCTCGCTGTCTCGCTGTCCCTTTACATCTCTCTCTGTCAGTCACGGCGTCTATCTTTCTTTCTATATATCAACCTGTCCGCCACGGTGTGCCTAAACGTGTCTGTACATCCGACACTGACTCAGTAGGGTTTTCTCTCCCTCCCTCCCTCCCTCTCTCCCTCCCTCCCTCCCTCCCTCTCTCTCTCTCTCCCCCCCTCTCCCTCCCTCTCTCTCTCTCTCCCCCTCTCCCTCCTTCTCTCTCCCTCCCTCTCTCTCCCCCTCTCTCCCCCCCTCTCCCTTCCTCTCTCGTCTTCTCTCTTTCTCTCCCTCCCTTTCTCTCTTCCTTCCTCTCTCTATCTCTACCCCTCCTCCCTCTCTCTCTCCATCCCTCCCCAGGTTTTGTGGCGGAGCAGTTCCTGAACAGCACGGCCACCCAGCTGACGTACCACGGCCTGTGTGAGCTCACCTCCAGCGTCCAGGAGGGCGAGCTCTGCGTCTTCTTCAGGAACAACCACTTCAGCACCATGATCAAATACAAGGTCATCTTCCACTATTTTTTGTGCCCGTTCAACAGTGCGGTTGGACAGGCTTTTTTTTTTTTTCCTAACACCCCCCCCCCAATAGCATCCCTACACATAAATGGGGTCGCTGTGTCCAACCCTGGTGAAGCAGCGTGATCAATATGAATAGGGAGAGGTGTATTACAGTGTCCTCCGTCCCTCCAGAGGACAAAGTGGGTATTGCAGTGCTGAGGACGCTTAGAACAAGTTGTCCTTCTCCTCTCTTTCCTGCTTTATAGTCTTTAGTATGACTCGGCTGGAGATCGAACCCCAAACCTCCCAATCTAACCACAAGGCCACTGAGCTGCTGCCAACTTTAGATAGTGACAGAGCCTGTGCAGTAGGCGGTTGAATCATGGTCCTTATCATCCAAGTGTTCTCTGCCTGCCGTTGAGCACCGCCAGCCGCCTCCCTACACCCCTCCTCCCCCCTCCCTCCTCCTCACTGCCCCCTCCCCCTCCCTACTGACAAAGCTCCACACACCCCTCTCCCCTGTGGTGTGCTGCTCACAGTACGCCAGGTTCCAGCGATGATGCCATGTTGTTCGTCTATGTTAATTCCCTATATAAATGTATTACGCCCATGCAGGCCTATGTTAGGAGCTTGGCGGAGTGTTCAGAATCTGTAGTGGGTGAATCTTATCTTATCTACCGTGGTTCCACTCGCCCGGCTCTTCTTCTCCATATCAGGGAAGCTGTGAAGCTGGGACAGCCTCTTCCTGTTATCTACAGCAGGGGAAATGGAGCAGGCCTGTGTGTGTGTGTGTGTGTGTGTGTGTGTGTGTGTGTGTACGGGGGGAGGGGGGGGGGGGTACGTGCCAAATGAAGCACGCTGAATGTAACACCTATGACCTCAAGATAACTGCTAATGAGTGCAAAGTGCCCCATCTCACACACACACACTTACAAAGATACACACTCTCTCACTCTCTCGTAGGCCTGGATTACACTAGCGCGGATGTCCATGGCTGCATTTTTGAACGGGCAAAACAATTTGCGATTACATGCGAAAATTGCACGTTAAAATCTGTTCAAATCTCTTATCACACTAACACGCCAGAAAACGCATATCACACCACCATTAAAGAGCCTATCAAACAGGTGATTTACGAGTTTGAGCTATAGCAATCAAGGGTGTATTTTTCTTGGCTGTAGCATAGTCTAGAATGTTGTGAGTTTAAAATGCAGCCATCCAACCAACACCAAAAATCACCAGCAAATAAATTTCCATCCTGTTTGTGTTAAGTGTCTGGTGCGCATTCCCTGCTTTAAAAAAAATCTTGAAATCTTTAATCCAAAAAGATAGCCTACTTATTCCAATTTCTAATTGTAGGCTAATCACAATCTGTGCTGCTGTGATAACAATATTATTAGTAGGCTATTACTGTTCACCTTATTATTTATTTATTTATGTTGTTGTAAGAGATGAATGGTTGCAAACCATGAGCTCAGCCAGGTATATTGGAATTCATTTAAACAGTTCCCTTTGCTTCCCAAACACCATCTCATCTACTTTGTGTTGATGCATTTTTTGTTTTATTCTTTCTTGTTTTTAGAGCGCAATCAACTTTTACCAAGAGGACAAAGTCCATCCATTCACCCAACTTCGTCCTCGAGCACAGCGTTCCATAGGCCTGTAGGCCTGCCGTTCTCGCTTCAGAGAGAGAGAGAGGAGAGAGAGAGAGAGAGAGAGAGAGAGAGAGAGGAGAGAGAGAGATAGGCCTATAGGCCTGCCGCTCTCAGTTCACCACGGATCTTCCTAATGTTCCTCTTTTAATTTCTTCCAGTAATCCAAACTCCATATCCAATTCCTATTTAGATTTTTATTCACTCACACACGAATAAACCAATTACTTGTTCAATGATCACAGATCTGATTTCAGACTATTATTCCTGATTAAATTGATGACATAGCCTATTTGAGGGGTTCTTTTGCAAAAACAGACATCTCAGTTTGTAGATATCCTAAATCCTGTTTGCCCATGCTGTGAGGTTTAAATTGGTAGGCCTATTCATCTCTTGGTACAGAATGACAACATGCGGGACATGAGCAGACAGTTAGCGTAGGCTATTCATAAAAACATTCACACACTGTAATATTTATTCACAAGCACAAACTTCTTCGTCAGGATTACTGACATAAACCCATTCAATAACTCTTGTCATATTCAAGTCTCGTAATAATATGGGAGCTTTAACGTAAGGGAATGGTTGAAGGATTTAAAGCGAACTGATTATAAGGACCATATATTGGAACATTTTAAAAGAAAAGTGCAGGAGAGCTCCGGAGTTCAGACAGCTGTGATGAAGGTGCTGTTTGGTCGGGAACACAAACTGATCTGGGGAGCCTAGTATAGCGGCATATGCCAATAAAGGCTTTTTAACTTTTTGCCAGTTTTCTTTGAACAAGAGAATATTATTATTTGAGTGTCTACATTTTGGAGGGAACCTGTAAACATTGAATACAGTTAAAGTGCATCCTCCATTTATGGCGTTATTCTTATTTCCATAATGATGTTAACTATAGTATAGTATCTAATAAGATATAGCTCAAACTCGTAAATCACCTGTTTGATTTTTATAATGTGAAGTGAACACAGCGTGACAGTGGCTAGTTTTTTACTCCGGCAGTATATCCGCCTCTGGGTTCGAGCTTCATTTTGGTCGCGGTAGTGTAATTGCTAGGCGCAAAGCTACTCCAGGGTCTAGCCTTACTACAGGGGTGAGAAGGAGCTTAAGTGTGTGTTTTTTCACTAAGACTGGGGTGTATCGTGTGTGTGTGCGTGCGTGTGTGTTTGCGTGTGTGTGTTTTGCGCACAGGGCCAGCTATACCTCCTGGTGACAGATCAGGGCTTCCTGACAGAGGAGAAGGTGGTGTGGGAGAGCCTGCACAACGTCGACGGGGATGGGAACTTCTGCGATTCCGAGTTCCGCCTGCGGCCTCCCTCCGACCCGGAGACCGTGTACCGCGGACAGCAGGACCAGATAGACCAGGTGTGACCCTCTTGCCACCCCCCTCCCCCCACACTGAACACACGCATGGAAGTCTTTTGAACAGAAGCACCATCATTGATGTTTTTTGTTCATTTATCGTCCGCACTTGTCGGTGGCGAACTGCAAAGAATTTGTTTTATTGCCATGCAGTTTTACAATGTACTGTACTGGGAATTTGCTTTCGGTCGTGGTGCATAACATGGAGACAACAGTTTGACAGGGACGATACAGGACAGTGCAAAGAGCAAGTACAAAATTGTGCAAAAAAACAGGATAAGCTAAGAAAAAGGACAATATAAATGAAGTAGTGCAGTCAGTGTATATACAGTGAGTGTGCAGAGTGTAATGTAATTTACTGTCAGCAATTAGCAGTCAGTTGAGTCATCATACTGTACAGAGTTGATAGTAGAATTCAGAAACACCAGAGAGAGAGAGTAAATATTCCACACCCTCCCCGCCCGTCTTGGCTGTGTTCTCCTCTGGCTTCCTGCTCTGCTTCAGCTGAACACACACTCTCTACGCCCAGACTTAGCAACAAGGGAAAGCTCCTCAATAATAGATGTTAAAAGGTCCTCTACTCTCCAGTTACCAGTACATCCCCCCTCCCTCCACTACAAGTACTACTACACACACACACACACACACACACACACACACACACACACACACACACACACACACACACTCTCTGGGTGTAGATGCCTGAATTCCTGATCAGCAGATCGTGGTCACATGTGGCGCCCCCCTCTGTGTAGCTCCACCGCCCTGCGCTGTAGCTCTTCGATTGGCTCTTTAATAATGCATGCGGGTTTGTGTCCCCTGTGCGTTTCACGGGAGCCACAGCTGCTGGCTGCTGGAGTGCTGATCGGCTGGCGAGCATGTTTTCTTTGAACGGTTAAGTTTGAACGTAGAGCCCTTCTGTGATCAACAATGATTTTCTGGATGATATATTTTGGATGTAGTCCCGCTAGTACAACCTAATTTAATGTTAGTTAAACGTAAAAGGGCCTCCGGCATTCAATTTATTAATTAAATCATACAATTCACATTTCCCTCAGTCCAGTGTCCATTTTTGTTCACTGCAAACTAACTTTTCAGAAGGTTCGCTTTTGTTTGCAAACGTTCGCAGCGAACACAAAGCTAACTGAAAAAAGTTTCAAATAGTTTGCAAACGTTTGCGATTGTTTGCTATGTTCACTGAATTTCAACGCACCCCTGGTCCAAGTGCCGATTGGCTGGTTGTAGTGCTGATTGGCCAGTTTGTTAGGCCTGGTCGTAGTGCTTATTGGCTGGTCTTTTAGGCCTGGTCTTAGTGCTTGATCGGCTGGTCTGTTAGGCCTGGTCTATGTACTTGATTGGCCTGTCTGTTAGGCCAGGCCTTGTCTTAGTGCTGATAGGCTGGTCTGTTAGGCCTGGTCTTAGTGCTGATAGGCTGGTCTGTTAGGCCTGGTCTTAGTGCTGATAGGCTGGTCTGTTAGGCCTGGTCTTAGTGCTGATAGGCTGGTCTGTTAGGCCTGGTCTTAGTGCCGGCGGAGGCTGACAGCTGGTGCGTCTGCTGCGGACTCTCTCCCAGGGAGGGGACTAGGGATGGGAATTGAAAACCGGTTCTTGTTGAGAGCCGGTTCCCAGTGAATCGATTTCTTGGAATCGTAAGCCAAAATCCTTAACGATTCCGCTATCGATTCCTGTCGGTGCTGCGCATGCGCAATGTCACACGCACGCTGCCTTGTTTTGTTTTATTAGACCGCGGTAGAAGAAGCCAGCAACATGTCGTCTAGGCATAAACGTTTGAAAGTGTGGTTACATTTCACGCGACAAGATGACAACATGGCCACTTGCAATGCTTGCAAAAACCTATATCATCAAAGGGGGGAAATACTACAAATATGCAAAAACATTTGGCCACACAGCATGCGATAACTTTGCAGGAATGTCATGTTTTTGATGCGCTCCGGAGTGACGACAGCAGCGCAGCTAATATTAGTGTAGTCGAAGGTAAACTCCTCCAGAGTCCCTGTCTATTGTGTTAGTGCCATTTGTTTAATTGTGTAAACCAGCTTTCACTATATGAATAATCTCCATTTCCATCCATGTAATTTAGATGATGACGTTCAGAGTCAGGCTGGTGGTAGTCGGTCTGAAAAAATACTGATTTGTTTGTCAGTTTTATTTTTAGTTCAATGTGAATACACCTAAAAAACAGCACTGTAATTGACATAAAAAAAGAAAATTAAATAATAAACCATGTTTGTACTATTTTTGCCCAATGAGAATCGATAAGAGAATTGATAAGGAATCGGATCGATAAGCAGAATCGAAAATGGAATTGGAATCGCTAAAATCTTATCAATTCCCATCTCTAGAGGGGACCCTCACATTTCATCTCTCCGCTCCACACACACACCCCCTCTCAGACACCCCCTCTCACACACACGTGAGAGGGCTTATCATATCAGCCCATTAAGACTATCTTGCTGCACTCATGGGTGGATTGGTTTAGCTCGACTTAAAAGCTTAGACAAAGTGAAGAGCCCTTGTGTGCGCCACGGCTACGTGTGTGTCTGTCTGTGTGTGTGTGTGTGTGTGTGTGTGTGTGTGTGTGTGTGAGAGAGAGAGAGAGAGAGAGAGAGAGAGAGGAAGTGCGTGTGTGTGTGTGTGTGTGCGGGCATGTATTGTTTCATGGCATTGTCCCATTTTCACAGAGTGGACAGATGTTTCCGATGATGAAGTAAACTGTCCATCTCTCTTCTCCCTCTGTCTGTGTGTGTGTGTGTGCGCGTGCATGTGTGTATGCTTGTGTCTGTTTGTGTGTGTCTGTGTTTGTGTGGGTGTGCATGTGTGCGACTTTGTGTTTGTTTGAGCGTGCGTGTTTGCGCGTACGTGCATGTGTGTGTGTGCATGTGTGTGTGTATGTGCGTGTGTTTGTGTGCGTGCGTGTGTGTGTGTGTGTGCGCATGCAGGACTACCTGATGGCGCTGTCCCTGCAGCAGGAGCAGCAGAGCGGGGAGCTGCAGTGGGAGCAGCTCCCCGAGGGCCTCAGCGACCTGGAGCTGGCCAAGAAGCTGCAGGAGGAGGAGGACCACCGCGCCTCCCAGTACTACCAGGAGCAGGAGCAGGAGCAGGCTGCCGCACACGCACAGGCACAGGTACAGGGAGGAGGGAGGGAGGAATGGAAGTGAAACTAAATAAGGAAGATAATTCGAGTAGGTTGTTGAAGATAAGGAAGATAATCGGAGGAGGAGTTGATAAGTACAGTAGGAAAGGACAGAAGCTTGGGTGGGAGCAGGGGGAGAAGGAGGAGGAGAGGAAGAGGAGGAGGAGAAGGGGGAGGAGGAGGAGACCTCAGTGTTAGAAGAGCTCTGGGAGACGGAAAACAGGAGTAGGAGGGGCTTAGGTGTCTGTTCATCCACTCATTTACATATTTGATGTACTCTGCTGACATGACAGTCTGTCTTTCTTGACGTAATGTCGTTATTGTGAAAGTCTACCTGACCACTCTAGTATGGAATACCAAATGTGTCAAAATTGAATGAATGAATGAATAAATAAATAAAAAATAACAAACAAACAAGCAAGCAAGCAAACAAAGAAACAAATAAATAAAAAATGAATGAATGAATGAATGAATGCATACATATATAAATACATAAATGAATGAATGAATAAATAAATAAATAAATAAATATGGCTATGAAATGAATACATAATCATATTCAGGCTTTATGTCATAGCCACATTTATTCATTTCATGGCTCATATGTATTTATTTATTTATTTAATTATGGCATTTTTGGTATTCCGTATTCTGGGGTCTGTGTGAAGATCTACCTGACCATTACAGTGGGCAACAACTGACTGACTGTGCAGCTCCCTCTTGTGTTGTGTTGCCATCAGGGCCAGCAGCAGCCAGCAGGGGGCGATGAAGTGGACAGAGGAGCAGCCGGGCCTGCCGGAGCGCCAGCATGCGGGTCCGCGCCCACCGGGGCCACGCCCAGCCCGAGGAAACAGCCCTCGGCAGGGGAGCGCAAACCCAAGAAAGAACCCAAGGATAAAGACAAATGTGTCATTTTGTAACAGAGGGTGTCTGTGTGTGTGTGTGTGTGTGTGTGTGTGTGTGTGTGTGTGTGTGTGTGTGCGTGCGCTGGAGGTGGAGGAGGGTAGCAGTTGTTTATAGACCCTACAGCCAACGCACAGCCCCACCTGAAGGTAGAGGGTGGAGAGAGAAAGAGAGAGAGAGAGGGAAGGAAGGAGGGAGGGTGGGTGGGGTGGAGAGCGCAACGAGATGCCGTTAGGAGCTGCTGTCCCCGAGCCACTGGTGCCTGCCATCCCCTGCCGACCCCAGACTACAGAGAAAAGGACGCTGTGACAACAACCACTAACCTTTCGTACAGCTGGCCAACTTTGTTACAAGTCGCACAGTGCACTATATTTGTGATGTGGGGTCAAGTTTATTGGGAGTGACATATTTTATAGTAAAATGGAAAAACCTTAAAAAAACAAAACAAACAGGACATCACCTCTCATGGAATATTTTTTCCAAGGACATCATTTTTATTCATTTTCATCATAATTGCAGTTGATAAGCTATTTTGTATAAATTATATTTACAGCACATTATTATGTAGATATGCCTGCTTCAGTTAAATCTTGTTTTTGATTTTTTTTGGACTGATTTGTTATAGTAGCTAGCTGTTGATTGCCGGTGCTCACATAGGTCTCCCTAATCATCAGAGTCTCAGAGATAATTGAGTTTCACCAGTCATGTTTGGATACAGTGAGTGAGGTATTAGGGTCATCGGTGTGTGAAATATCTGAGCACTTAGCCTGTCCACTGGATGCCAAATTGCCCACTGAATTCAAAAGGATTTGTTTTACTATATTGCCAGTTGGAAATTAATATATAGTAAGAGCCCTTGTGACAAAGCCGTTTGTTTCCCCTTTTGAACACTAGTACCCTGTACTTTTCTAGAGATGTATCAGTGCCAGATAGTTTCAGTGTTATGTACCATCCTCATTATGACTATCCCTCGCCTTCTACTGTATGATGGTGTTGAATTCTGCTAGGTGTGTGCGCGCGCATGCACACAGGGGTTTTGAATTCTGCTAGGTGTGTGTGTGTGCGCGCGCATGCACACAGGGGTTTTGAATTCTGCCAGGGGTGTGTGTGCACGCGCTTGAGAGACTAATTTCTTAGGCGTTAACATCCCACTAATTTGCTCTGCGTCACTGATGTGTATGCTCTTAATTTCATTTATATTTTGGAAATAGCCAAACATTTTTATTAGAAATGTACAGTACAATATATAAGATATTTCATGTATTTAATTTCATTTATTTCATGTATATTATTCACATCTACTACATTCACTGATGGGACAATCAGACAGACAGGGTGTAGAAGTTGTCTAAAGACAATGTCCCATGCTGTCTGTGTTCCTGAGATATTTGGCTGTTAATTCGTCCCTGGCTGCTTCTGGCCAGTCCACAGCCAGAGCAATGGCTAGCATCTCACACTAAAACTTTCTAAAATGGCCCCACAGCCTCTCTGACAGTCTGACTGCTGCTGACCATGCCCCCGTCAAGACATGGCTATGATTATTTCAGTGTAGGCAGCTTCCCTCATGACTTCATACTTATAGTACATTCTGGACAAGGTTTCTGTTAGAGCTGTGTTCTAACCCAAACTTCATTTGACTTTCAGATTAATTTATATAGTGTGTACATACCTAATGCTCATTTATGGTGGAGCTAACTAGTAGTTTGCACCAGTGTCCTACTATGGTACTGCCTCCTGAAAAACTGTTTTCTATCTATACATTCCAGCTGGATGCCTTGACTCAAGCCTTGTGTTGTTTGTCAGACCTAGAGACACAGTAGTGTGGGAACTCCTGGCAGTGATAGTAGTTATGGGGTCTCCATTGATGGCTCTTATACCTTATTGTCTTTGTTGTCCAGAACTGGACTGCTCCAGCCTTCGAGGCGAGGCCATAGTGTCAGGATTGGGTTGTTTTTTTGCCTGACAACTGATAGACATCTTGGGATCAGCAGGCTCCCTGACGGGCAGCCTTTCCTTCGGGCTGGACTGGAGGGCTAGGGTTATCTCTGCTGGGCTGTGTGACCCTTACCAGGCCACACGTACACAGAGTATACTATAAAACGCCTTACAACATTTACAATATATTTTATAAGGACAAAAAAAGGAAACAGGTGTATTACCAGAATGAGACAATCTGTAGATTTTAACAGACATCGTAAATACTCAGGCCTTCTCTGAAGGGACATATCCTTGAGTGTCTTTTGCATATTTTTTGATGTGTATGAGTTGCCTTGGCAACAGCATTGTTGATATAAACCACTATAAAGTATTTGATATACAGTACCCTGTAGTCACTCCCTCATCAGAATGTGTTGTAAATGTAAACATGTATCCACAAATAGGTATCAGTACTATAGATAATTCAAACACACAATAGGGCAACTTTGTAGCTATTATGGGCTGTGCATAGTTATTGCTATCTACATGGCTATAGTTCTCTAAAAAAAAAAAGTTAAACTTTGTATTTTCAGCTTTTCTCACACCTACTGGATGAAAGTAATATTTTGACGCATTCAATGACTTGCTTTACTCACTTTTGCCGGTTTTAATGGAATTAAAGACTGCTCCTAGACAGTGAAGTTTACTGTTTCAATGACTACCCAAAAATGACTTGACAGGGTTGAAAGAGCGCCTTACATGAAGTCAGTTGTGAGTGAGCAAACTTAGGGTGCTTTGCTATGTCCTTTATCAGTCATGACTACAGGGTTTTCTGTAAGTTACTGACACCATAATCACTTTTGTTGTTTCTTTCATAAAACAAATTCTAATGAAAGCCCCTGTATCCATACAGCTAACCTTGGGTCCCAACTTGAGTAATGTTTATTAATGACTCATACTGTAGTTAATAACTAGTTAATAACATTCCAATGGCAAATTGTTGGCGATATTTTGAATGGAACCTTTCTCAAGCAGACCCATTACATTTGAGGATGCAAAGAATTATTTTTAGTTTTTGTTGTTGTTGGGGACAAATAGATGGTTAAGCATGCCCGACACACACTACTCTCCACTACTGTTAATTAGCTTGCTATTGGAGTCATTTACAATGCATTGTGGTAACCAGCTCTTGTTTTGTTGTATCATGTTTTTAAGTCTAAACCTTGTTCCTCAAATTGACTGATCAGAAGGGTTTTGTGTGTGGAATGTCTCAAGTGATTATTTGTAAGCCTTGTAATAGTGGCTGTGAGGTGAATACTGTAAAAGTAGAATTTTAACATGCTAGAACATGTAGTCATTGTAATTAGTTTTGCACTGTTACATCGATATGCACTACTAAGAGAAAAGAAACATACCTCATTTTATACAGAATTAGAATTTGTGCTAGTGTGCTGTTGTTCTCTGGGTACCTTGTAAAACAGGACAATGGAAATAATGTCTAGAGTTGGGATAGCAGTCACTCATGAAACAAATGAATAATATGTGTGCTGTCTGAAGGGCTGTAAACATTTGGGTGTTAAGTACATTAAATATTAAAATATGTAGCCCTAGCAATATAATTTGCTGAAATTGGAAAAACATCAGGTACTTTACCCGTTCATCTGCCATTTCAGTCACATCAAGTTTGAAAGCTTAGCTTTTCTTAAAAACATCAATGTCATGTGATGTAATATTTACGTCTATGATCTGGCATTAATAGAGTATCTGACTGGAGATAGCAGTTTTATTGAAACTATCCAGTGTGTATACATATTGTAGAATGGTGAATGGGTTAATTTCCTACCATACATTTAAGATGGCGCAGAAGGTAAATGTTCATGTACCCGTCATGAGCCTTGGAGATCAGAATATCACTTCGGTGAAAGTCCTGTGGAGCACAGAGCATTATGTTCACCCCAAAATGATATAGGTTTCCCTCGTGTGCGTTTTTTTGGATGCAATATCAGCTCCCATATGTGTGTTGCATGTATAGTAACGAATGCAACATAAGGCATACTAATATCACCGTTATACAAGGGTATACTTTAACTTGTATGTCCTTCATGTTTATTTTCAACTCTAACTACAAGCAAAAAGGAAGGACTTGAAAATAAGAAATCAGT
Source organism: Borostomias antarcticus (assembly GCF_949987555.1). Taxonomy (NCBI): domain Eukaryota; kingdom Metazoa; phylum Chordata; class Actinopteri; order Stomiiformes; family Stomiidae; genus Borostomias; species Borostomias antarcticus. Next base: position 23,304,985 of record NC_140237.1, read on the forward strand.
CCTCTTTTTGTTGTTGGTTCAAATGTTAATCTTTATACATATGACCAAATAATGTATGTAGCCTTTCACAGTACAGTTGCAAAATGTAGATGGTGGTTCTTCTGTAACTAAATGCCTTAGACGAGGGATATTCAGCCTGACAATAAAGAACCTGGACAATAAAAAAAAAAGAAAAGAGACTTGTCTTTGTGTGATGTCATGTCAAGAACCAGATGGTTGTGCCTGTTGAGTGATCTAATATGAATGATTCAAGAGTGACACAAATATGTAATTAAAATGATCAAGTGGTATAATTTAGCATCCTTCTGAAACACGCAGCACATAACTGAAATTATAAAGTTGGTTGTAAGAATGCAATGTTCTTGACATACAAGACTTTCGTTAAGGAAGGAGCAGTTAACATCACATGAAAACATGTTACAAATAACTAAAGCTGTACAATTTTCTAAAAGGGAAGTTGAACATATGTGCACAGGGTTGTACAACGAGCACAGCAGAACTGTCAGGAAACCCTACACTGAGGTAAAGCACTCGCCTATACAAAATAAAAACACTCCATCATACCAGCCTCTTAACACACCTAGTATTTAACAAAAATAAAAGAAATTAAATTATAAAAGTTTTTTTGTTTTTTTTGAGTGGGGAAGCATGGTTGATCTCGGGGCAGTTAGAATCGTCGCGGTGCTCCTTTGAAGGGCTTGAAACCACCCACACTACCACCGGACATGGAGTTGTTGGTGATCTGGACGATTCTATTCATGCCAGATGAAGAGTGGCTGAAGGGACAGACAAAAAAACTGTGTGAAATGCATGAAATGACGGGAGGTTTATATTCTAGTTCTGTTCCCAGTGGAGTGCTCAAAGCAAAGCCATGGTCCATACCTGGAGTGAGGAGCCATCATGCTCCCACGGTTGTTCCCCATCCTGCGGTTGTCAGTGAAGCCCCCACGCTGGGGGCCCGCCCCGCTGTGCCACTCCTTCCTGGGGCCCTGGTCCCTACCATGGCGTTCCACCACCACCTGGCGTGCAGAGCCAAACTGCTGGGGGGCAGAGGGGGAGAAGGGTCAGATTAGAACCAGAACACCAGGAGACTTCGACATCCATCAAACCAGGAGACTGATCTCTGTGTACTCTACTATTTATCAGTTGACTTTTCTTTCCAAGATTTAAAGCGCTAAAAAAAATGTTGCGGTATCTGGATGCGCTGAGGAATAGATGTGTGTGGTGCTGACCTGGTCTCCTCCCATCACCATGGGTCGGCCTCCTCCATCCCGGCCCCCAAAGCTGCTCCTCCCACGGCCGGCAGTGGAGCCTCCTCGGAGGTCTGGCCCCGGGCCCTCTCTGCCTGGGCGCTCTGGACGCATTCGCACAGCTCCGCTACAGAACAGAAACGCCGCCACAGGCACACAGGCAGTTAACACAACACACTCTCCACTCACATGCAGACAGTTCTGGAAACAAAGTCCAGTGTTCACCTACTGAACACAGACCTCCAAGAGGGTGCAAGGCACTGACTGTGACATCCCCGATCACTGAGAACCCTCTCAGGGCCTCCTGCTCTCACCGCATGTCTCCTTTGTTGGCAGCCATGCCGCCGTCAGTCTTCCAGCCTCCTCCGTGTCCGGTGTCTCTGGGGGACCGGGTGTGGGACATGCTGGGCATGGGCGCTCTCCCGCCAGCCGGGCGCTCGGGCATGGGCACTCTCCCGCCAGCCGGGCGCTCGGGCATGGGCACTCTTCCGCCAGCCGGGCGCTCGGGCATGGGCACCACTCGCCGCTCGTCCCGGTCGCCTCGGCGGTCCGTGTCGCGGATGTCGGCGCGTTGGGGCGGAGGCGGGGCGGCCCTGCGGACCGTGTCAAAGTTCTTGGGGAAGCGCTCGAACCCAGAGCCGTCCCGATGAGTCGCCGGACGAGCCTTCTTCGCCTCGGGCTCGCCGTCGAAACGGTTACGTCTGGCAGAAAGAATAAAAATCACACCCAGGTGGTGAAGTAAGCGGCGGTTTATGAGCACCCTTTACTGCCCTCTAGTGTTGGTGTGTTACGGTATTGGCTACTCCTGGTTGGTCTAAATTTCATGCTACAAATGGACAAACACGGACACACGTCACGTATAGAAGCACCTGTCCAAGTTTTATTCATAGTTTTTGTCACATTGAAATAAATGATGGAATGTTCAATTTTTCATTCCCAGGATTCCTATGGTGTTAATATATAAGCTGTGACATTTATACTTCTTGAGACAGTTGTCTGAAGTCAGCCATGCTTTCCTCATGCCTGCCCTCCAGGTGCTGGTGTAACAGTATTGGCGACAACTCCTGAATGGTCCAAATCTCATGCTACGAACACACACACACATACGTAAACAAAGATATAGTACACACATGAACACGCACACACACCCACTGCACTCTTCTCTCCTCACTCACTCAGCCCCCCCCCCCCACCCCCCTTTTTAAAAACTATCCAGATCAACACGATTCACGTGAATCACCTTGTTGACACTAAAAACGCCGATTGTAGCCGAAAGGCGAACATTTTCAGGTATGATTAGTCAAGAGCGCTCCGTCACAGTAGAGAGGTACGGACCACCAGAGCGGGGGTGGGGGGGCTTACCTGTCGAAGGTATTGGGCGGCATGGTGGCAGCCTCAGGGAAGCGGCCCCTCTCACGGGGGCTGAAGTCAGAGAAGCGGTTCTGCTGCCCCCGGTTGTAGTCAGAGCCCTGGCTGAGACGGCCCTCTGACTCAGGCTGGACTTTCTTGTTGCCGTTCCAATAGGGGTCATCCCTCCGGCTGAAACACAGGAACAGGTTTGTATGCAGGTTTGTATGCTTGAACAAATACTGCTGCACATACATGCAGCTCAGTCTAAGATATAGAGCCATCTGTCACAGTAGGTAACAGATTCATATGTGCAGGGGGAACGACAGAGCAACGCAGTACAAGCTGCTCTGCAACTTCACCATCATCTTCTTACATGCAGGCACAAGAACTGAAGCTCATAGTAGACAAGTTCTGATAGCAGATGATAGTCCATGAAGTCTGATAGTCCATAAAGTGTGTGTGTGTGTTAGGGCTGCAACGATTCCATGAATAACTCAATGACGGCTTTGTTTGTGGAATCCATATACAGTAACCCTAAACAGCTCACAGTGTTTTGCGCAAATTAGTATTCACTGTCTGACAGGGTGCTTACGCTGTAGACAGCTGAAGTGAAGAAGACGTGGTTTGATAGTGCGGATTGGAAAATGCAAAAGAGAGAAAATAGCGAGGGGCAAAGAGAAGAGACAGGCCAGAGAAAATGACAGAAATCGTCTCAAGTTTGGGATAATTTCAAGCTTAAACAATACGAAAACTCTGTAGCCTAGAGTGAGTCTAAACTACCGAGGTTACCAGAATAGCACAATGTCAATGCAACAGTCTCTCAACAGAAAGCACCGAGTCTAACGTTACACATGCAAAAGTCAATACGGCAGTAGGTGGTGGCTAGTTATGATGTACCCAAGTTAGCCAAGTTTTGCTTTAACTTCTTCAAGCAACTTGCACAATGTTGTAGCTAAATCTGCTTCAGATACTAACGTTAAAGTCAAAGGTCAATGTAGTTGGTTGTCATAGAGACACTTATTGTAGTGTAACGTTAGCAGGCTAGCTGGCTAACAGGCTAGATAGCTAGGTAGCTAAGCTAACTAACTAGCTAGCTAGTGTAACTAACCTAACAACCTAATCTAAATAACTAACCTAACAACAATCTAAATAGCCAGCCGGCCAGATAGCCCGCTAACATTACACTACAATATGTGTCTCTATGACAACCAGCTACATTGAGGGGGGTACTGTATCTGCAATAGAAAAATATACCTGGTAGCCTACCAAAAGCAAACACTTCCCTCATAGTGATGCTAATTTTTAATTCACCTCTTTTTACAGAGAACAGCATTGTAATGTCTGAAGACCTTCATCAAGGCAAAAAATCGATTACTCGATTAATCGTAGGAATAGTCTGTATTAGGCTTGCCGCGGTTGTCGGTGTTAGCGGTGTTACTCGGTGTTTGGGCGTACACCGTGTATTCACCGAGCCATCACTTAAACACCGCCACACCTTTGTTTAACCTATTTAGTTAATTTTCGCATATCAGCTCCCGCTCATCAAACTCAAAGAAGTGTCTGATCTGCCCCTCCGCATGCACACACAGCACAGAGCGGAGACTAGAGGAAGAGGAAGGGGAAGGGTATGGCTACAGCCTCTCGAGGCTAGCTAGCCTAGCTAACGTTAACAGCTAAGCTAGCCACCGAGGAGTGGCTGTTGCTATAAGCTTGCTGGCTAGCTTATTCTAGCAGCCTATTCTCTCGCCTATTCTAGCAGCGTTTCGCTCATAACTAACATAACTGCGGCAATTTGGCGTTGTATGTCTCCACGGCTAGTCTGCAAATGCGCGATCAGAGTAAGGTAAGAATAAGATCAACGTTACACTTGGTCCTGTGCTTCTTTATAATCAGAATTTGTTTATTGCCATGTAGTTTTTCAACATACTAGGAATTTGCTTCGGGCATGGTGCATATTCCTAGTAGGCTATGTTACATGCCAAAAAACGAATTCTGATCATAAAGAAGCACAACACTGAGTGTAACGTTTATATCTCACTGTGATCGCGCATTTTTGCAGGCAAGCGGTGGAGGCATAGCCTACGACAACAAATTTAAATACAACGTAAGGCTAAGGTCTAATGTTAAAGATTAAAGCAAGCGCTCTCTTATTGTAGACGGTGCTACCGGTAATACCGGTGTTGTGGGTTTATTAGTTAGTGGGAAAAGATCCACACCGTGACATCCATAGTCGGTATAATACTTGATTACTAAACTAATCAATACCTGCAGCCCTAGTGTGCGTACCTGTGGTCCACTTCACGGCCTCTTTTCAGGTTGTTTCTCTTCTCTTGCTCATAACGGAGCTGCTCCTGCTGTCTCCTCAGCTCCTCCCGCTCACGGACCAAACGCTCCGCCTCTTTACGCCGCTCCTGAGAGAGAGAGGGAGAGAGAGAGAGAGAGGGGGAGAGAGAGTAGAGGAGAGAGAGGAATCATCAGACAGACACACTGGAAGGGCGTGTTCACACAAGCCAAGGCTCATTACACGGCTAGCCGAATCCAGCCTGGCTGTCTGAAAACGCTTGCCAACTAAGGCCATCCCTGTGCATACCTGTTCTATGCGGATCCTCTCCCTCTCCAGCCTCTCTCTCTCCATGCGTTCTCTCTCCAGTTTCTGTCTCTCCATCTCCAGCCTCTGCCGTTCCCGCAGCAGGTTCTCCCTCTCCTCGCGTTCCCGGAGCAGGCGGATACGCTCTCGCTCGCGCCTCTCGCCCTCTGCCATTTCACGCCGGCTAAGAGGGGAAAGGTAAAAGAAATTATATATATATATATATATATAACACAATAATATTTATACTGTAATATAGGGTGTATATATATACCTGCGCAGCTCCATGGCCCTGCGCATGCGGTCCAGTCGGACCAGGCGCTCACGCGTTCTCTGCTCCTTCATCTTCTCAAACGGGAGGAAGTCTTTGCCGCCCCCCTTGTTGTGAAAATCCATCTGGGTAAAACACAAATCACAGTGAGTCTGACAGGAACAAGGAGAAAAAAGCTCAATGACAGATGTTAGAATGAACATCTGACCTCCTCAGGAGGAATCAACCATCTGGGTCTCCGCTGCATCGGGTTGGGAAATCCAGGCTTGGAAAGAGCAGGAGAGGTACATTCAAAATCCTGCTCTGACAAACTGAAACTCTTCTAGAGCCATACATTTATGAAAAAAGGTTTCTGCACATTTAGGTCACATGCAAGTTTCAGAATTTAATTGACTGCCAAGCTTTCGGTCAAACGACCTTCATCAGGGTTGCCGAAAGCTTGGCAGACAATTTGAAACTTGCATGTGATAAGTGTGCCGAAACTTTTTTTTTCTTAAATATTGCTGTTTGGCTTTCTAGCACCTTAGCATTTTCTGTGGTCGTTAGTGCAGTGATACAGCAAACAGCCATACTTATTGAAAGCAAGTTACCTTGTCAAAGTATCTTCCTCCTCTCCGGAATGGGGGTCTCATTTTGTTGAGGTTGGGGTCTCCTTTGGCATGGTCGATCACCACCATCTTCCCTGGGCTCTTGTTTCCTGTACAACAAAAGGAAAAATCAAAGACTTTACACTCCCCATGCAACACAATAGAGTGAAGTGAGCCTGAGAGAGGGGCAGCAGACATACGTCCATGCTTCTTCTCGTCTTTCTTGGATGAATCTTGACCGGAGCTGGATGATGCTGTCTCAGACTTAGTACCTTTGGACTCCTGTTTCTTGGAAGAATCCTTGCCGTCTTTGACCAATGGCTTATGAGACTTCTCCTCTTGTTTACAAGATTGCTGGGTTCTATGGTAAAAAGCAAGAAAATTGGAAATTAAAATCTCTTTCCAACAACCGCTCTGAAGGGAGATGGGATATTTTCTTTCTTCCTCACTCACTTGCTGGTGGTTTTTGCTCCTGCAGCACTTCGTTTGTCACTTGATGACTTGCTGAAGCTGATTTTGTCCTCTGCTTCCTTCTTTGAAGGTTCCTTTTTAAATGGATCGCTTTTAACCTGGAAAACAAACAAAGAAAGCAAAACAACGCCACATCAATCACAAAATATTAATTTTCAAGTCCAAAAGAAAAGGCCCCAAACCACGTTCCTCCATATAGTCAATAGCATACTAACATTATTGCACAGTCAATGGTTACACCAGCCACCAGTTATTCTCTGAATTAGGTTAACTGAGTGTGTGATGCCCATAGTACCGTGCTGACCCAAATATAAGGAGTTTTTTTCCTGGAAAAAATGGGGTCATCTTATATTCGGGTCAATATGGTAGATTCTTTCCCAGCTACCCGCAATTACAGAACTAAGCCGCAATTACAGAACTAATGTCCTGTAATCAGTATTATAATCACAAATGCGTATATTTATCCACTCCATTAGCCTCCCGTGTTACGATGGCAGTTACCTTAACATACAGACACCAATAAAGATGGAAATAAAAGTTTTTGTATTGTCTGTATCAAGTTCACAGAAAGAGAGGAGCTCTGATCACACCTTACAGACTTATTGGTGGACATGTGAGCTTACAATGTATTTGGGAGTCTGGAGTATTGCTTCGTTTACCCACCCGTTCAACAGAGATCTGCTGCCCATGGAGTTCTGTTCGGTCCAGGTGGGAAATGCATCTTCCCACATCTGCACTGGAGGACATTGTGACCAAACCGTAACACTTTGCTCCTGGACTGCGAGCATTTGTGACCACTTTGGCACTAAATACCTGAGGAAAACAAAGCAGGTCTTCAAGGATAGTTTGATTCAGGTTTATATCGAAGGCAATACTTCGTCAATTGAGTACTGTTGCCATTAACTGAAACAGGGCACTGGCTAACCTTGCCATATTTCCCAAAGAGGTTCTTCAGATCAGCAGCTTTAGTGTTGGAGGACAGACCGCTCACCCAGATGTTGCGAGACGAGCTGCTTGTACTGCTACTGCTGGTGACTGCTGGGCACGGGCGTCCAAAGAAAACATAGAATATATATACATAGACATACACACACATATTTGGACAAATCAAGGATACCTTGATGTTTGTCGTATATGCAAGATACAGATACCAAGTACAATGAAATGCCCAAAAAACATAATGCTTAGGTGCACCCAACCCCGACATTAAAAGTCTCATGCCCTGCCAACTGTGCCAGCCGTGCAGCCTGAAAACAGGTGAGGCAGTAAGGCACAACGCTTAAGCTTGATGGACATTAGGAACCAGGGCTGAGTTTCCCAGAGGCATCGTACTCACTCACGATGAACGCCGTAGCTTACGATGAACGTAGCGCTACGATGCCTCTGGGAAACTCAGCCCAGGCCTTCGATTAGTGTTTCCGCTATAAATGTACAGGCCTGGAGGGCTGCCAAGCCAATGAAAACCCTGGCCAGCTCCCCAAAACGTTTTTTTGGGTGCCAAAAAGTCAAGAGATTAACATAGCGAAAATTAGCATAATGGCTAGCAGACATTTTCACGCTGTAGCTACATCAGTAATGTAACCAGAGTTTTTAGTCTGTCTTCTGGCGTTAGTAACTAGCCTATGTATGTTTTGTGTAAAGAGTTCTAAATGGCATTGGCATTCAAGTTAGCTAACTAGCTAGCTCGCTAAGATAGCAGCAGGCAAGCTAATCCAGCACAAATTGGTTCATAAAAATTCATCAGAGTGCAATAAATTAAGTGTGACGCTCAAAATTTCTGGGAGATAAGCCCCCCCCCCCACCTGCTTATGTGTTCCTTCCTGGGGGAGTACGACCAGGCCTGAAAAAATTCTAGGGGAAGCATTTATCAATTTCACACTGGTTATGACATCAGGAGAAATACCGAAATCTTACCCTTATCATCTTTTGTTGCCTTCCCGTCTTTGTCTTTTGAAGAGCTAGAAAGCAGATCGAGCAGCAATAAAACAAAGAGACAAAAAATGAGTGCCACCACATGACAACCCCTGTGGAAACTGATAGATCAGAAAAAACATCTCGTTACAACAGAGTAACTCAACAACACGTTGGAGCAAAGAATCCCCGTAGGCATGTCTTGCAAATGGACAAAACTTCCATAATGGCTTCATTCATTGCTTTTCCAGGTGAGAGATGGGGGTCAGGTTCACAGCCAATTTATTCCCTGGACCAACGAAATCTTCAGGAGTGCGTTCGACTTCACAGCGAATCATTTCATGTGTTTCTGAGAAAAATTGGTCACAAGGACTACTTCTCTTTTATAATGCCCTACGTGGGAACTGGAAAAGGCAATCAAAGTGCTGGAAAGATGAAAGTAATGAGCTTCATGTTTTCATCTCCTGGTCAATGCCACAAATTACCCAGGAAATGAAAGTAACAAATGTCAGGATTAGGTACATCAACGAACATTTCCCTTACCAAAAAAAGGAAAAATCTTGAGGCTACCCACAATGCTGCGTTCTTAGTGTGCTGGGACTTGGTAGTAGTATCAAAGAACTGACATAGTAAGACAAACCTCTTTGCTTGACCTGATGCCCCAGTAGACGAGGGGCCTTTCTTCCCAGAATCTTTTTCTTTGTCACCGGTTTCAGCTTTCTTCAAGGCCTCTCTGCTGTCCTTCTTGGAGGAGTCAACCTTGGAGCCGTCATCTTTCTTACCATATTTATGGCCGTCCGTCACTTCTGCCTTCGTGTCTTCCTCCCGGACGGTCTGAGCAGAGGCCTCTGGTTCGTCACAGCCCTTGTCTGCTTCTGAATCTGGAAGTTTCACATGTTTACCTGTTTCCAGGAGGTCATCGCCATCAACATCCAATGTGATGGCATCTTCGTTCTGGATAGAGACGGATAGGTCATCGTCCTCAACTTCCTTCATGCAGGTAGGAGCTTCGGTTTCAATCTCTGCTGCTTCTTCTGCCTCGGCCTCTGGTTCAGGATCGGCCTCCACGTCAGCCTCTGGATCAGGATCGGCCTCCACGTCAGCCTCTGGATCAGGATCGGCCTCAGCCTCAGCCTCGACCTCAGCCTCTGGTTCAGGATCGGCCTCTGGTTTGGCCTTGACCCCCGCCTCGACCTCTGGTTTGGCCTCTACCTCAGCCTCTGGTTCGGCCTCAGCTTCTGGTTCGGCCTCTGGCTCGGCTTCGACCTCAGCTTCAGGTTCGGCCTCGACCTCAGCTTCTGGTTCGGCCTCGGCCTCAGCTTCTGCCTCTGCAAGGCCGTCCTCACAGGGGAGAGGTTTAGAATTTCCACGAGTACCTTCATCTGTATCAGTTACATCTGAGGAATTCAATAAGGATAAAACATGGCAAAACACAGTGTTTAACATGAACATTATCCTTGCTACTTGACCTAGAAAGTAGAATAGAGAGTATGTTTAGTATTAGTGGTCATCGTGGGGGAGAAACCACAGGAAGACACAAAACAAATATTCTTCATCGACGGTGGAGTGATCCAGTAATCTTCATGTCTTTTTCCACTACCAGTACTTCTATCACAATCCTGGCAGTGATGAATGTTCAGGTCCATACTGCTCTTCAACCTCCATGCCATTATTCAGTGTGACCTGCAGGGATTTGTTCAAATGAGTAGAAAAGGGCATCTGTCCATTTTGTTCCAACAGAAAAATACTGAAGTTCAATCATGATATGGCCACTCAAGCGTCTTTCAGCCTTGTACCAGATCTTCTGTCCCGTACAGATGTCCATCTCATCAGCATAGGGTGCAAATAGAAAAAAATAGCTCTATAGCGACTGAGTCCTCCTTGCAACATCCAAGTCCTTAGCAAATGTGTCCTGTGATCTAGTCAGACAACCTGTCTGTGGTGGTCTTTGGGCCTGCACAGTGATGTCCTTCTAGGCCATCGATGCAGCAGTGTAGTACAATGATGAAGAGGAGGAAGACACGCCCCAATGAGCAGGATGGTTCATTCCTGGTGTCCTCAGCCCACACTGCATCTCCCTCATGTAAGCTTGCCTTCCTCAGTCAATCAGTGGCATTTCCTCATACCTGGAAGGACATGGCTGTCTCCAGGGCTCTGTGTCTTGATGTGTCCATGTGCATCAAGCCCTAACCTGAAGAGTCATGTGGCATCAAGTTTCAAGCTTTTTTTTTTTTTTTTACTCGGAATAAAAAAAATACTGCAACAAAGAGATGCCTGGAGTTCCATGATCAGTGTTGAGAACCTAAAACGTGTCCCTTAAATGATGATTCCTCAATAGGTGGCTGGAGTGTCAGTCCACTAAGTAGGCAACATGGCATTGTTGAGAAAGGGTCCAGAAGAGTTTCCCAGTCTTCATGTAAAGGGTGATCGGGTAATACTACTGACCACCACAGATGTTCAATACTGAAAGTGAAACCTGAGAAAAAAATGAATCTACAAAGTAATCAGTCATTTCAACTAGGTTTGAGAACAGACATACCTTTACCTGATCCCTCCTCTTCTGTCTCCTGAAAAGAGAAACCATAACATGAGACCTTCACATTGGTCTAGAAAACCAATGTTCTCCAATGTGCTAAACATTGGAAGCACATTGGTAAGCTGATGTGGTACGTGGTAAGCTAAGCACCACAATTCTTCAGTAGAGGACTTCACAACAACATGGATGCATTGCCAATTAAGGACAGGTACTGAGCCCTGGTATTTAACGGGCCCCGGGGCTAAATTATTAAAAATCTCAGTATGGATAAGCTCAGACATTCCCGGTTCTAAAGAAATTATGAAAACTGATTTTCTATTTATTTAGGCTATAAACATTATCTTAACTTTCACATTTTAGCTCTCCAACCCCGTTTCTAACTTGCAATAAGATTAAGATATTTGTCTAAGAAGCATTTTGGCTATTTCTAATTATCAAGAGGAGACATTTTTCTCCCCTGCCCCATGCGCGAGGGGCAAGGCTGGCCCCCTCTGCCTGCCACAAACACACTAGCCGATAGACCAATGGTGCACATAATTAAGTGCTTGAAAGTTTGGTTACATTTCACTAGTTGATGCCGACCATGCTCGTTGCCACAAGTGCAACCAGTTTTTTGCATGTAACAGAGCAAACATGAGCAATTTGCATGTAACAGAGCAAACATGAGCAATCTTTCAAAACATTTAGGAAAAAAGATAATAGGCTACACGTGGAGAAATGCACCATTTTCAACAGCCTACTACATGGTAAATGGACTGTACTTAATTAGTGCTTTTTTCCAAAACGCTTTACAATGGCCTCTAATTCACACATTCACACACACATTCACACACACATTCACACACACATTCACACACACATTCACACACCAATGGCGGCAGCTGCCATGCAAGGTGCTAGCTTGCTCACTCTGAGCTATTTGGGGTTCAGTGTCTTGCCCAAGGACACTCTGACATGTGGACAGGAGGAGCCGGGATTCGAACCACCGACCCTACCTATCAGACGACCTGCTCTACCTCCTGAGCCACAGCCGCCCCATCTCTTGTTGTCCCTTCCACTTAAGGTAGGCTATCCTAGTAGTCAGAACTGTTAATGATTTACAGCAATCATTCACCAGCTAAATTGTCCAATTTCAATGACCCCTGCCAGTCTCCACATCTTGTTATACCAGAATTTATGCCTGTGTTGTCAAATTACTGCCAGCAACTGTGCACCACCCCGAGCCTTAAACATAAAAACATTTTAGGCATTTAGTTTGTAAACAAGTCTCTTACTGCCATCTAGCGGTAGGAAATGAGTACCATTAAAGTACCGGATCAATAAGCAGTATCGCTAAGTAGTAGTACCGTTAAAATCTTAATGATACAAATCCCTAGTGCCATTCACCTTGGCAGAAGAGTCCTCTTCTGCAGTGTTGTCATCAGAGTCCGCCTTTTTCCCTAAAATAAAAACAATAGCAATAGTTAGTTATGTTAATCAATGCAAATCAATAATACCATGTGTTGACAACTAACACTGCCTGGCTTATAAGCTTGGAAAGGTTACCTTTGTTTTTTGCATTCTTCCTGGTGGGAGTTTCTGCTGAGATGGGGATTTCAAGCTCCTCTGGATCACCACCTTCATCTTCAACGGCCTAAGAATAATATTTGTATTATTAACACTATAAAAACGGAGAGAAACACGATTAGTAAAGCCAATCTACTCCTGTTCAATGACGGATGCCAATACCACAAAAGAAATGTGGGAAAATGAATGAATGTTTGGTAGAACTTGCTATGCATAGTTATGGTCTTTTGGTCAAGCACAGCATCGTATTTCGACTGAGTGCTGCGGGTAGGTAGCCTATATACTTGGGCATATAAAGTACTGCACTTTGGGCGATTAAAGAACGTGACTAGATCCACTAAATGTAGCTAACGTAGCTACAGCAGGTTTCGATTGCAAGGCATGAAAACACGCAGCCATTTGTTATAGCTAGCAAACAACTAATTTGGACAGACGCGTGCTGTTCATGACTACCTGGGCTTATAATAGATGCAAAACAGAAGCGATCGCTCTCCTGTCCTGTCTCTGACCAGGGCTCGGACCAGAGCACTTGGAAATGATCCCCGGGCGCCGCTGATGAAGGCTGCCCACTGCTCCTGGCTGCCCTTGGAGCTTGGATGGGAAAATGAGGATACATTTCCTCGGCGACAGCAACTGCATGTGTGTTCTCAGTACCGTATCGCCCCTCATTACAGGCGTGTTTGTTGCGTGTCATTGCTGTAAGACTACCAGTAAATGACTTTAGACTTTAATGTTGCTTGTGTTGGTTTAACGTTAGTTAACGAATGTTACAGCTAAGATGACAACATACCCTAGCTAAGCTAAAACGGGGTGTTTCGCAAGCAATGAACTGAATTATGCTCATGCGCTATGCACATGAAGGCAAATGTGTATTAAGCATGCAAATGCCTTAAGCAAATACCTCCTATTGACATACAACAGTTTGCTAGAATTATCTAGTTTTGGTTAGGTCTTGAGAACAGTACGACTGAGCACGCTACTTGCTTAGCGATGCGTAGACTAATGTATTGAACGCAGCTGATAAATAAGTTTACCTGTTTCAGTCTGGCAATGAGAACATTCTTTACACCGGTAACATCTAAATTCCTTCGCTTGAGTTCAGATTTAAGATCAATAACTCGTAAATCGCTGATTTTCTTAGACTCTGTTGAAATGGCACCCGTCGCCATTTTACCTCCTCGCTCACTGGCGGTAGCAGGCGGATTTGTCATAGGAGCGCTGGTTGTAGTCTACCACCAGAGGGCGCACAGAGAGCAGGCAGGAGTATGCTGCATTCATGTAGCGTCGGAATAATCGAGAGGAATAATCGGTTAAACGAGTAGTAAAGGGAAAATGCATGTTTAGCCCTGTTTTAAGGTTACTTATGATCATATACAATGGTCCAGGTCAAAACGTTGACAAAACTAGCACTTTTGAGAAAGTCTGATAATTGCTCAACCACCATTTAGGTCATGGGTGTGGGTGGGCACCTTGAAAAATCATTCAAAAACATGTTAAACTCTCGATTTCAAAGACAAGAAGCTCACCCAGGGGGTAATTGGTGTCTGTTGGTGTTCTGACATCAAATTTGCCTCAAAGTATGAATCCTGTAGGGTTTTATTGATCATTTTATGAAATCCATTTACTTGTATTGAAGCGACCGTTGTAGATGTGTAGATCAATCCGCAGAGGGGATTCAGGAAGCGGAACTACTTACGGTAGCTATTGTTATTGTTTATGTTGCTAGGCTACCTAGTTTGCAGAAGTTTACACACGTATGTGCTGCGACTAAATAGTTCTATGCTAAATATGTAAAAAAGCCTTTCCCGATGAACTAGAATCTTACTTTATGGCGAATTATATGTCAGCACGCCAACTAACACCTAGGTGAGTTTCTTGTCTTTGAAATTGAGAATTTAACATGTTTTTTGAATGATTTTTCAAGGTGCCCACCCACATCCATTGCATGACCAAAACGGTGGTAGAGCAATTATCAGATTTTCTCAAAAGTGCTAGTTTTGTCAACGTTTTGATCTGAACCATTGTATATCATCATAAGTAACCTTAAAACAGGGCTAAACATGCATTTTCCCTTTACTACTCCTTTAAAAACCATTAGTTACCGACTGGGAAAATTCACATGAACGCCCCCTCAAGTCGGAACAACAAGTCGGCGACAGTTTTGGTACACCTTGCTGACCTTTGAAGTCATAGGCAGGAAGTAGCGGACAAAAGTAGGTTAAATGTTTAGTTGTGGCGCTAATAAACTGTTTATTTTTGTCTCACATGTAATTTGCCATATAGGTTGTAACCGTTAGTTGCTGTCCACATAGAGTGATCTGGTTAAAGTTATTCAACAAGTCAGGTAAAGTAATATCTTTGTGCTTCAGGGAATCCTTTGCTCTAAACGTACTGGGCAATAAAATACACTATCGTCTTTGTAGCATCCATGTTGTTCCCATATTACGACTTAAAAACTCATGAACACACTGAACAAACAAATTCAACATCTCCTCCTCCTCTCTCTCTCTCCTCTCTCTCAGCAGAGAGGGGAGGAGGAAAGAGAGCCAGAGAGAGAGAGAGGATCCGCCATGAAATCCAAAGAAGAAGAAGAAGAGAGAGGGGGGAGGAGAAAAAGCCAGAGAGCCCGAGTAGTGAAGGAGGAGGAGATGTGTGCATGGTTGGCCAGTCGCACAGCTAGTAGCCTATAGCGTTTGTCGGGTTATCACTCCTTCCCTCCCTTACTCCCGACAATGTTGGCCTGCGTCTCTCTGTTGGCACCACAAGAGCCAGTAGTCCCAGCACACCAAAATCAAGAAGGACACCAAAACCAACCCACCGATCTCCACTGCACAAGTAGAGTAGTGGTCAGAGCATTGGACTCCCACCCGGGAGACCTGGGTTCAAGACCCGGTGGGGGTGACTTTATGGGACTATACCCCAAACTTCCACATGTTCATCCTTTCACTCCAACCTTTACCCCTCGCCTTATAGGTCAAATCCTGTCCCAACCCTTATTCTAACCCCAATTAATGTTATGAAAGCTGCTGCTAGTTGTTGTGAGCTCATGAGCTAACTGGCTATCCCGCTCTTATTGTGCTGGATTAGCATTGGAAGCATTGGAACTGATGTGTCCAGGCGAAAAGACCTATCTTAATTTATCAGACATTATTTCATGTCATTTAAATTCACAGCTATTTCAGTGGCATGACTAACTTCCGTCCTACCAGTCCTGAACAGAAACAAGCCAGACACGCACATAAGCCAGGCTGGACCTGGCCTGGTTGTTTGTCCCCTTTGCTTTCCCATGTTCAGATACCTATCTCCTCCCACATTTTTTCTAGCTCCATTAGATGGCGGTAGTTCAAGAAATTGGACGCAAACCGCCGTTAAAACCCAAAGAAGAAAAATTAGAAGCAGTGAGCGAGGAGGTAAAATGGCGACGGGTGCCATTTCAACAGAGTCTAAGAAAATAAGCGACTTACGAGTTATTGATCTTAAATCTGAACTCAAGCGAAGGAATTTAGATGTTACTGGTGTAAAGAATGTGCTCATTGCCAGACTGAAACAGGTAAAGTCAAGTAATTTGCTCAGTTGTTCTGTTCTCAAGACCTAGCCAAAGGCTAACTAGCTAATGCCTTTGCCCTGCGTATTGCAGGATCATAAGTTATAGCAACAATGTTTACAACACCCTGTCTTAGTGTCTTAGCTTGGCTAGGGTATGTTGTCAGTTAATTCGAAGCTAGATAGCTAACTTAGCTAGCTAAATCAACACAATCACCAACACGTTTCGTGTGTTTGTTTTCCAATTGTATCTCTGCATGTGACTGTCCGCATTACTTGGCTAATATAACGTTACAGTAACTGCGTGTTTTCGTGCCTTGCAATCGAAACCTGTAAGCTAGCTCCATTTAGTGGATCTAACATACGATACGATAGTACTTTATTGTCAGCAAGCTGAAATTTGTTTCTACTTCTAGTCTCGTTCTCGCCCAAAGTGCACTGTGCTTTATATGCCCAGGCAGGTATCTACATTCACATTAAGGGAGGGGAGGTCTGGGGGTCCTACCCCAGGAAATTCTAAACATCCAACACTAGGGATGGGTATTAGCCAATTGCACAACTCCAGTACTTACTGAAATTAGACATGCTTCTCTATTTTCTGTCCTACACTATTGGATGAAGTGATTAATCAGGTGTGCCTGACTGCAGCACAATGATCAGGCACACCTGAATAATCATTTCATCCAATAGTGTGAGACAGGAAATAGAGAAGCATGTCTAATTTCAGGAAGTACTGGAGTTGTGCATATAGTGAATTGTTAGGATTTTGTCGAGACCGATATTGCTTATTGATACCGATACTTAAAGATACTACTCTACCACTTTGGGACTCATACATTGCCTGGGTCGATGTTTCTGTCTGTTGGCCTTCATTTACATAGTCGACTGTCGCTGTAATATAATAACCCTGTGTGATACTTGTCCAGCCATTGCTGGGTATGGCTACTTTTGACACATTGGCAAGCTCACCTTTTGAGGGTCTGATAATGTGCCTCTGGAAGGGGGGTGGTAACTGGAGTTAAAGGTTGAGGTCATCTCCCTACAGTAACGGTTAAAGGACAGATTCGGAATTTAGCATTATAAGCCATGTATAAGGTTATTTACGATCATATACAACGGTAGATATCAAAGTTTCGTCAAACTGCGCACTCAAGATATAGCCCACACTCAATGGATCCATAGGTACATAGACAAACCTCCTCAAAAACACCATAAACTCTCATTTTCAAAGACGGGGAACTCACTGAGTGGTTACTGGTGTCTGATGTTCTGGCAAAAAAATCGGGTTTTGTGTTAACAGCAATAGGTTATATCTCGAGAGTGCACCGTTTAGAAACTTTATCGGCCATTGTATATGATCGTAAATCACCTTTTAACATGGCTTATAATGCTAAATTCCAAGCCTGTCCTTTAACAGTAACAGTTACAAGCATCAGAAGACAGACTAAACTGCAGCTACATTACTTATGTAGCTAGCTACAGCAACCAAAAATAAATTTCATCATCTCACTCTGTGAGAAGATGTCCGCTAATCGCAATGCTAATTTTTGCTATGTTAAACTCCATTTACTTATGCTAAAAACATTAGCAATCTAAAAGTCTGCGATTGTTGGTCCTTTTGGAGGGGTGGATGACGTAGCCTACGTTAAGTAGCAAACAGCCAAAAAACACTTTTTATGCCATTTCGAGTTTTGATTGATTTTGGTAGGCTACTATCAGCCTCTACTTTGTGGTAAAAAACAGATTTTTATAAAACCTAATTGGAAGTAGTTTTCTAGAGTTTTTGGATATAGCCAGAACTTGAAAATGAAACCTACTTGTTAGAACACAAAAGTGAAACCTTAACTTGGGCAAACTCAAACTGACAGTCACAAGACATGCTAAAATAAACCCACACATGATTAAATCATGAACAAATAGCCTGGTCAGTTAGCAAGCTAAACAATCTAGCAAGCTTACAATCTACAAGTAGTAGATAGTAGCGCCATGCCACGGCACAACCTTACCAGCGGAAACATTGTATTGTATCATGATGCGTATAGTATCAAAGCCCATGTATCGTGATACGTATCGTATCGTTTAGTCCTTGCCAATACCAGGCCTTACTACCCGGGGATGCGCAAAGCTTGCCACAACTCCACAGCATTGCCAGAAATGCTAATTAACAGCTTTAATGTTTCTGCTAGACGCATCCATGGTAGCATTTAGAAGAAATAAATCCCTTTCAGATGTTGATGTTTATGTGTGAGACGGGGTTGCAAATCATCGCAGACAAAAATGTGTATTTTTTTGTTATCAGATCAACAGTGTATTGTGGAATCAAAATGACAAAGCAGGCCTAAACTACGCACAAGGCCGCGAGGCCAGGGCTCAAGCATAAGGACATCCCGTGACCGTCGTCCCGGGGCCGATTAAAATGGGATCGGAGAGGATGTAAAATAATTTCGGGACGAGAGTTAAAAAAAAAAAAATTGCATTAGGAATGTCAACGGTGAACAGCCGAGAATATTTTGATCGCGTTGCGCATGTCAGTTAAAAAGAATTGGCAACACATTTCATCATCAACTCTTTGGGTCTCGTGTTGAACTGTGTATTTGAAACCGTTTCAATGCTGCGCTTTGTCGCTCTCCGACAGCCAGTTGACTCACCGTCTTGTCACTCTGCTCGTCTCATTCAAATACAGAGCAGTGTAGCATTTCGTAGCTGTTGCAATTCCAGACTGTATCCATGTTCCAGACAGTGACTATCGTACGATAGCTGCTACAAGCAACCTAGTTAACTAACGTAGCAACTAGCTAGCTAGTTGACCTAGCCAAACCTAACGTAGCCAGCTTCTGTGGCTGCAGCTATGTTGAAGCAATAACTCACTCGGGGGTTGTGGTATATGGCCAATATACCACGGGTTGTGCTGTGGTCATAGGCGCAGCCAAGTGCCGTCGACCAGCACAACCCATGGTATATTGGCCATATACCACAACCCTCGAGTGAGTTATTGCTTTAATACAACGGTTACATCATCAGGAAACATTTATGTACCTGCTATTTCAGTGCTTAAATACCAATTTTAGTGAACTCCGCCAAGAAAAGTAGTTCCTAAAACGATCATGTTGCTAAGGAGTTTCAAAACAACGAACAATGAGCCCTAGCAACCAAAACTAATACTCCTGACCAACCTAGCTAGCCATGAACGAAGTGTAGCCTACCTTTGCTGTGCAACTGCGAGTTGCAAAAGTGGTTACGATAAACTACAGTGGTAGGCTACAGGGCGGATAGAACAACTCAAAATTGACATTGGCCGGGTTTCCCGAACGAGATGAGGCAAACTCCAAAGTACTTCTTAACTCCCATACAAAGGGTTGCTTAAGAAGGGTTCCTTAAGAAGGTTCTTTATCGGGAAACCCGGCCATTGAACTTGAGGAGAAACCGTAATGTAACCAACAGATGGTTACGCAATGGAGAATATACAACGGCCCCTAACCAAACAGATTGCGAGGTCAGAACTACCCGTTGTATAAAGCTATATACAGCCCCTCATTAGCAGTGACTTTCAACTTGGCTATAGGCTACATAGATACTTATGTTGCCATCTTCATGAATCAGTCACTGACTGTCGTAGCAGCCTGCTATTCATTTACAATTGCTAGCTAGTTAGCCAGCTACTGCTATCTGATGATAAGGCTAACTTAATATTATTTGCATTACACACATTGCATTAATTGCCTGTTTTATCAGCCAAATGGGTAGTGCTAGCTTGATTAATTAATTGATGATTTTAGAGTTGGGAGACAGGGCAACACTGGTTTAAACTGTACATAGGCAATGCCATCCACATCTCCCTCATAAACCTAGTTTGCTTCACTCTAGTTCATTCCTCACTATGCTAAGGCAATATCATGCCCAAATGCCATAGAGCACTCACACAGGTATTATTGTTTACTCAGTCACACTTTTTCATCTTGTTTTGTATCGTATTGTGAACCCTGTATCGACAAGTACATGGTATCGTGCACTGAGTGTATCATCCCATCCCTAATTTAATGCTCACAATTTCGTGGGGGAGGAATACAGTACATGCCTGGGATGACCCCCACACCCCTGCTTAATGGGTGGTTTTTCAAGTTTTACAGGTCTGTGATAATGTAGAAAAATTACTATTTTAAATTTGGGACAGCCCACATTTCGGGACGGCTTGGATTGTATTTCGGGATGGTTCCAGGAGGATGGTGAAAAAAGTTAGTTAAGAGCCCTGCGCAAGGCAATGGCCAACTTTAAAAAAAATCAAGTGTAGGCCTATGTTATTTTCACATCAAAATGACCACGGTAGCCAGAAAAAAATCCCTGTTTGCTGGCAGAAACTGTAGACCCTCCCCATCCTTCACTTTTAGGGTGTGCACGCGCACAACACAACTGTAGACTTGGCCAAAATGCTTGCCGTTGGCAATGCCCATGTGCTGTTTCAGATGGATTGACCAACCCATTTAGGAGAAAAGTGAACAGACAGTTTTCTCCATGTAATAGGATTAATACAAATATTATTTTTCTTAGGTCATTGAAGATGAAGGTGGTGATCCAGAGGAGCTTCAAATCCCCATCTCGGCAGACACTCCCACCAGGAAGAATGCAAAAACCAAAGGTAAAGTTTCCAAGCTTATAAGCCAGGCAGTGTTAGTTGTCAACACCTGGTATCGATTTGCGTGATTAACATAACTATTGTTTTTTTGTTAGGGAAAAAAGCGGACTGTGATGACAACACTGCAGAAGAGGAATCCTCTACCAAGGTGAATTGACACTGCATCCATGTTGTTGAGAAGTACTCTACTGACGAATGAGTCTCCTGCTCATGTTATGGTTTATCTTTACAGGAGACAGAAGAGGAGGGATCGGGTAAAGGTATGTCTGTTTTCTCAAACCTAGTTGAACTGATTGATTACTTTGTAGGTTTAATTTTTTCTCAGGTTTCACTTTCAGTATTGAACATCTGTGGTGGTCAGTATAATTACATGATCACCCTTTACATGAAGATTGGGAAACTCTTCTGTACCCTTTCTCAACAATGCCATGTTGCCTACTTAGTGGACTGACACTCCAGCCACCTATTGAGGAATCATCATTTAAGGGACACGTTTTAGGTTCTTGACACTGATCATGGAACTCCAGGCATCTCTTTGTTGCAGTATTTTTTTTATTCCGAGTAAAAAAAAAAAAAAAAAAGCTTGATGCCACATGACTCTTCAGGTTAGGGCTTGATGCTCATGGACACATCAAGACACAGAGCCCTGGAGACAGCCATGTCCTTCCAGGTATGAGGAAATGCCACTGATTGACTGAGGAAGGCAAGCTTACATGAGGGAGATGCAGTGTGGGCTGAGGACACCAGGAATGAACCATCCTGCTCATTGGGGCGTGTCTTCCTCCTCTTCATCATTGTACTACACTGCTGCATCGATGGCCTAGAAGGACATCACTGTGCAGGCCCAAAGACCACCACAGACAGGTTGTCTGACTAGATCACAGGACACATTTGCTAAGGACTTGGATGTTGCAAGGAGGACTCAGTCGCTATAGAGCTTTTTTTCTATTTGCACCCTATGCTGATGAGATGGACATCTTTACGGGACAGAAGATCTGGTACAAGGCTGAAAGACGCTTGAGTGGCCATATCATGATTGAACTTCAGTATTTTTCTGTTGGATGGACAGATGCCCTTTTCTACTCATTTGAACAAATCACTGCAGGTCACACTGAATAATGGCATGGAGGTTGAAGAGCAGTATGGACCTGAACATTCATCACTGCCAGGATTGTGATAGAAGTACTGGTAGTGGAAAAAGACATGAAGATTACTGGATCACTCCACCGTCGATGAAGAATATTTGTTTTGTGTCTTCCTGTGGTTTCTCCCCCACGATGACCACTAATACTAAACATACTCTCTATTCTACTTTCTAGGTCAAGTAGCAAGGATAATGTTCATGTTAAACACTGTGTTTTGCCATGTTTTATCCTTATTGAATTCCTCAGATGTAACTGATACAGATGAAGGTACTCGTGGAAATTCTAAACCTCCCCCCTGTGAGGACGGCCTTGCAGAGGCAGAAGCTGAGATCGAGGCTGAGCCAGAGGCCGAACCAGAAGCTGAGCCAGAAGCCGAGGCCGAACCAGAGGCTGAGATAGAGGCCAAACCAGAGGTCGAGGTTGAGGTCGAATCAGAGGCTGAGGACGATCCTGATCCAGAGGTCGAGGCCGATCCTGATCCAGAGTCTGAGGTCGAGGCTGAGGCCGATCCTGAACCAGAGGCTGAGGTCGAGGCTGAGACCGATCCTGATCCAGAGGCTGACGTGGAGGCCGATCCTGATCCAGAGGCTGACGTGGAGGCCGATCATGAACCAGAGGCTGACATGGAGGCTGATCTTGAAACAGAGGCCGAGGCAGAAGAAGCAAGAGAGATTGAAACCGAAGCTCCTATCTGCATGAAAGAAGTTGAGGACGATAGGTTATCCATCTCTATCCAGAACGAAGATGCCATCACATTGGATGTTGATGGCGATGACCTCCTGGAAACAGGTAAACATGTGAAACTTCCAGATTCAGAAGCAGAAAAGGGCTGTGACGAACCAGAGGCCTCTGCTGAGACCGACCGGGAGGAATACATGAAGGCAGAAGTGACGGACGGCCATAAAGATGGTAAGAAAGATGACGGCTCCAAGGTTGACTCCTCCAAGAAGGACAGCAGAGAGGCCTTGAAGAAAGCTGAAACCGGAGGCAAAGAAAAAGATTCTGGGAAGAAAGGCCCCTCATCTACTGGTGCATCAGGTCAAGCAAAGAGGTTTGTCTTTCTATGTCAGTTCTTTGATACTACTACCAAGTTCCAGCACACTAAGAACGCAGCATTGTGGGTAGCCTCAAGATTTTTCCATTTTTTTGGTAAGGGAAATGTTCGTTGATGTACCTAATCCTGACATTTGTTACTTTCAGTTGCTGGGTAATTTGTGGCATTGACCAGGAAATGAAAACATGAAGCTCATTACTTTCACCTTTCCAGCACTTTGATTGCCTTCTCCAGTTCCCACGTAGGGCATTATAAAAGAGAAGTAGTCCTTGTGACCAGTTTTTTTTCAGAAACATATGAAATGATTCGCTGTGAAGTCGAACGCACTCCTGAAGATTTCGTTGGCCATCTCTCACCTGGAAAAGCAATGAATGAAGCCATTATGGATGTTTTTTCCATATGCAAGACATGCCTACGGGGATTTTTTGCTCAAACGTGTTGAGCTACTACTGTTGTAACAAGATGTTTGTTCTGATCTATCAGTTTCCACAGGGGTTGTCATGTGGTGGCACTCGTTTCTCATCTCTTTGTTTTATTGTTGCTCGATCTGCTTTCTAGCTCTTCAAAAGACAGAGACGGGAACGCAACAAAAGATGATAAGGGTAAGATTTCAGTATTTCTCCTGATTTCATAAAGAGAAATTGATAATCCAACACCGAATTCCTAAAGTCCATCAAGCCTAAGCGGTATGCCTTACCGCCTCACCCGTTGGCACAGTTGGTAGGGCATGAGACTTGCCATGTCAGGGTTGAACGTACACCATGTTGGGTGCACCTAAGCATATCATTTTGGGGCATTTACATGGTACCTATATCTTGCACATATGACAAAAATCCATGAATCCTTGATTTGTCCAAGTCTTGTGTGCGTGCGTGTACGTGTGTGTGTGTGTATATATTATAATGTTTTGTTTGGACGCCTGTGCCCAGCAGGCAGTAGCAGTACAAGCAGCTCGTCTCGCAACATCTGGGTGAGCGGCCTGTCCTCCAACACCAAAGCTGCTGATCTGAAGAACCTCTTTGGGAAATATGGCAAGGTTAGCCAGTGCCCTGTTTCAGTTAATGGCAACAGTACTCAATTGAGGAAGTATTGCCTTCAATATAAACCTGAATCAAACTAACCTTTGAAGATCTGCTTTGTTTTCTTCAGGTTTTTAGTGCCAAAGTGGTCACGAATGCTCGTAGTCCAGGAGCAAAGTGTTACGGCTTGGTCACAATGTCCTCCAGTGCAGACGTGGGAAGATGCATCTCCCACCTGGACCGAACAGAACTCCATGGGCAGCAGATCTCTGTTGAACGGGTGGGTAAACGAAGCAATGGGTTTTATGGTAGTCCCTCAACTGTCTGTTCAAGAAATCGCTCACAGACTTTTTAAAATCTGCGTTTGGAACTCATTTTATACTATATTGCGCAGACTCCGAAATCTTAAGCTCACATGTCCACCAATCAGTTTGTAAGGTGTGATAATTTTTCCCAAATTAGTCAATTCTGGAATCGCTGGAGGCTGCAGTCTACAATGGGCATCATGCACATTCTATCTTAATTCAGAGAATAGTATTGGCTGTGCCATGTGTTCCTTCATATAAATTATAAGGAGGAAAGTGGTTTGGGGCCTTTTGTTTTGCACTAGATGGAAAATGAATCTTTGTGATGTTATGCCTTTTTCCAGGTTAAAGGCGATCCATTTAAAAAGGAGCCTTCAAAGAAGGAAGCAGAGGACAAAATCAGCTTCAGCAAGTCATCAACTGACAAACGAAGTACTACAGGAGCAAAAACCACCAGCAAGTGAGTGAGGAAGTAAGAAAATATCCAATCTCCCCACAGAGCGGTTGTTGGAAAGAGATTTTAATTTCCAATTTTCTTGCTTTTTACCATAGAACCCAGCCATCTTCTAAACAAGAGGAGAAGTCTCATAAGCCATTGGTCAAAGACGTCAAGGATTCTCCCAAGAAACAGGAGTCCAAAGGTACTAAGTCTGAGACAGCATCATCCAGCTCCGGTCAAGATTCATCCAAGAAAGACGAGAAGAAGCATGGACGTATCTCTGCTGCCCCTCTCTCAGGCTCACTTCACTCTATTGTGTTGCATGGGGAGTGTAAAGTTTTCTCCTTTTGTTGTACAGGAAACAAGAGCCCAGGAAAAATGGGGGCAGTGGACCATGCTAAAGAAGACCCCAACCTCAACAAAATGAGACCCCCATTCCGGAGAGGAGGAAGATTCTTTGACAAGGTTCATTGACATTGTGGGACTTGCTCTCAATAAGTATGGCTCTAGAGGGGTTTTGGTCTCTCAGAACAGGATTTTGAATGTACCTCTTCTGCTCTTTCCAAGCCTGGATTTCCCAACCCGATGCAGCGGAGACCCAGATGGTTTATACCTCCTGAGGAGGTCAGACGGTCATTATTCTAACATCTGTCATTGACCATTCTCCCCCTCTGTTCCTGTCAACCTCACTGTGATTTGTGTTTTATCCAGATGTATTTTCCCAACAAGGGGGACGGCAAAGACTTCCTCCCTTTTGAGAAGATGAAGGAGCAGAAGATGCGTGAGCGTCTGGAGCGCATGCGCAGGGCCATGGAGCTGCGCGGGTAGGCCTGGACTCCCATCAGCCTCTGCACATATTGGTGATGCTGATGTGTGAATGGGAGCATATATATATTTTTTTATTTTATTTTTTTACTTGTCTTAGCCGGCGTGAAATAGCAGAGCATGAGAGGCGCGAGCGAGAGCGTATCCGCCTGCTCCGGGAACGCGAGGAGAGGGAGAACCTGCTGCGGGAACGGCAAAGGCTGGAGATGGAGAGACAGAAACTGGAGAGAGAACGCATGGAGAGAGAGAGGCTGGAGAGGGAGAGGATCCGCATAGAACAGGTATGCACAGATAGTTGCCTGTGGTCGATTTTTTTTTTCCTTCACTTTTCCAACGTTTGCTCACTACATTGTGCGGTCGTTTTCCCCAGCCATGTACCTGTTAGACTCAACTTTACTTATTTCAGTTTTTAAACATTACCTATTTCCGTTTTTTTGTGTTTTTTCACAGCAACCTCATTGTTAGTCCTAGTACTCTGATCTATTACTATTACTATGTCATGTTCTATACTGCATGCTTGATTTTGGGAAAAGCACTTTTTATATCCAGATTATTATTATTATTATTATTATTATTATTAGTGCTCATTTCTCATGTCACAGCTAACCATATAATGGATCTCATTGGGCAATAATATCTCAAGAGTGCACAAATTTGTCAAAAATGGACTGTGGTTGTATATGATCATTAACCTTTTAACAAGGCTTATGGTGCTTAATACCAAACTCCTCTTTTATGGGTTAGAGGTAAGGTGCCTATACGTCACCACTAGGGATGGGAATTTCGACTAATTTTAAAACCGAGTAACCTAACCTGATCCTACTCGAGTAACCGATTACTCAAAAAAAAAGATTACTCAAAAAAAGATACCGTCCAGACAGAGCGCATTTAACCCCGGCCCCCTCGGAGGGGAATACGTTTTTTTCCGCCGTTATTACCGTGGCGGTGCTTTCATGTCTCGTCCATGCCCTTGCAAATAAACATATTTAAAAGCTGATGTGTGGTTGGATGCATTACTTATCATCAGATTGAATAACCCATAGGTTTTCATGAAGCTATCGGAATCGAAAAACGCAGCCTTTTAATGTGGATGCACTGCCCAGCTCATAGCCTATTAAGCCTATCGTTAGGCTACTCTGAAAACTCTAAGCCTACAATATGCAACCAATTTACTAATATAAATTAAGTATTAAACCAAGCCTTTACTGCCGATGCCGGATAACAAGTGAATTAATTTTTAGCGTTATCTAAAAAGCACCGCGGCACTCACTGCCTATTTCCAATTTATTGGACAATAATGGATGTTTTGGCGTCAAGCCTTCATTAGAGAAATGTCCATGCAAAACTAAATAGATTTATTGAACAACAGGCCTATTCATTCAATATGTATGTATAGCAGGCTGGAAAACTATAGGAGTAGGCTATACGCACATGGACCTGTGCTGGTACTCGCTGTCTTTTTCAGCACCACCTCAGGGCTCATTACCAACATGATTAGACTACCGCTAAATGATGGGAGTGCTGCCTGGAGCCAGAGTACAAAGTCCACTCACACCACTGCCTACTATGCACAGTAGCCTATACAGATAAACAAAACCAGAGACCCGGTACCAGCGTTTGATTGTCAAAACAAAACAAATGAAGTGGCATATACTGTATATAGGCTTAAGTCTATAGTTCTCTCATAGGCTACCTACGCTGTAACAGGTTTGAAAGTCCGAGGCTCGATCCATAAAATGCTTTAACACTATGCAAAACCACGGTGTAGTTTGATCCGAAAATGCTTAACAGTATGGAAAACCGAACCATGGACATCTAGCATTAGCAAGCCCATGGGCTAATTATTGCTAGTTTTTGTGACCACGTAACTTTGCACCCAAGAACTGTGTCCATGTAAATAAATATAGCTTTTAAAACGTAACCAGTTAGCTGGCTAGACAGTAATCAACTAGTAATCAGTCATCACTGCCCCTGACAACTGGCTGCATTTATTATTTTTACGATCGGTGCACTTTCAGATATTCCGTTTAATAGCCAGGCAGGGGTTCCCCCGGGATTCCCAGACAGCTGACGAGTCATGCCCTACCTAATATCTGATCAGGGGGTTCCCCCGGGATCCCCAGACAGCTGACGAGTCATGCCCTATCTAATATCTGATCATTGGTTGCCTGAAAGAGCCGCAGTGACGTTGGCAGCACCTTTCTGAAAAGTTGAGATGGCAATGTTTTCAAAACGCCTGAGCGCTCCGTATACAGCGCTTTTCTCCAGGCAGCCGCCAATGCTCTATCCTCTTTGGTAACAATTGAAAAAGGGCACAGGCGCTCAGAAATGCGCGCTTTCACGGCCAAACATGCCATATTGTATAGCCTTTAGATTAACCGAGTAGTATTTATTTTCCGACTAGCAGATTGCCTACTCGGGTACTCGAGAAATCGGTTAACCGTGCACATCCCTAGTCACCACCATATCCACATATGACGCTTTACTCCCCCTACCATTCCGACTCAGTTCCCAGGTCTGTTGTGTAATGGAGAAGCGTCTCAGGCCACACGGCACGGGTGAGATGCAAATGTTTGCCATCCTGTACTGTGCCGTGCTGGCCAATGGAAAAGCCCCAAGAGAGAGCCTCAGTTGGCAAACGTGTTCAGACAGCAAGGCTGGATTCGGCTAGCCGTGTAATGAGCCTTGGCTTGTGTGAATCGATGAGTGGTTGAACACGCCCTTCCAGTGTGTCCGTCTGATGATTCCTCTCTCTCTCTTCTCTTCTCTGTCTCTCCCCCTCCCTCCCTGTCTCTCTCTCTCTTCTCTCTCTCTCTCTCCCCCTCCCTGTCTCTCTCTCCCCCTCTCTGTCTCTCTCCCTCCCCCTCTCTTTCTCTCTGTCTCTCTCCCTCCCCCTCTTTCTCTCTCTCTCTCCCTCTCCCTCTCTCTCTCTCCCCCTCTCTCCCTCTCCCTCTCTCTCAGGAGCGGCGTAAAGAGGCGGAGCGTTTGGTCCGTGAGCGGGAGGAGCTGAGGAGACAGCAGGAGCAGCTCCGTTATGAGCAGGAGAAGAGAAACAACCTGAAAAGAGGCCGTGAAGTGGACCACAGGTACGCACGCACACACACACAAACACACTCGCACTCAAACACGCTCACATACGCACACTCAAACACACTCGCATACGCACTCACACACTCAAACACACTCACATACGCACACACACTAACACATGCACATAACACACACGCATACACAAACACACTCTCAAACACTCACATACGCACTCACGGGCACATACACACACACACACACACCCCTATGTCCACCCCACTATCCATCTAGTATGAGCTTCAGTTCTTGTGCCCGGATGTAAGAAGATGATGGTGAAGTTGCAGAGCAGGTTGTGCTGCGTTGCTCTGTCGTTCCCCCTGCACATAGAAACCTGTTACCTACTGTGCCGGTCTGCATCCCACAGTGGCAGCGATGTGACAGAGTGCTCTACATCTTACACTGAGCTGCATGCTCCTGTTATCCATGTGCAGCAGTATTTGTACAAGCATACAGACCTGTTCCTGTGTTTCAGCCGGAGGGATGACCCCTATTGGAACGGCAACAAGAAAGTCCAGCCTGAGTCAGAGGGCCGTCTCAGCCAGGGCTCTGACTACAACCGGGGGCAGCAGAACCGCTTCTCTGACTTCAGCCCCCGTGAGAGGGGCCGCTTCCCTGAGGCTGCCACCATGCCGCCCAATACCTTCGACAGGTAAGCCCCCCCCACCCCCGCTCTGGTGGTCCGTACCTCCGTCCGTACCGAGCACTCTTGACTAATTCAGTCCTGTCTTTATATTCTTTCTGCCAGACGTAACCGTTTCGATGGCGAGCCCGAGGCGAAGAAGGCTCGTCCAGCGACTCATCGGGACGGCTCTGGGTTCGAGCGCTTCCCCAAGAACTTTGACACGGTCCGCAGGGCCGCCCCGCCTCCGCCTCAACGCGCCGACATCCGCGACACGGACCGCCGAGGCGACCGGGACGAGCGGCGAGTGGTGCCCATGCCCGAGCGCCAGGCTGGCGGGAGAGTGCCCATGCCCGAGCGCCCGGCTGGCGGGAGAGTGCCCATGCCCGAGCGCCCGGCTGGCGGGAGAGTGCCCATGCCCGAGCGCCCGGCTGGCGGGAGAGCGCCCATGCCCAGCATGTCCCACACCCGGTCCCCCAGAGACACCGGACACGGAGGAGGCTGGAAGACTGACGGCGGCATGGCTGCCAACAAAGGAGACATGCGGTGAGAGCAGGAGGCCCTGAGAGGGTTCTCAGTGATCGGGGATGTCACAGTCAGTGCCTTGCACCCTCTTGGGGGTCTGTGTTCAGTAGGTGAACACTGGACTTTGTTTCCAGAACTGTCTGCATGTGAGTGGGGAGTGTGTTGTGTTAACTGCCTGTGTAACCCTGTGTGCCTGTGGCGGCGTTTCTGTTCTGTAGCGGAGCTGTGCGAATGCGTCCAGAGCGCCCAGGAAGAGAGGGCCCGGGGCCAGGCCTCCGAGGAGGCTCCACTGCCGGCCGTGGGAGGAGCAGCTTTGGGGGCCGGGATGGAGGAGGCCGACCCATGGTGATGGGAGGAGACCAGGTCAGCACCACACACATCTATTCCTCATCACATCCAGATACTGCTCTTCAACATTTTTTTTAGTGCTTTAAATCTTGGAAAGAAAAGTCAACTGATAAATAGTAGAGTACACAGAGATCAGTCTCCTGGTTTGATGGATGTCAATGTCTCCTGGTGTTCTGGTTCTAATCTGATCCTTCTCCCCCTCTGCCCCCCAGCAGTTTGGCTCTGCACGCCAGGTGGTGGTGGAACGCCATGGTAGGGACCAGGGCCCCAGGAAGGAGTGGCACAGCGGGGCGGGCCCCCAGCGTGGGGGCTTCACTGACAACCGCAGGATGGGGGACAACCGTGGGAGCATGATGGCTCCTCACTCCAGGTACGGACCATGGCTTTGCTTTGAGCACTCCACTGGGAACAGAACTAGAATATAAACCTCCTGTCATTTAATTAGATAGATATGCATCTCAAACTGTTTGCTTTTTTGTCTTTCCTTTCAGCCACTCATCTGGCATGAATAGAATCGTCCAGATCACCAACAACTCCATGTCCGGCGGTAGTGTGGGTAGTTTCAAGCCCTTCAAAGGAGCACCGCGACGATTCTAACTGCCCTTAGATCAACCAACCGCCCAACTGGAACGGTCAGACGTGGGCCCTGACTGAGGAGGAGAGGGAAGACTCCAAGGCTAGCGCAGACGGATCTACCATACTCTTACGCCAATAGAGACGGAACCATGATGGACATGTAGACGTTCTTATTCCATCTCCATGAACGTAACCGGCCATTGCTACCACAAGGCAGAGTGCAGCATTTGTCGTTCCCGAGGATGCGTACTGGTGGAATTGAATCACCTGTTAGCAGACCTAAAGGGAACAGGACCTTTTGAGATCAAAGATTGTAACTCAGGTTTAACGTCAGGGTCGAGGACCAGTGCTTTTATATAGTTTCTCTCGTTTGTATAATGGAACCCCATGTCATGAACAATTTTCAAACTGTGATATGGAATTTTGAAATGGGTTCTTATCCTCTGAATGCCTTTTTTTCAGAAATATTGTTTAATACTGTTAATATTTGACCTGGTTCTGGCCACCTGGACAGCTAATAATAGCTACACAATAATTCCCCCTACAACTTTTTTCAGGCTTGGTATTACACACCTAGGGGGGACATATTAAGCGGGGGTTGTGGAGGTTCTCCCCCAGGAAATGTTGAGCGTTAACTTAATTTCCTGCATTCTGGTGTAATTTCCTGCATTCTGGTGAATTGTTATGAATCAATTTATGCTGGATTATCTTGTCTGCTATCTTAGCTAGTTGGCTAACTTGAATGCCAATGCTATTTTAGAACTCTGTCCACAACACATAGCTGCATAGTTACTAACATCAGAGGACATAGACTAAAAGCGTTTTAATGTATGAACACAGGACAACTTATCTGAAAATGGTATGAATAAGTAGAATATTGTACAGTAAACCTACATTTCACATTTTTACCACATTTTGGCATAACATCTTAACTCCCAAGTTTGATGATACACCTGGGCTACAAATATGTTGCTGATGCAAATACATTTTCCGTGTATGTCATGTGAATAATGAATGCAAACATTTCAGGGCCTATAACCAATAAATGACTGGTAGTTTTGGAGTGTGATGCAGGCTAATCAAGACTGTTCATTTTATTCCCATTCAGAGCGTGGTCCAGCACAACAGGCATTTTTACATTTCTTTACCTATATCTGTTTTGTCTTGGACAAACCATTCAGTCATATGCCCTTGCCCTCCGAAGGAAAAAGGTGAGCGGTTGTCAGGTGTTAGGGTTTGACTGGTCTCTGCGTTTATGGAAACTAGCCACTAGCCTGGCATCATTGATAAACTCGGTTTGCATCAGATTTCTGTGAAAGATCCGGTGATAAATAAAAAATAAAAAAAAAAGATAAATGGCAGTAGAATCTGCTCTAGAGTTTTCCTATGCCTAGTTTTTACAGAAGCTCTTGGCTGACGCACTTTGGTCTCTGATTCTGATTATCATGCCTCTTTCAGCTTTACTTGGCCTTGTACATCAACATAATGTGTATAACAATGTTTAGGCCAATTTTTTGTGTATATTACATTGAAAGCATAATAGCCTACAGCAGTTTATAATAACCCTGTAAAGCCCATATTATATATATCTGGTGAGAAAATGTGTTAAATGTGTGTGTGTGTTTGTGTGTGTATATATATTAATTTAGCACATTCTTGAAAAAATGCTGTGTGTATATATATATATATTAGGGCTGGGTTAAAAAAATATCAAATGATTCAGAATCGATTAATGAATCCCAAAATATATATTTTATTTAATGAAGGAATTAATAGTTCGTCATTCAATGATTCATTCATTCATTCATTTTTGGAAATCAGTATCGATACCCAGCCGTAGTAGGCCTGTTGATGTGTTGCATAACTTGGCAGTCATGTAATTAAGGTTACAGCAAAAAAAACACTAACCGAATCGATATTGAATCGAATGGAATTGAATCGTGATAATCGATTCTGAACCTTGTGAATCGGAATCGAATTGATTCTTGAAATTCGAATCGATACCCAACCCTAATATATATTAATTTAGCACATTTTTTCACCAGATGAGAACTGTAAATTGAATCATCACAAGCACGAGTAGGCCTACTACATTCTCCACTAACTCCTGCTAATTAACAGGTTTGGGCATGTATATAGGACCACGTCCGCAATCAGAGGCCTCCTACAACAAAAGCTGCTGAAAAAATGTACTCTATAATGTCAAAAGCCATGGATTTAAACTCTGCGATTGAAGGAAGTACCTCAAGCTTTAGAGTCTGTTTTTTTAAGCTTCTGAGTTTCAGAAATTCTGACTTTTTTCTCAGAAGATATTTGACTTTTTTTCTCAGAAATTCCGAGTTTTTTTCTCAGAAATTCTGACTTTAATCTAAGAAATTATTTCTGACTTTTTTCTCAGAAATTGACTTTAAAGTCAGAAATTCTGACTTTAAACTCAGAAGCTTAAAAAAATAATAAACTCAGTTGTTGGCCCTAATGCTCTTCCGTAAGTATAGGTCTACCATATAGTGGTATTTTCTTTTTATTTCTCCAGAGCTGCTTTCCTCAGAGGTCCCGATGTTGATTGGTTGAGTAGGTATGCTAACAGTAACACTGTATCGTAGGACATAAAGTCAATGCATCATCATGTTATTGGACTAAAGAAAAAAAATCTGTTCAATATGAACGCTTGCATTAGGCCTATGTAATAGGTTGTTGTAGTTGTTGTTTAAGGCTTCTACCATTATGCAAATAGCTTCCTTTTACCCATACCAAAAATGTCATCATGACTATGCACATCAGTGATATACTGTAGATGGATAGACAGACAGACAGACAGACAGACAGACACACACACACACACACACACACACACACACACACAGATAGCCTGCCTAGATAGATAGATAGATAGATAGATAGATAGATACTGGGGTGTGAATTGTCGGAGGCCATGCGAGTGGCAATGTTAGAGTGAGTGCAGTGTAATATGTATTCCTGTGTGTTCCTGAATGCTGTGAATGTGTGCGTGTATGTATGTATGTACCTATGTACGTATCTATGTATCTATATAGCTTATGTTTGAGTATTATTAGGCTATACATATGTCTACACATACTGTATGTATATGTTTGTATATGTATCCGATACCTCAGAATAGCCTACTGTGTACATATATATCTTTTTCGCTTCTTCTTGTAATTTCTCTGGTAATTTAATTTGATCTATTATGTATATTATCATCATCATCTTCATCCGCTTATCCAGGGTCGGGTCGCGGAGGCAGCAGCTCCAGCAGGTGGCCCCAGACATCCCTTTCCCTAGCAGCATCAACCAGCTCTGCCTGGGGAATCTTTAGCCGCTCACAGGCCAGTGCGGAGATGTAGTCCCGCCACCTAGTCCTGGGTCTACCCCGCGGCCTCCTCCCATCTAGTCCTGGGTCTACCCCGCGGCCTCCTCCCAGCCGGACACGCCTGGAACACCTCCCTAGGGAGGCGCCCAGGAGGCATCCTCACTAGATGCCCGAACCACCTCAACTGGCTCCTTTCGACGCAAAGGAGCAGCGGCTCTACTCCGAGTCTCTCCCGGATGACTGAACTTCTCACCCGATCTCTCAGGGAGACCCCAGCCACCCTCCGGAGAAAACTCATTTCGGCCGCTTGTATCCGTGATCTCGTTCTTTCGGTCATGACCCATCCTTCATGATGTATATTATCTATCTATTTATTCCGCTGTACATTTCCCACTGCTACTGTACCTTTTCCACTGCTGAAAGCCCAAATTTCCACCATTATTAAAGTATATATTATCTTCTTATTGGCAAGATCCATGTTTACCATGTGTAGCCTAGTAGACCAGTGCAGAGGGCAGGTGTAGATTATCATGGACACTGAAGGAGCCGCTAGGGGGCGCCCGTCACACATGCCATACCAGCAGGACCATTTGAGGACGATGTTGTCATTAACACTAACTAAAACTAAAAGGCTATGATTGATATGCAACATTTTTTTTTATTTTTTTTATCGATTTATATATGGTCCGGGTGAAATCTACTTAACTCGAGTAATGAATCTGCGTTTCGATGTAGGATATTTAGTTAGTAATGTCGTGAAGTGTTCAATGTCGGGAATTTAGTAATGTCGTGAAGTGTCGCGAAATGTATGTCTTTTGTTTTGTGTAACATGGGTTATACACATCACATGTCAGGCCAACGCCGGTAAATGCGGAGTGCTTCCTCTGCTAAAAACCGAATGGTAATTTCTGGCCATAGTGCAATCAGCAGTTAGACGGCACCCCGGCGGGCGCGCAGGAGGTTTAAACCATGTTGCCTTATGATCGCCAGCGAGAGTAGACGACCTGAGTAAACAACAGTAGTTAGGTGCCTCAAGGAGGCAGGAATGGGAATTTCATCGAGGGCACTGGCATCGAGGGTAATTGTTATTTTATCATAGTCTCGTCCTCGTGTATTGTAATCGTGGCAATATCCCCCCGAAAATCAGAAGAAATGATAATTGCCGTCGGATCTTCAGCTACCTAGACGTTGACAGCAAGCTAGCTTGCTAACGACTAACCTAGCTAGCTAGCTTGCTAGTGAGCTAATTCAGATAGCCGAGGGCCCTCTTCGATCTTGTTCGTGTTTGTCAGCCTCACAACCCGGTTACTGGGCCGTTCGCTCGCGAATATAGTTATGATATCTACTTTTGCCCTCTTTTAATCGGAACCCGTGCTTACATGCAAGATTAAGGGAATCACGGAAATAAACCTGGAGCACATTTCTTAACGCAGGTATGTTTTGTCTCAATTTTGTTGCCTTTGTTGTCGCTTTCTCTTTAGCTATAACACAAATACGCTTAGCTAACCCGATTACGATATCAACCTAACGTTAACGTAGTTAGCTAATGTAAGTAGCTAGCTAGCTAACGTTAACTCATTCTGACTAGCTAACTTAGCTAGCTTAGCTTTGATGTTTGTAAGTTACCAGTCAGGTTTGTATAACTACGACAGCTTCTCTGGGTAGTGAGGCATTTGAGATTGATGACGGTGACAAACTCGTTTTTGAATGGTGAGCTTCAGGCACTTTAAATGGCAAGGGTTATTATGAAGCTAACTAGCACTAACGTCCAGTCAGCTAACTTAGTAACGTTAACGTTTACTAGTTATGAATCTCAGTCTCAAAACTGCAACAGTGGCCTGTGTGAGAACAGCCTTTGCTAGCTAGCACCTGGGCCTAGTTACACAGCTATCATGCTAGTAGTAGTAGCAGCACTAACGATAGCTTCTCGCTTGACTAATCTGACATCTTGGTGTCGTAATTATTGTTAAATAATATTCTACAATCGGACAACTATCCGATACAAAGATACAAAGAGACTAGACAGCGCATCAGATGATCCCTATGGGAATCATTAAATTACTTGTCTGTCATCACAAGAATGTTAGTCGCCTAGCGTTACCCTCGCTAAATCCATTGTTTTGAGATTTGCATTTACACGCAAAATATGTAGTTCACGTTAGTAAACCAGGCCAGGTCCAGCCTGGCTTATGTGCATGGCTGGCTTGATTCTGTTCAGGACTGGTAGGACGGAAGCTAGTCATGCCACTGAAATAGTTGTGAATTGAAATGACATGAAATAATGTCTGAGAAATTAAGAGGTCTTGTTGCCTGGACATATCAGTTACAATGCTTCCAATGCTAATCCAGCACAATAAGAGCGGGATAGCCAGCTAGCTCATGAGCTCACAACAACTAGCAGCAACTTCCATAACGGTCAGTGGCTAAAGCAGTTACACTGATGATTCCTGTAACGTTAACTATTTTGCTGCAATTGGTTCAACTTCTGTTTCTGGGCAAAGGTATGGGATAAACCCAGATAACACAAGGCTAGCGGACCTACAGCGGGTCTCCGTTGGACGAGTTGGCGGACCTCCGGCGGAATATAACACAAGGCTAGCGGACATAAAGCGGGTCCCCAATGGAGCTGTCCGCACGTCTAACTGTAGGCCTAGCTATAACTGCACTTAGATTACTAACATAAATGTATTTTAGACAGTAGGCTAGGCATTTTGAGGAGTAGGCCTACTGTAGGTGCCAGCACCACTGTTTGGCCAAATTCAAACACTGGTTAACACTATGGTAATATTTGAGCGTCAATAGCCTGCCTATCTTTCGTTGTAACATCATTCCGCTCACTGAAGAAAAAATCCCTTCACGCGCCGAGTGTTCCGATCACCTCAGAAAGGAGCAGTAGGCTATGAAGCGGCACAGCGTGCGGCCTATAGGCTCTTGATAGAGTCTTATTGAAAATATAGTCCTAATGTGGGCGCGACAGTGGTTTTGAAAGGCAGAAAGGTGTTTTTTAGGCAGAAATATTTAAGTTTAAGATGTTTAATTTAAGACATATATATATATAGCCCAATTTGTATTATTGTTTTTTGTATCAAATGTTTGGTGTGTCGGCAAGGATCTTGCCGTGGCGGTGCGCCACAGCAAAACCTTACCAGCGGAAACGTCTGTCACTATCTCTTCATAGTCCTCCAATTACATTTACCTGGTAAATACATGCAAAGTATAGCCTAATATATAATGGTTAATTACTGAGACACCTATACTGTAGGTATAATTTCAAAACAGGAGTATTTCAAATGTTCAATTACTGCACATTAGATAGCCTAACTCAAACACTCATTGAACTGCTGAAACTGAACAAGGAAGTCTATCTAAGCCTGGTGGTGCCCTCCTGCGGCCGAAAACGGTAACTGCAGATTGTAGCCAACTAACAAGAACATGGACTAAATCATACTTGGTCAACAGAACGTAATGAACATAAAAATCAAACAAAGTACAGTTACTCTTAGCTACCAATAGCCTATAACCAGAGATTACATGATAATAGTATGAAGAAGCTATCAAAATCCCTACTGAAGCCATAGCTAGCAACATAGGGCTAACGCTAATATAGCTAGCAACATAGTGCTAACACTAATCTACCGGGCATTTCTAAGCAATGATAAAACAGCGAGGTAGAATCTCACCATTAAGGGATTGAACCAGTACACTTTCATCACGTTGTTCAAATATAATTATCCCTCACACTGTTATCTATCTCTATACTAATAAAAGACAACTAAAGAGCTACAATACAGTAGCTGGTGGTTAGGCTAACGTTACGTTATGTTTGTATACAGCTTTACATTTTGAACCAGAATTTACCTGACCTGTCCAGGGTGTCGTGTTGAGCTGGTCGTCAGTGACTAGGTTGTTCAAGACTACCCTCCAGTGATGGTTGCAAGTGGAATTTTGACGGTATCCCAACCGAGTTCCACCATGGGAAAAGGGACAGGGGAGGGTGTGCCATGCAAGCAGAATTCCGACGGTATTCCAACAGAGGTCCACATGAGTTTTACCATCAGAAAAGCGACAGGGCAGGGCGTCAGCGAATGCGAGTGGAATTCCTCTCAGAGACCGCTACCGTCTCGCCAGCAGAAATTCTCCAGCTGTTTAACAACGGTGCCCCTCTAGACACCCCCCTGTAGAAACAGAGCGGATTGTCGTTCTGATTCCAATGGAGGACCGATACCTGTGTGCTATCTGGGAAAAGGTTGGAGTGAAAGGATGAACAAGTGGAGGTTTGGGGTATAGTCCCATAAAATCATCCCCTTGAACCCCGTTGGGACTCCCAATACTTTCACCGCTACTCTACTTCTGCAGTGGAGATCGGCGGGTTGATTTTGGTGTCCTCCTTTATTTTGGTGTGCTGGGACTACTGCCTCTTATGGTGCCAACAGAGAAATGCAGGTCAACATTGACTGGAGGGAGGGAGGGAGTGACAACCCGACAAACGCTATCTATGGTGCTGGCTTACAGCCATGCATAAAAAAACATTTTAGTCAAACGTTTAATGTTACCCGTCCAGCCAGCCACATATAATGATGTTTGCATTCAATTGGTGTGGGTACGTTTCTCATTTTGTGCAGTTTTGATGTTGGCTGACTTATTGGTTTAGGTTGCTATTATTAAGATATGAATCCTGGTCACTTCGATGTTTTATGGGTAGTTTAAACTACCTGGCTATATACGACAGATGATTCTAGTCAAATTGGTAATCAGAAAAGGCACATAGAACCACTGTAAACCTGTTATTTGGGATTATGCTGAAACACATATTTGCATGTCTGGTATTTCATATTCTTCTGCTGTCACTCTGAAACAGTGACTGGGTTGCTGTATGTAGCTTTAGTTCACCACATTAAAGCATCCTCTTCCCTTTAGAAATCAGTATCCACCTCGGTGCTATAGGGGGAATTGCCACTGTGTCCGCCCCCTGAGGCTACTGTGTCTATGTGTTCATGAAGCCTCTGGCGCGGTGGCACAGAGGGCCATCAGTAGCTCGAAGGTACAGTCTCTCTGGAGTGTGGGTTGGAGCTCACTGGTAGCAGTTCCACATCCTCCTCACCTGGGGAGAACATCTCAGAACCCCCCACCCTCACACCCCTAAGCCCCAGTTCCCTGAAGTCACCACCTGCAGCATCCTATTTCTGCTCATGTGATTGAAGCATAGACCTGCTGAGTGTATCCATGTATCCGTTCACCATAGATGTGTCTTCTTGACTTCCGTGGACACGTAAGGCTATCCCATTCCAGTTGATGCTTGATATTTTGGCCATTTGCTGATCTCTTATGGTAAGATTACTTTTGTTGCAGAGTGGTTTGTGTTGTGGTGTGTTTTTGGTCAGCTCAGGATTGCTCTGTCTTTTGAGGTACTGTCTTTTGTGTTGTCTGGTGTGTGTTTTTGTTCAGATCGGGATTGCTCCATCTTTTTTGAGGTACTGTGTAGAAATGGTTTTGGGAACTTGTTAGTCCAGATTCCAGGCAGACCTGCCGGATTTTAGAGCAGACCGAATCAGCCAGCTTCACACGAGCTGTGCTTGGTTTGGCTGAAACCTGAAAGGTCTTCTTAGTTTATATAGGCTAATCGTATTGGTAACAGCAGGGTTAGAGAGCTTTGCTTATCTCTGTCTGAGATGGTTACTTATAGACCCATTTGGCCTTTTATTCATCTTAGTTTAAGGGTTCTCTGGTGGCTCAAGTATAGGCAAACACCACTTGGGAGCAGCTGTGTGTGCAACAGACCTATGTAATTCCACTCCACCACACCAAGAAGTAGGCTAATGAACAGAGCCAATGTGCCTTTTTAAACAGATGGCTGCTTTCATAATTCAAAGGAATGGATTTGAGGTGACTGCACTGAAGCATAAAATATTCTTCTCTGTTCTCCTATATTATGAAGGAGAAGCAGGGAAGAGTGTGATTAAAACGGATCATTTAGGCATCGAGGGAAGGCGATGCATGGTTCAGGGCTGTGTGTGTGGGGGCGGTTGAGGAAGTAGCCTATGTTATGTTAAATATTAGACTAAAGGTGGGTTGTAAAATCCATGGTCCATGGTCTCGAAGCAGATCCATTTCATGGCGTCCATCTATTCCTATGCATTGATGAATATTAGGCTGAATATGTAGGCCATCTTCTGGTGAAATAGATGCTGTGGTAGTGTGTATGTTTGTTTTTTTGTCAGTAATGACCTTAATGTATTCATAATTTCCCTGCTGTTATTACAGCACATGCGACTATACTGAGGCCCAGCTTACTACTATCCAGTCTGAATCATGCACTGCCCGGAATGGATAATAAAACAAATGCTACACAACCATCTTAGCCCAGGGCCCCTATTCGTTAGCTCTCACAATAAAAGACTGGATGGACGATTTTAGTTATTTAGTGCACACACAGAGAATGGGTAGCTGACTGTGAATACAATAATGTGTTTAGGCCTATCTTCATGCTGGCGGATTAAGCTATCTCTTTATTTTCTTTTGAAAAATAATGATTGCCTTTGTGCAGACTCTTTGCCTGAAGACTAATGTTCATCTCCTCTCCCTTCCCCTCCCCTCCTCTCAGTTGTAAGTTGAGGAGCTGCAGATGGCCCCCTAGGAACAGAGGCACGAGTCTTCTTGGCGTTGTGTCTGTGCGGACCAGCCACGATGAAGAGTGAGGTGCCATCAGAGGCTCCAGGCAGACAGGAGCACCTGAAGGGGCCTCTGGCCAACCCTGAGCCCATGGAGGCG
This sequence comes from Borostomias antarcticus, assembly GCF_949987555.1. Lineage (NCBI taxonomy): Eukaryota > Metazoa > Chordata > Actinopteri > Stomiiformes > Stomiidae > Borostomias > Borostomias antarcticus. The sequence continues at coordinate 23,345,731 of NC_140237.1, forward strand.
GCCAAGAGCTTCCCCGCCAACATGGAGGTCATCGGCAAGGCAGGTAGCGAGTTTGCACCACTGTGCGCAGAGGCCAGGCACAGGCCTCTGCGAGAGGCGGGCGCGCGTAGGGACTCTGACAAGGGCCTCGCCGGGCGCAAGAGCCGCAAGAGACAACAGGCGGGGCCCTCGGACTGCTCCCTGAAGGAGGGCCGAGTGAGCGAGGAGTCTCTGGCCCCTCAGCGGCACAGGGCAGAGCTCCAGGAACGCCACAGCGAGGACGAACGCAACCCCGAGTCCTCCTTCAGTGACTGCGCCTCCTCACCGTCCAGCCTGCGCTTCGGGGACTCGGACACCCTCACCTCCGAGGAGGAGGAGGGGGAGGCGGGAGCGGCGGGGGGCCAGCAGACGCACCCGCAGCACAAGACTCCCGCCCCGCCGACGGGCGGCGGGGGAGGGGCGGGGCTGCGCCCGGCTCCGGGTCGCACTCGGGGGAGCCGCTCCCACAGATGGGCGCCGTCGGAGGCAGAGCCAGTGCTGCTGAAGCGGCCGTGCCTGAGCGGGCGGCGTCCGCTGCACCGGAAGCGCTTTGTGAAGGCGGTGCCGGGCGGCGGCGGAGGTGGCGCCGCCCAGCGGACTCAGAAGCAGAAGGAGCGCCTCCTACTGCAGAGGAAGAAGCGGGAGGTGATCGCCCGCCGCAAGTACGCGCTACTGCACAGCACCAGCAGCTCCAGCGAGGAGCTGAGCAGCGAGTCGTCCTCGCCCTCCTCCACGGAGGCGGAGGACGAGCTGTATGTGGATGTGAGCAGCAGCAGCAGTCAGCCCAGCAGCGCGGCGGCCGCCACAGGTAAACCCCACCTTCAGTCTGTGGTAGGGAGGGACAGGCATTTTTTATCAAATCACTGTTCGAATATCTTCACTTTTGGGCGGGGGTGGGGAAGGAGAGGGGGTGGGGTTCCTATCTGAACTGAAATGAGGAAATGAGATGTGTGGCTTGTTAATTGCGAAACGTTGCCAGTAATGCTTCCAGCTGTGTGAGACTGGAATGACATTTTAGACCTAGCCTCTCTTATGCTGTGTTCACACTGCAAGCCTTCATGCTCAATTCAGATGTATTGCTCGGATCCGATTTGTTTTGTTCTCCTGTTCACACTGAAGTCGCATTGCAAGACGTCTGACATGTATCTCATTTAGGACCACGTGAAAGTGGCGCAAATCTGATTGAAAAATATCAGATTCCATGTGAATTATGCTGTTCACACTGTCATGAAAGAAATCAACCTGAGCAAAACATTTTTTTGAAATTGTTTTAATCGGATTTGGGCTACTTTTGGCTGCAGTTCGAACAAGGCCTTAGAGACTGACGATTTTAAGACACAGGCATGCATTTGTTGGGAGACTGCATTTAATGGAAGTTTTACAGGTACATTCCTAATTCACCATAATTTTCCATATAAAAAAAAAAAACCTTCCATATAAAAAAAAAAAAGTTAACGTGTGAAAATACTCTGGTTCACACATATGAACAAATACAAACCAGGTTTATTCAAATAACCTTGGCCGTCCTTAGGTGGCCTCCACATACATAGGGCACAACCTCTATTTCCTAAGATCACCATTTGTTTTACCATCTCCATCTGTCCCAGTTAGAAAGCCGTGAGCCTGGCAGTGACCATCAGTCCTCATGGCAAGCAGACCTGGGTCGAAAATCATATTATTTACTTATCTGTGGTTGATTGTTCTTGTCTGGCACAATGGAACTAAAATGTGAACGGCCCATCTGACTCTCCAGGCAGATTCGAGCAAACGCTAAACTAATTGAAAGAATATCAAATAGTATTTTGAACTGGCTCTGATGTCAAACACCGCAGCTCCACACTCTTAGAACAGATGTGTCAACGACAACACGTTATTGTCGTCAACGTAACACATGGATGTGTTAAAATAACACATCTGTTCTTCGTGCACCAACAACCCACGCTTTATTCATAAAGAAAGAAAGATAAATAAATGTTGTTGAATGAGAGGTGAAAATGGATTTGCTATGATGATCATGAAACTTATCATGGCAGGTCCAGCATGTGGCACACACACACGCGCGCGCACACACACACACACACACAGCCCCCTCCCTCTTCACAGTCTACGTCGGAGGGGCTGCTGACTTAGACTCTGGTGGGCTGGAATCCATGGCCAAGCCTGTTAGGATTTTTATAAGCGTACATAGGCTGAAAATGCCTGAAACAAAGAAGGCTCTGTTGAAGAGACACATTAATTTCTCCTTCTCTTCTTCATACGCCTCTTTTATGAATGTCTGAGGCTGGCTCTCCAGCGTTTAACCATGAATATGCATGCTTTGATGGCCTGCTAATGTATGTGCTCTGACATACTAATGAGGGTTGCTTGCCTGCTTAAAAAAGGCACCGTAGAAATGTCCTCACATGCACATATAAAGTTAAATTCTGTATGTTTATTTAAATTTGAAGTCCCTGGGAAGCAAGAACGGCAACATATGTCTCCTACATGTATTCATTGCAACATATCTCCTACATAATGTCTCCACGGCTCTCTGTGGAACATTGCCTTTGTTTCCCCAAGGTTACTTGCCAGAGCTGCTCTCTCTCACACCTCTCTGACTCAGCCTGGCCTACCTGTGGGAAAGAGGCTAAAGGCCAATTTATCTTTTGTAAGACAGGGTGTTGTATGACATGTCTTACACAAAAATAATATCAATCAGACACTTTCTGTGTTTCATGCTTCGCCCGACCCTCTAGATACACTGCAAGGCTGATATACTCGACCTAGCCGATACTTCGCCTCATCTTAACTAGCAATACCCTTCACCAGAACAACACACTCTGAACCCTGGAGCTCCTGATCTGGCAGTCTAAAGCAGAGTAGGACCCATACCTCTGCGTCTGCCTCAGAAGTCCACCTGAGCTGGACATGTCTGGGTTTCTCTTCTTCACCCAGCTAGCTGGGTCAGCCCGCACCCCCCCCCCGCCACACACACACAGGCCCCAGCAACGCAGGAGACCCCGGCGATGCAACGCAACGCCCCGACGACCGACCACTTCTCCCCGAGCCACCACCGCTACCCCTCGCGTGAGAGCGGGCGCCGCGTTTCAAAGAACCGATGCTTTTCCGTTCCTGCTGTAACACCACCCTCTTCCCCCTCTGCTCTTGGCTAGATGTCTTCATATAGCTGTAGTACACCCCCCCTCCTCGACTGCCGTAGCCTGGGGAGAGGGGTGGGGGGCGGCCGTAGAGGGGGGGGTCAAGAGAGGGGAGAGGCTGCTGCTCAGCCTTTGCCATGGGAAGTAGGTGGGTGGAGAGATGAGCCGCTCTAAGCTCCACTGCAGCCTGCGTGGAAACGGAGTCTCTCCGAGGGAAAGCTATGCCTTTGTTTACAGCCGAGGAGGAGGAGGAGCGAGGCAGCTGCCTAGGCCAGCAGCTCTCGCTGGCCGGGAGAAGAGGCGCGCCTGAATGTGACGGGACACGAGAGAGAGAGAGAGAGACCCGACCGCAGAGCAAAGTCACCGAGTCCGTAGCCCAGTGAAGACATGCAGCCGGCTGAAGTGTATTTCTGTTCGTCCTACTAGATACATCTGTTCTGATTAGGAAGATTAGGACACTGTTACAGCATAGTGGTGGGACGCGAGTTACCAAGCTTTTGTACTGTTACAATGCAAGTTAAGTGACGGCCACGACCATTCTTATAATGCGTTACATTTCAGGCTGACCGTGTATTGTGTACATACAGAAAGCCCTGGAGGGCTCAGTCTGGCTTCTTCAAAGTGCAGAATGGAAAAATGTTTCTCCAGTCCCATCCCTCTTGACCAAAGTCAATGAACAGAAAGAATAGCATGTACTCATGAATACGAAAAGAAGGAATGCATCTCAAATATGCTCCAGTGTTGTTTTATTTGCATGTTTAACCTCAAATGACTTGGTGTGTTCGCTACTCTTACACCCTTTCACGACAGCCCGTTGCTCTTCTCCGAACCTACCAGTTTAAATTGGCCACATATAGCCTGGCAGTGCGTCCTTATACACGTCGTAAAGGCCAAGTTGTTTGTGTGTCAGCAGTCAGGCTTTGGAGGGGGAGAGTTAGCTAGGCTAGGACAGGGTGCTAAGCAGCAGGACCCAGTAGACTTCTGGAATAGAAATCACCCAGGGGGGCTTTGCACTGTTCACCAGAACAACAAGCCACTGCTGACTGCACAGTGACTGCATAGACACAAACAACACATTATTACACCATCTACATGAGACAACTCCACCTGTGTATTGCACAGTGATTTGGACCGAGTACCCACGATATAAAGAGTAGTTTTACAGAATCACTGTCTGTCCCTCTTCATAAGCATCAGATCAGACAGACTTGTAAGAGCAAACTAATATAGGAGTCATATTAAGAACTGTTTGAGGTGGTGTGAGAAAAGGGACCCGCCTTCTCCCCTCCTGGCTGAAATTTTCGGGAAGCGTTGAGCTTATTGAACACACCCCCACCCCCCCTTCTCATCCAGGCGTGGCTGGAATCAGGGCTGGAGCTCTGAATGGACAACCAATCAGAGGACGGATCCACAAATCGCACTGGGAAAGGGAGAAAAAAAAGGAAACCAATGGGGCTGCAAATATGGGAGAGCAGTATTTGCTGACCTACATTCTAGCTGGTGCCCAAAACACACTGTATGCCTGCACAGTGCGCATGGACATTTAAAGACCATGGCCCAGTCCCAATGTCCACCCTTACGGACTGGCAGACTTTGAGGCGCGTTCCTGCTAAGTGCGTGAGGGCTTAGTGCTGTCGCTTCGTCAAATCGTCAAGTGCACAAGGGCTCTCTGGCAGACATTTTCAGGCCTTTATGCCCCCTCTCCGTAATTCTGCACTTCTGCAGACGTTGCCTAAGGGAATTACCCACGGTTCATATCGTTGAGACGTGAAACACAGGGTTACGTGAAGAACTGCCAATAAACAAGCACAGAATGATCAACCAAACCTATACGTTCACGTTACAAAACAACAAAATGTTTCCATGTTTTTAGCTGAACTTGCTGAACAAGTAGCCTTATTATTTTGGTTTCAATATTTTGACATATAGTTTATCAACCCTATGGGTTTGTATAATTTGATTTGTTTAAAAATACAGTATGTAGGCTTTGGTTATTAATTATAGATTTCTGTTGCCATAAATCATATGATTCCACAGTTACAAGCTGCATGCCATTTAATCATCCATCTTGGTGCAGTGTTCTTTGAATTGAAATTTCCAACATGAATATGGAAAGAGTTGTGAGGTATTTATGCAGAAATGTGTGTTGTCATTCTAGAGTTAAATACTTTTGGATTCATTACAAACTAGAATCATAGGCAGTAATGTAGTTAGCTTATGACCACAAAATCAAATGATTTCAACAAGTTGAACAGAAATGTCTTGAGGGTAATATAAAGGTTTGTGATACTGTAAAGGGATTTGACTCAACCCAAAATTAATTTCATGTTTAATTTCATTTTAAACCTTTATTTCCACTCGGGGGAGACCCTCATTTTCAGCAGAGCCGAGTTTACAAGAATAAAACATAAAATACATGCACAAAAAATTAAATAGGATAATAAAACACTGCACACATTTCATCAAGCAAAGCAATTACAAATAGAAACAAAATGGCCCTTTCTCATGACCTTAAAACAATTAATGGATGGGAGATAGTCTAACTTAAGTGTTTTGCAGTAGGTTCCAGGAGTGAGGAGCAGCAAATGAAAAGGCAGTTTTGTCGAACTGAGTCCGAGTACAAGGAACGTCTAGAACAAGCCAAGCATTTGTAGGCCTACAATAAAAACGTAAAATCAAAACATAAAATAATGTCCCAAACCCACAATAGTAAGAAATATGTTTTGGAGTCAACGTAATGTGATGTCGCAATGTGCTGTCCCATTTTTATACCATTTTGAGCCCTTGCAGCCTCTCGCACTCAACCACTTAATAGGTTGACATCAATAAGTCTGTGAGGGTCCAGGGCTTGAGGGGTTAGGGGGGGTCATTGGGATTGGGCCCATTCATTTAAGGACCTCCTCTCTCAGCTCTGGGTAGACTTCCATCTGAGCCACCAAGAGAGGAGAAAGGAGCTCAGGGAAGGGGTTATGAGGAGAAGGAGGAGAGGAGAAATGAAAGCAGGTCAATGGAAGAGAGCCGATAGCTCTCCCTGTGCTACGTGTCTTTCTCCACCACGGCACACCATTGATGCAGGTGGAGGTTGTTTGAACAGCTGTGTAGACTGTAGCACACATTTGATAGAGGAGCTTTACCTCACTGGCAATAGCTACAAAACCGTAGATTACCTCTCACCCTGAAACACACGCTCCTGTTCATTGAAGCTGTAATTAATGAGTATCTTATATCATTTATTAGGTACCTCATCCATCCTCATCAGTCCTAGGTCCCCCACAAATTATCTTATATGCTCATAATTAGAGGTGTAAAATGCTAAGTAGAAATACTAATCACATATAGCTCCACCCATGCACTGAACCAGCTGATTTCACTAATTAGTTCCCCTACCTGGCTGAAGAGCTGTGCTAATTAGAATCAGCTGGTTCAGTGCATGGGTGGAGCAGATACATGCACATTTTTACTTTTTACTTTTAATTGCTCTAAATAAAAACCTACCTAAATAAATCTGATTCTAATTGGTCAAAATATCAACAGTGGTTCGAACTATGCTTACCCTCACACTAACACAATGCAGATATTATCTCAGAATATGGCACTGTGCCCAATATGAATTAATTATTAGTTATTTTATTTTATTTAGCGGATGAAAGGGGGGGTGGGGTAAGGTTGGGGGGGATTCCTTAGAACAATTAAAATGTTGAGAGGAGGAATATGAGGTGTGTGTGTGGGGGGAGGGGGAAGGGGTCTATATGAAAGAATGTGGCCCTGTGACTAACTCCATGTATCTCAGGTGTCCTGGACGAGGATGTGGTGGTGATCGAGGCGACCCCCCCGGCCCCCCCTGTCCCTGCCAGCGAGGAGATCAACGTCACCTCCACCGACAGCGAGGTGGAGATAGTCACCGTGGGAGACGGCTTCAGGTGAGTACCCCCACCTCTCTCTCTCTCTCTCTCTCTCTCTCGCTCTCTCTCTCTCTCTCTCTCTCTCTCTCTCTCTCGCTGAGCAGGAGGTCACCTTTGTTCGTTCCGGATGTTTATTGCCCGTAGGAAATATGGTAAGGTGTCGGAAGAAAGTCACCTGCGGTAATCTGTTCCCTGCCTCGGCTGTTGGGAACGCAATGTAACAAACGCCAGCTGTCTGGATTGTCCTGAGACAATATTGATGCTTTATCGTGACTCTCCGCCTTGGCATAATCACAGTCAACAACTGCATCGCATCTTACAGAGAGGGACGATGAGTGTCCTGGCGTCCCGTGAAGTTGCGGGACATTTCCAGGTGCTTCGGGGCTGGGTTTCTGTATTCCCAGGGCCCTGTCAGAACCGCGGTGTTGGCCATCTGTCTGTCTGTGCGCGGGGCCCCTGTGGGGGAGGCTGCTGGCGTCCGCGGCAGGACCGATATCGCACGTCCGCGAGCTGGCGGGCCGAACGCGTTTCGCTGGCATCTCCGCAACCGCTCCAGCTGCTGCTGTAGCTGCCTTCTTCAAGGGCGAGCCTCCCGACTAGTAATGGAGTGAAGCCCTCTCCACCACGGTTCTCCTCAGCCAAGCGACCCAGGCCCCGCCTCCCCCACCCCTACACCACCCCGTGGGGCATTCTCATCAGACTGCTCTGATTGCACCTCCACCATCAGAGCAAGAGAGAGAAAGAGATATAAGAAAGAGAGAGAGAGAGAGACAGCTGTTTACTGTAAGCCTGGCGGTGTCTCCTCATATTCTCACACATCCTCCATCCCCTGCTTAATTGTTATTGAGGTGCCTTGGTGCCTGGCGCTGAAAATCATTTCCACCAGCCTGATTCCATTATCCCACTCCCTGCCGCTGCCAGAAATAGTGCGGCCGGCGAATTCCTCTCCTGCCAACAGCAAAGTCACTTTGTCAGTCCGAACGGACTTCTCTGTCTCCGTCTGTGGCACGTCCCCGGTGACCTAGGAAGCGCTGAAACGGTCATCCGGTCAGTAGCTAGCTACACAGCTGAACCGGGGGTGGGGCCCGTGTGAACTTGGAACATTCTCCCGTTTGATCCGAAGGCACGCAGATGTTTAGGGGTGGCAGGCACCGCGGGCCCGATGATTAAGGAAATGGATAACTGGCTGTGGTGGCTGGCAAGAGAAGGGGCCTCATCCCCAGTGACCCTCACAGCTGCCCGGCCCTGGTTCGAGGAGGCCCTGCTGGATTCGGTACCCCAAGTACGCGGCCGCATGAATGCAATCCTGTCATTCAGTTCGACGCTTCAGCGAGAGATCGCTTTCATCAAGGCGTTAATCCACTTAGTATAATTATGTTCTTTGCTAATCCGTACCGTAGCATCAATAGCCGCTATTATGCTTTCAGAAAGCTAATCGGCCCGATCTGGCCTCCCCCGTCTGCCCAGGGTTGCGCCTGGACAAGTCCTCCTCCCACTCAATTGTCGGTGTGTTTAAACACGCCTGCTGCGGAGAACTCAGTCGGTGTCTCTGGCGTGACCGGTCGTGTGGGCATGGCTCCCCGTTCTCCTCAGCGTGAGAGGAGCCCCCCCCCCGGGCCACACACTGTGCAGGCATAACATGATGCTGTACAGATCAGTCAGCTGTCACCCCATGTCCTCAGCGACCGCCAAGTATGCGTTGTTTGTTGTGATCTGAGCTAGGCTTCGCTAGCTGAAGCAAGTTGAATGTGTCTTTTTTTTTTTTTTGTATGTAGAGCAGTGTTTGGGTACTTGTGGCTCTCTTCCGCTCTTCCTAGAATGGGGCCCTTTGTGTGAAACCTAAGGTCAGTTGTTGTGTGTCTGTGTCTGTGTCTCTCTCTCTCTCTCTCTCTCTCTCTCTCTCTCTCTCTCAGGCAGGGACTATTGATGTGACTCATACCCATGTTCTCTCTCTCTCTCTCTCTCTCTCTATCTGTGTGCTGTGTGCTCTGTTCTGTGCTGTATGCTAGACTTTGAGTGGAGTGCAGTGAGTCGGGGAAGCAGGGTTTTTCTGAGCTGGGGGAGGGAATGGAGGGGAGGGGAGGGGAAGGAGGGTTGGGTTAATGGCAAGTCCTCACATCTCAGAAAATGGATGACCTGTATCCAAGGTCGGTGGCTGGGCTCATTTCCCCCTCCAGTTTGTGATTGTGTGAGTGTGCGTGTGTGTGCGTGCGTGTGCGTGTGTGTGCGTGCATGTGTGTGGGTTGTATGTGTGTTGTATGTGTGGGAATGCGATCGTGTGTGTGTGTGTTGTACGTGTGGGCGTGTGTTGACTTGCTGTTTGTGCGTGAGTGAATGACTCCATGTGAGGGGGAAGCCAGCACAGCAAATAGAGTAATAACAGACTGTTGATTACTAGAACTGAGAAGTGGGGGCAGCAGAATGAACAGCCAGAGAGCAGGTGAGAAACAAGGGCGGGTTCCAGCGGTGGTTAGTAGGGGTCCAGGGTGGGGAACAAGGGGGTGGGGGGTGGATTCAGTGGGGGTTAGTAGGGGTCTAGGGTGCCCATCCCTCTGCAGACTCAGAGGAGAGGAGCCCCAGCCACATGCCTGGTTGTTTTTAGCTGTGAAGCCACGTCTTAAGATCCTGTAATGTGAGAAGATACACAACAACACGATAATTTAGCCATAGAAAAAAAATCACAGATTGACACCTTTTGTTTTTACGGTTTCTACGGACTCGGTGCCAAGGATTCAGGGATTCGATCATAGAATGTTAATGTGGGGTGATCTAATGAAACACTTAGACCAGGCCTGATATAAAGTTGTTGTTTAATTTTCTAGTACAAACCCAAAGGTTAAAAGTAAAAGATGGGATCTTCTAAGAAATAGTAACGCTGTCTCTTTCTCAGAAGAACTAAATATTTAGAGTGTGATACAGATGGGTTTACATAAGCATTTCTATCTCTCGCTCTCTCAACTACAGTATATCCCTGGCTATCTCTCTCCCTCTCCCTCTCTCTCTCTCTCTTTCTCAATGTACCTCGTTCTCTACCTCCATTCCCCATTCCACACTTTATGTGGCCTTTTCTATTCCTGTAGGGTCTCTCTCTCACTCTTCCCCCTGCTTTTTTAAAAATGTCCAGGAAGTGAGTGAGCTTAGTGGAGACTCTCTATCAAATCATCTGCCTGAGCTGCCCTGGCCTGCTGCAGAATGCTAAGATGGGCCTTCCTGGTGTGTGTGTGTGTGTGTGTGTGTGTGTGTGTGTGGGGGGGGGGGTTAAAGGTCAGCTGGATGAGCAATGAAGGTTTTCTTCCGACTCGAGAGGCCGTTTGTTTACAGTGCAGAGAGGCCAGAGAGAGAGAGAGAGAGTGTGCGTGTGTGTGCGTGTGTGTGTGTGCGTGCGTGCGTGTGTGTGCTGCATGCCTGCGTTACATGGTATGTAATAGTTGGGGTTGTTTTGAGGCTATATGATTAGGCTATTCGCATTTGCTGGAAATCGTTGTGAGTCATCCACTGGCAAAGGCTAGTTTATCTATTGGATCATGGTGAAGGCATCTTAATATCTCTCTCCTCTCTCTCTCTCTCTCTCCCTCTCTCTCTTTCTCTTCTGCATCTAAGCAGCAGTATTATATAGCGCACCCCAGTCCTAGTATGCTGTTGTAGTACAGTATTATATAGTGCACCCCAGTCCTAGTATGCTGTTGTAGTACAGCTGCACAATAAAATAAAATAAAACATATTTATATATGGAGGTGGCATCACAGAAAATGTATTTAAAAAGAGAAACATTAATTGCACTTAATAATCACAATTACAATATCAGGCAATGAATCGCAATTATTCATTTTTGTCATAATCATGCAGGCTGCAGCCCTCACAGAGTCCACAGCCCCAGTCCCCACAGTTCGCCCCACATTGCCCTGCCCCCCCCCCCCAACATTGCCAGCCCCCTTTGACCCCCCAGGCATTTGTCGAGCAGGCAGAAGCCCCAGCCTTGCCAAACCCCACCCTTCCCCCACTCCGGTTCCCACAGTGTTCATGTTTACTGTGTTGTGTTTTCCCCTCAGAGGGTCGTGGTGGTAAACAGGTATTTACACAATAATCCCAGGTCTACTTGTGGGTAATTAGGAGCCCCTCCCTGGTGGGCAGGCCTGCTCCCTGGGCCGCCACCAGGAACTGAGGTGGGAGGTTGGAGCCAATTACAGTGCAGCACAGACCCTCTGTAGTCGGCTTGCCTGCTCTCTTGGTTCTCTCTCTGTTTGTCTATTGTACCTCCCTCACAGTGTCTTCGTGTTTCCGTGCGTTTGTGTAGATGGTCTACAGGACATTCTGTTTTGGATGTGGGCTATGTCTTCAACTTTTCTGCATGTGGTAACTTGGGAAGTTGCATTAGTAAATAGAATTGGTAAATAGAATGGAGTCGGTGACTGTACACTTACGTTACGTGTGAGAAATTAAGAAATCTTGTACAAATCAATCAATCAATCAATCAATCAATCAAAGCTTTATTTGTATAGCGCATTTCATACCCAGAGGCAACACAATGCGCTTTACAGAGAACAAGGGAGGTGGGTATACGACCCACCCCTACATATTCCAGAGGGAAGCAAAAAAACAGTATCACCCGGGGGTCAGATGAGTGAGCTGTAAAAACTCTTCCCTGACCCCTCTCAACAAGGCGATCGAGCAAGCTCCTGGAGTATGTTTGTCTACCAGCTAAGAACATTTATAAAGCAATAAATTACATTAAATTACATTTAATATATTACATATCCTGAAGAAAATGTAATGTGGACGGCCTCTCTCCCCAGCCTGAGCCTCTGTCCCCCAGTTAAAGAGCATATTGCAGGTTGGACACCCTAGTGAGTCAATGTGTAGGAACATGATGTAGGAACTAGATTTTCAATATTATATATATAATATACCCTTCAGGGAAGCGCTTTATAGTAACCATCCTTAATAAGCGTTAATTAATGGGTTATAAGGACCTCATAAGTCCTTATAAGATGCTTATAAGACTTGTGTTAATAAGACTATATTCATGTTTAATAATAGCATAATAAGCACGCTTATTGATAGATTATAAGCGTTAATTAATAGGTAATAAGGACCTTATAAGTCCTTAAGATGCTTATAAGACATTATTATGTGTTAAGACTATATTAATGTTTAATAGCATAATAAACACGCTTATTGATAGATTATAAGTGTTAATTAATAGGTAATAAGGACCTTATAAATCAGTATAACATGCTTATGACATTATGCGTAAATAAGACTACAAGTGTTTAATAATAGCATAATAAACACATTTATTGTTAGATTATAAGACATTTATAAGCACTTAAGAAGCTTGTTAACTGTTTATAGACTGCTATTATGTACTTATTACTATATAAATAAACTTATTATGCATTTATTAGCAGTTAATTATGCACTTATGCAATTTTGCAGTAGTGGATCTAAAGCGAGACAATGCATTATTAAGGTTAATAAATCCTTTATTATACACTTATTAACAGTATGTTTCACGCAGCTCCCCCAAAAGAGCTGTCTTTGTGTGTTTTTGTGTTTCACCACTAAAATATTGGCTTAGTATGTAATGTTTTATTCACATTGTATCAACCTTGACCACATGTAGTGCTCATTCCAGATGGGGGAGCTGCATAAGACATGGACGTTCAAGAACGCCCCTATGGACGTTCTTGTGAGCTCACTTCTGGTTTTCTATAGGGGTGGTGTGCACAACAGGAAAGGAGCTGCCGGAAACAACTGACTAACTTACTGACTACTACTGACTGGCTGCTCTAAATCAAAAATAAAAAAAAAATTATTAGGCAACACTGAGTTTTCAAAACCCACCACTTATGTTCCCGAAACCCTCGGGCAACTGAGAGTACTTTTGAAATGTCAACACCTGCAACACCTTGTAGACGCGCTTTTCGTTGCCGATTGGGCCGAGAGACTTGTGCATTCAGGCCTAGCTTGTTATTCCCACACCAGGAGCACTTCCCCCGTAGATCCGGTCGTTTGGGCATGTGAACACAGCCTAGACACCTAGAGAGGGTGGTCTCAACCCGCTTGCAATTCTTTGCAATGAGAACACGCGTTACCCACAAAGAGATACAACTCGTTGTTGTATCCTGCACTGTCTACAAAGTCTACAAACTGTTTAGTGAGTGCATGAAGGAAATGGTCTTTTTCAACATTCTGTTGAGCAGTGTGTCTTCTCCTGATCATATGCAAAGAATGACAAACTAGATAGCCAGCAACTTTCTGAGGAGAATAATAAAGAAGATATTACGATGTGGACGCCCTTGGCAGCCCACATAATCATTCTCCCTTCCGTTCCGTTCCTTTCTATTTGTTGTGCGGCTTGTCCGTGTGACAGGAAGTTGAATGGGCTGCAGTATGAGCTAATGGGTACCCCCCCCCCCCAAGAAGCAGCCCTTGGCAACAGCCATGAGAATGGCGTTTCCTGTTCTGAATAGTGTGAAGAGAGTAGAGACACTGACAGCAGCACTGATTGATATAGGCTTGCAGCCTGCTAGTGACTAATATAGGCCTACAGCCTGCTTGTGAATAATATAGACTTGCAGCCTGTTAGTGATTAATATAGACCTACAGCCTGTTAGTGATTAATATAGGCCTGCTAGCGACTAATATAGGCCTGCAGCCTGCTTCAGTGTGACTCTGGGTGGACGTGAGCATAGAGATAACGTTCTCATCTCTGGCGTGTGCATATGTGCATAAATAAGCCTTCATGTTTAAAGAGTTCTTGATTTCAAGTTTTGTCTGGTGAGGAGATCCTCTCATTTGGGATATAAAGGCATATTGGTTACTGTAACATGAGGTTACATTGTGTGTACACACACACATATTTGCACTCGTTCACCCCACCACTCAGACACACACACATTTGCACTCGTTCACCCCACCACTCAAACACACACACACACCACTCTCGTCTCAGTGGATTATCATCAGCCAGGGCTCCTAGCCCGACTCTGTGTTGAGATGTAGGACCTGCAGTGGAGGCTCTGTGTTGAGATGTAGGACCTGCAGTGGAGGCTCTGTGTTGAGATGTAGGAGTTTGGCTCTTCCAGTCCTCCCTTCCTCCCCCTGCTTCTCTCCCTGTTCCTCTGCACTGCTCTCTGGGATAAACACCGCTACTCCCCAGCCACCTTTCACCATGGCATCCTGCTTTACGACATGCACACAAACACACGCACACAAACACACACACACGCAAACATTATCCCCTGGGCTTATCTCCCTGGTCATCCTGCTTTATGGCACTGTGAGGGTAAACTATTCCTCGGACTCTCACGACAGAGAATGAGGGGAGGGAGGGAGGGGGACAGGAGTGTGTAAGGGAGAAGGAGAACAAGAGAGACAAACCGAGAAAGAACGAGCATTAAGAGGAGGAGAGAGGGAGAGAGAGAACGGAAAGAGGGCACCACGGTGCAGAGCCTAGTGGTTCAGTGATAGCAGCTCAGAGAGAGAACAGGATGTCCCTGGTTTCACAAGCATGTCTGTATACCAGGTGGTGGGTTTACATAGCGCTATTGAAATATATCCCGGGTTTGATCCTGAAAAACACTATTGTTGAATGTAGCTGTTATTGTGTATGAATAGTAGACAAGGACAGTGCAATAGGTCTGTGTACCATACGTGTGGTTTGACGAAACGTTTTTTTGTGAGTGTGGTGAATTGAACCTTGGCGTACTTGGGCATGATATGATGTGCTGTTTTTGTATGAATTTTGTGTGCGCGCGCGTGTCTGTCTGTCTCTATGAATTAGTTGCAGCGGCAGCTCTCATGTCAGCTGGCTCTTATTTACATTCCAGCCGAGCGTTCCAGCAGCTCCCAAAGTGAGCCTGATTTGTGCTCACTCCACAGAAAGAGCTGTGTGGACGAGCCCCCCCCCCCCCCCCCCCCCAACGCCACCAGCCCTCCCACCCTCCCTCTCGCTCACTCGCTACTATGTGACAAATCATCCTATCGGAATACAACCCGATGAGCCCAGTGTTGGTTGTTTTCAGAACAGTCTCATCAGTTGTTGATGAAAGCAGCATTCTGGCTTTAAATGACCAAGGTCACTGTTCCGTCCAACGCTTTCTGTTGTTGATCTTAGCTTTGTGTCTTAACGGCCGCGCTATGATGATACTGGCAGGTCGGCGCCACACGACCCCGGCGCCGCTATCGGCACGGTCTTCCTCACCACGCAGACGAGGAAGCCTGCCCGATGATGCCTGGCTCGGCTGACGGTCTCTCTCTGTGCTCTCTCTCTCTCTCTCTCTCTCTCTCTCACACTAGGCCTCGTTCGGTCGGGGGTCATGGCAGGATGCACTGGGGCCCCAGCTGCTCCCAGAACCGGGCCGGCCAAGAGGCGCGTGGACGCCACCGCCTCTCCACCGTCATCCAGCCGCTGCGGCAGAGCGCGGGCGAGGTGGTGGACCTCACCGTGGACGAGGACGGTGAGGAAGGCGGCAAAAACCGCGCCTAGATCGCCACGCCGAAACTACACAGGGTGCCACATAGACTGGGGTTACACACAGTGACACACCACCCCACACTGAGATTAATGACGGACACAGACCCCCAGGAACACGGGAGATAGATGACATTAGCTGGCGGTGTGCGAGGCCAGGTCCTCTCTCTTGCTCAGAGAAAATTGATCTGGTGATTATATGTGTGAAATCAATTACTTTGAGGGAGGGGCTTTTTTAATTTATTTATATATAGACGTCCCCGTAAGATAACTGGCCCCTGGTCACATTGCGTATGAATGTAGGTGTCCCCTGGATGCAAATGAGCTGAGCTTTGTTAGATGATCCGTTCCAACACTGCGTAGTGGGGGTTGGGAAAAATTACATGTCATCAGGTTACATGCTGTTGATTAACAGGATTACCTCAGCCACATACATCTGCAGAGTTCTGAGAGCGTGTGGATGTGGGGATAAAGAGCCCAACTGTCGTCGCAACTCGATGGAGAAATGTTCTCGTTGGCGAGCGCCGTTTTATAATGATTAATCTATATCTTTTCATCCGACTGAGGGATATTAATAGCCGCTGGCCCCCATAGCCTCTGCTGTTTCATTGGTTGACTTTTACAGAACGCTACAGCCTCAATACATCTCTGATGTGTGGCGCTGCTACACGCGCTGCTTTGTAGTCCCTTTTTAGTCGGTGATAGAATTAATCACCACAGCACCGCAAGTCAGTACAAAAGCGGCCCGGGCATACAGAGTGTGCTCCGCTCTGTGAATAGGCTGTGTATGCACAGTGGGTGATGGAAAATCATATGGCGCTTTTCACATAGACTTTGCTCTAGATGATGTAGAAGGCTACCGTGTATATTATATGTAGTCCCATTCTGTTCAGGGTACATATGACTTACAGCGATGCTCGGCCACCGTTCACACAGAACAGTACTTTACATTGCGTTCTGTGAATGAATTTCAAGTCTCAACAAAGTGTTCCGTTTTCCCATTTAGACTGTAATCTTAACTTTGTAGTTCGTTCTCATAGATCAGTCTGTTAGAACTACAAATCCCTCCCTGTGTGACATCACTTCCCTGCCTTCCCCCTGAAACTGTGACTTCCTCTTCTGATGATTAACCCCGACCCCTCCTCCTGACTCTCACTCTTGCCTGGAATCACTTCCGGTGCGAGGGTCCGCTTCTGCAGAATCGTAACATAGAATAAACTATTGTACTTTGTTTAAAACCAGCTTGATCGACCACTCAGCGTGTTCTTTGACAATCTAACTAAAATAAGGATAAAAATCCTTCACAGTTCACTCCTCTGGTTATCTGTATTTAAATGCATGCATCCCATTGACCCCCTCTCTCCGGGAGACATTAAAGGGTTTGGCCTCTTAAAACATGGGTGCTATTATAGCGACCACCAGACCAAATCCTTAATGTGAATTAAAAGTCCAATTTGGTGCATTCTCTTCGTCTGAAGCCCCAGACAGATAGCAGAGTAGCAGAGCAGTGGGAGATATGAGGACATTTGCATTTCTTAGGAGGAGAAGAAATTAATTTGTGAGTATGAAAAGCATGGAGCGCACACTGGAATACTGATGAGGTCTCGTCTTATCCCTGGCTACCAAGCCACTGCAGCCAGTCTGAGAGCATGCGCACACACACTCTCTCTCACACACACACACACACACACATTCACACTCACAGACACACACACACACGCACACAGATCCCCAGAGACGCACATTCCTGAACAACGCATCCCAACACTCCGTCGGATCGCTGCTCACGCACCCTTAAATGCCTTTCCTATCCCATCTCCTGTCTCAGATCTCTCAGTTGTGCCAACCACCTCTGACGGTGTTCATGCTCAGACCGTCAGCTCCTCCTCGTCATTGTCCCACCATGCCTCTACCTCAGAGCCCCACGACGCCCCTGGCCCCTCCTCCAGCTGCCCCGGTCCGGCCCCCGACAGCACGCAGGCTCACGGCCACGCCGGATCGTCCGGCGCTGCCGGAGAGGGTAAGACTGGCCCGGGACACCGGGGTGTGACGGCCGTGTGTGTGTGTGTGTGTGTGTGTGTGTGTGTGTGTGTGTGTGTGAGTGCGTGTGCGTGTGTGTGTGGACGCTTAGTAGATAGACTTCTTCACTAAAACAGCCTTTGGCACACGGACAACCGTACGTCTTTTTTTTTCCGTAGCGATTCCATTTCACACACACAAGCCGAGGAGATCTTATACAGCTTGTTTTGTTCGTCCGTCCCCCCCTCTTCCAGACGAGAGCAGGAGGGGCGCGTCGGGCCTGGCGACGGGAGACAACGGGGGTGGCACGGCCATGCCCAGGCTGCCCTCCTGCTGCCCCCAGCACTCGCCCTGCGGCGGACCCAGCCCGGGCCACCTGGCCCTCGGCCACTCCCACTCCGGCTGCCTGCAGACCTCGTCCGGCCAGCAGCAGGGCTCCCAGCACGGCCACGCCCACCACTTCCACCACCACCACCACCACCCCCCGCCGCCGCCGCCTCCCAGCCTGCCCTTCCCCGAGCCTGGCTGCCCCCTGGAGAGGCCCACCCCCCTACCTGCGCCGTGCGGCGGGGTCAGCAGCAGCAGCGGCAGCAGCGCCACCCAATACCACGACCAGGTAGGACCTAGACTCACCAGTCAGTCTCTAAACGCTACAGACCAGAGACATTCGTCCAGATTTCGTCGCTAAAACTGGGATTTGAAAAAACAAAATGCATTGCAGAACCAATCCAACATCTTTAGGGCGGTCCTTCCTAATGGGGCGGTGAATGTTTTGTTTTGATTCTCAACTCCCGCTTGTTTGGAGGACATAATCTCCGGTAAGGCGGGCCCTGTTGGAAATGTAGGCAGTGGCTCTGATTGGCATAGTCCGTTTTAGACGCTGTTCTAGCGACGATTTTCAATGGAGATGTCTCGGCTTTCGGAGGCGGAGATCTAGGTAGCACCCGCCCCTTCCCTTCCCTGCCTAGCACTCCGTCCAACCGTAACACACTTCCTGAGCTGTCGGTACGGGTGCGAGCTGCCGTCATCGGGGTTGTACAGTATGCGAGCTTGGTCGAGAGATCAAAGGGCTTCTTCAGAAGTGGGTGTGGTGCAGGAACCTTGCTCGATGGGGATGAACGCAGCGGCAGTTGTTCTGGATGTTCTAGCTGACGTTCAAGACCAACGCCCAACATCCCCTTGATGTGTTTCATCTGCTCCTCTTCTGCTTCCTGTATTTGGTCTCCCTGATTCATCGTGTACCTGCCAGCAGAACAGAAATGATACCTGCTATGGTCATCAGAACTGGGACATCTATTTTTATACATTTGTTTGTTTCCAGAGATTGGGTTTATAGATATTGAAAACGTTTTGTTTTATTCCCTCTCTGCTACAGCCTTCTGTCTGGTATTAGAGAGAAGAGAGAGAAGATTTAGAGAGAAGTCAGAAGCCTGCACATACATGCCCTGGGACTGTTAACAATGCAAACCATGCTCTCCCAGAGCAGATGGCCAGAGATAAACACCGTATGCAATAGTTGTAGCAATATAGTAGCAATCATTAAAGGGCACCGTGTCATTCAAATTGTGTCTTTGACAAGGTCTTTGTGTTTCTTAACAAAGCAGGCCAGCTATCGCAGCCTACAGCTCTACACTGCTGATGTTCAAGGTGATGAAAAATAAGGTGGGGGAAAATGGCAGACTAATACTGAGGACTAATACAGCGAAGCACTGCAAACAGTGCTACAGTACGGTCCTGCTGAAGCCAGATCTAGCTCTGAATAATTCAAATTCTGCTAATTGTTGAGCTGCCACATTGTATTATTCACCATCAAAGCCTGTGCAGAGGATAAAGCATGATGAGTGTAGGTCATCCAGCTGGAGGAACAGGGGACTGCGCCTACAGGTCAAGTTTGGGGGGCGGTGAGGGGGGCTGTGTGCATAGCCCCTCTCTTTTTGTCTAAATACACCCAGTCCTCTATTATTCATGGGGGGTTGGGGCATTCTGAAACTGGGCCGTCGGGTTCCTGGCGTGAACAAGGAAGTTGTTCATTTATTGCGTGTGCTTCGCCAGGCAAATCGCCGTGCCCTTTGAAGTGAGGGCGCTATACGTGCTCAGTCATGGCTCAAGAGAAAGCGGGTTACAATATTGCCTGGATTAGGTGAACAAGTTATGTTTTATGCATCAAAGTGTCTAAGAGGAGATTAATTACAGAGCCGCTACTATGGTTTTTAAACACCCGGAGCCTCCCTCACCAGATGTTCTATAGAGGCCTAGTTAACTGCAGGCTGGAGAGTTAAAGCCCAGTGTTATTGTTATCCTGTGCTTTGTGCTTGTAGGGCTATGGCGTGTGCATACAGAGTCACCGCAGAGATCAAAGTCAGACAGTGGCTCCACAAGCAGATGGTGGTCTGCTTTCGTGTCGGGCCCTTTCCCTTTCAAAGAGCTTAGTACTAATAATAGCAGTAGGCACTTTATTGATCCCTGGAGTGGTGGGAAACTGCACAAATGTAATTACCATAATAAAAAAAAGAGACTTCACTAAGGTTGCTCGAAAAGCCTGACAAAAACACACATGCTACGATAGAACACGGCTGGTGCAGCTGGCTACGGTACCGCTAGCACGGTGAATTAGTATGCTTAGGCCTATGTGTTTCGTCCCACATTGGACTTAATAATGCCTTTGTAAAACGGTATCCAAAGAACTTTTACGAAGAAAAATGAGCCTCTTACACAGAATGAACTGGACCGTAACATCTCTCTGTGCCCTACACGTTGTCCTCTCTCACACCCTTCCCTCTCTCTCTCTCTTCCTCTCACTCCCTCCCTCCCTCTCTATCCCTCTTTCTCCCTCCTCTCTCTCTCTCTCTCCATCCCTCTCTCTCTCCATCCCTCTCTCTCTCCCTCCCTCCCTTTCTCTCTCTCTCTCTCTCTCTCCCTCTCTCTCTCTCCCTCCAGCAGACTCTGCCTGTTGACCTCAGTAACAGTGGCGTGCGGGGCGGCGGCGGGGGAAGTGGCGCCGGCTTCCACGGCACCTCGGCCTTTGACCCCTGCTGCCCGGGCTCCACCTCGCGGCCCCCGACCTACAGTTCCCAGGCTGCCCCTGGGCCCAGCCAGCCCGGCGTGGTGGACTCGTTCAGCTCCGCCATGGTTGCCCAGGCCCAGCCCCAGCCCCAGCTCTCCTCCTGCAGGCACTACATACACCCCTCCTGTGAGTAGCAGCCCTCAACTCACCGGGGGGTGGGGGGGGGGGGGGGGGGGGGGGGGCTCATAGGACCTGCAAATACACCAGAGCCTTTCTATTTAACCGTAACTGCCTGCATGCCACCAGTGCACCGGGAAAATTATACAGACACCCGCACTCATTTGAGACCCTGTACTAATAGTCATTAAGAGAAACACCTGATGTTTAATGTGCTAAGCACTGCGGTTCTGCTCCAAAAGCAGCTAATTGTTGATTCTCCTTGGAATGGCTGGGTGTGTGGAGGTGAGGCGGGGAGGGATGGTGGTGGAGGAGGAGGAGCACCCTGGTGTGTGTACGTGTTATTTAGAGGGGTAATTTGCCCGGGTTCCAGCACCTGCCTGCGCTCTCGTCAACTCGGTCCTCCCCTCCTGCTGAGGTTGGAGAGACGGATGTGGCGGGCCGGCTGGGAGCTGAGACCCAGAATGGGTTTGCTAACTTCTCTCTCCCCCCTCCCTCTCTCTCTCCCTCTCTCTCTCCCTCTCTCTCCCTCTCTCTCCCTCTCTCTCTCTCTCTCTCTCTGTTTTCTCCAGACGGCCCCCTGGCGCGCTCGCTGCACCACCAGCCCTCGTCCTCCTGCCCTCACTCGCACGGCAACCCCCCGCCCCCGCCCCAGCCGCCACCGCCGCCGCAGGGCGACTACGTCATCCCCCACCCGGTCCACCCCTTCCACGCGCCCCTGTCCTCCCACGCGCCGGCGGTGGCCCCTGCGCCCCAGCCGGCCCTGCCCCCGCCCCACCACCACCTGTCGGGCCCTGGGGCCCCACTGCCCCAGCACCTGCAGGCCGAGCACCAGGCCCTGGCGCACCACATCCCAGCCCTGGCCCCGCCCACGGTGCAGCGGCTGCACCAGCACGAGATGCTGAGGATGGAGGTCCAGAGACGCCGGATGATGCAGCACCCGACGTGAGTTCACCGCCCCCCCCCCCCCCTCATCTCCCGCCGTTGAGGAGCTCGGACGACGGTGTAAATACAAGTTCTTGTTTTGCTCTTTGCTAAACCCCCCCTCCTCCTCCTCCCCCAGACGAGCACACGAGCGTCCGCCCCCTCACCCCCACAGGATGCACCCCAACTACGGCCATGGGCACCACATCCACGTGCCCCAGACTATGTCCTCCCACCCGCGGCAGCCCGAGCAGAGGACCGCATGGTCAGTACCCAGCACGACCACGGGGGGAGGGGGGGCGGACGGCTTACAAGGCCTCCTGACATCCCGTCCAGGCCGGTTTAACGTCTACGGTATCGCTCTCCGTCAAGGTGGTTTTGGCGTTTGCATGTGGGCGCCCACGTCCGCGATCGTGTGACATTGACCGACTTGTGTTGTCTTTCTGCAGGGAGCTGGGCATCGAGGCGGGTGTGACGGTGGCGCCGTACCCTTCGGGGCACCTGCACCCCCACCTCCCCCACTACCATCCACCCCCCAGACTGCACCACTTCCCCATCCCCTTCATGGTGAGACCACACAGAGCAGCTCCAAGCACGCACGCACACATTAGCATAAATGAAAAAGAAATGCTTTTACTCAAACTGTGGTGTAGATGAATGATGTTGGGAACTCTGTTTAGAACATCTGTTATTTCAGGGATGGTTTGGGCCTAATGAATAATGCATGAGTAATTAATGACGGCCCATCAGGCATTTCAAGTGCGTGTTCGACAAATCCAGATGCCAGGAGTCAGTGGAGAGACCCCCGTGGAGAATATGTTTGGTAATTTGTGGTGAAGCCAAAGTATGTGGTCAAGAACTGACTTCTCTTCATTATATCCTGAAGCTGCAGCAGGTCGAGCTGGTTGCATTATACTGGTGTACTACGTGTGTCTGAATGTGAATCTCTCACCCCCTCTTTCACAGCACACTGGCATGTCTGAAGTGACCTACCCACACATTCGGTACATCTCATCTAGAATGACTGGATTTGGACGAACTTATGAGGTACCTTTTCAAGTGTCATCGTCGTCATTGGAGGTTTTCCACCACAAACCCCGTCGAAATTGTTCTCTGTTCAGGTGCTCAGGAAAACCTCTGGGCCCCTGGCTTGTGTTATCAACCCCCCCCGTATTTAATGCTGAGTGTGGTGAGCTGTGAGTAGAGCTGGGTCTCACGACCGGCCGGCTGTCCTGCCTGTCCCTGTGCCCTCAGGACCTGCTGCATCTGGAGGAGCGGTTGGGGACGGTGAACCGAGGGGCCTCTCAGGGAACCATAGAGAGGTGCACTTATCCACACAAGTACAAAAAGGTGAGACGAACTGGATGGAAGAGCGCATGTGCGTGTGTGAAGTGTGTGCGCGTGTGAGAGGGAGAGAAAAAAACAAAAAGTACAAAAAGGTGAGAGCGGACCTGGAACTGGATGGAAGAGTGCGTGTGAGAGAGGGAGAGAGAAACATGGTTCTGAGTGTGTGAATGTGTGATGTTCCATGCTGTTTGCCGAGATAATATTTGTGCATGTATGCATTAGATTTGATTCTGGGACAGAGTGCACACGTCGGTCTTTTGTGCAGTAGATAATTTATTGTCCCTTTCACCAAAAGGTTCAGCCTTAGATAACATTGTAGGGAAAGATAATACGTAGTTTTCTAAATGTAATAAGCGATCTAACACCCTGCCGCCCAATACAGAAGGTGTTGGAGAGAGACATTGACGAACAGTTAACCCCTGAAGCATGGGCATCTATTGGGAAAAATATGCACGCAACCTCAGACTCGGTGAGAACAAAAAATGAACAAATCAATTTGGAAACATGTCTCTGCTCACATATATAGTAGCTGTAGTGTTAGTGTTGGAATGGGGGGCAGGGGATTCGGTACTAGCAAACAGGGGGGTTAACGGTTGATATTTGTTCTGATCAATACCTTTATCCTTAGGGATGACAGCTAGAAACATTCTGTTGCTTGTACAAAATGACCATTCTCTCTGTCCTCATAGGAATAAACTTGTGTGTGTTCATGTTATTATGCTTGCTTTGTACACAGTAATTATATCAGTTATAATGAATAGCATTAATGCCTGATATTTAGGCCTTACATGTAATGCCAACACTATCATTTGTAAAATGGCCTAAAATATTCCTGCCTTTCCCATGCTTTATACATCTTTACAATGTAAATAACGTGTGTGTGTGTCCTGAAGAAACCCTTTTTCACGCTGCATATGTAAAACGGTGTTTCCCGATGTTTTGTTGAACAGAGAAAGCTGCACGATAAGCAAGATGAAGATGAGGGCGCAGATGAAGACACAGAGGAGAAGTGCACCATCTGTCTGTCTATACTGGAGGAAGGGGAGGATGTCAGGTAAACGTCAGTTTGTATGTCTGTCCACACAGACTTCCATCCACAGGTGTGAGAGCAGGCCTGTTTGCATGTGGCGTAGCCGTGGGAGCTGCCATTTTTGTTCCTTTTTCACATCTTCAGTTGATACTCGCTAGAGATTTTCTCAAAACCCCAAAGTATAGCAATCAACAGGAAATCCAGTCCTCAGAGTGCCTGGAAATGACTGGCCTCAGACGATGTCTCAACACACACTATGTGCCCATGTGATCAAAAAATGGGATTTCGGGGGTTTTCTGCCCTCTGTTGGTGTAACGTGTGAAATACAGGTTATGTTTAAAGAAAGCAGTTGTAAGGTTCGTCTTGGGAGTTCCTGGATCTTGGTGTAATCATCATTACTCATCGTTTCTTCTGTTCTTTTCTCTGCGGGCTTCTTTACAGACGCCTACCTTGTATGCACCTCTTCCATCAGCTGTGTGTGGACCAGTGGCTCCTCACCAATAAGAAGTGCCCCATCTGTAGAGTGGACATCGAGGCACAGTTGTCTGCCGAGAGTTGATGCTGTTTTCTAACAACCAATTTTGTTGGAATTTTCTTTTATTTGTTGTTTATTGTTTTAAACTTTTCTTCAGTACTGCAGTCAACCAAAGATGGCATGAATTACCCACGCAGATCCCATATGAGGAGAAAAAAACAAAAAACATCTGACAAAAATAAAAGCATTGAGCCTAGAGTGCCAGCTACCACAGTACAATACGGCTAGAATTGACATCTCCATTAAGGATTTAAAGATTTATTGTATTTATAAAGCTTTTATGTAGCTGTTTCCTCAAGTGTCATTTTTTTTCTCTTTTTTTTTTTTTTTTTGCATGGTTCCTCACAATGCATTTCTTTGCACATATAATGTGGTCTTCTCATAGACCTAACAACTTGCAGGTGAGAATAGCTGCTCTAGTAAAGAAGCATTTATATATACCTAATGCCTTGCTTTACTGGAATAGAATGTCAACCTTCATTTTAAAACATTGCAGGATTCATCTTACCGATCATTGTATTGATTAGTTCATGTTTAGAAAACGTGGTTTGCTAGTGAAAAACGTTTTTTAAGTAAATCAAGACATTCCTGAATTAGGAAAATATCATGTTAACAGATCAGCTGCTGTATTAGTGTTCACCCAGTATTTTTTAGAGTGGGAATAAACTCCAATGTTCACCTCACTGCCCAGAACATGCACATGCTTTTCTGCCATCACACCTCCCCCTATGAACCTTAATTTGACTAAACACATTCGCACGTCATCTAATGTACTTTTAGAGAAAAAGAAAATGAATGTCATATCTCTGTCTGTCTCTCTCGACTATTCTTTTTTAATTGAATGATTGTTGCAGTCTGCTGAGAATCCAGTCTCTGTGTTGTGTTTGGACTTACCCCCCTCATACGGGCCCACGGTGGTCAGCTGGGTTCTAGAAGGGGATCTCAGGCCCCATAGATGCAACCAGTTTCACATGAACCTGCAACCCGGAAATACCTGTTGTTTGGAAGCTGAGAATGATATTGGTTTATCCTGGCTTTTGAATTTCTCCCTGTTTGTTCAGATGGAAATACACAGTTAGTTCAGGATAAAGAAGGGGGGGGGGGTTATACTCCTCTGCAGCCCTGTCACATCTATATTTGTGCTCTCCTGGAAAATATAACACTAATATTATTCTTAAAAAATGGCAAATCCTTGCACAGGTCAGGAGTAAAGTCAATACGATAGTGTTCTGATACCATGAATTTCCACTCTGATTCCTGGCGTTATTTTTAAAAAGGAAAAATAACGCCTTTGCCCCTCAGTATTTTCATACATTTTACAGACAGGACAAGACAGCGTTGAAGTGGGGTGGAGGGAGACAGTGGGAGATGCAGAGGGAAGGCTTTTGTGATTAAACAGCTGGGCGTGTTACCACTACACCATCATGCTTCCACACAGGTATGTCTTTTAAAGAGAAAAAATAAACAACTAATACTTTTGAATGGAGTGTTGGAATGCAGTACTTATATGGCAGGTATCCATGCATTCATAGACTTAATGGCACCAGGATGATATTCCATGGGATTTATATTAGTTTTAAAATAATGATATAATAAAGTTAGAAAACTCGTCCCTGTGTCCCTGTTCTTTGTGTTGTCTTTAAATACTTTGAGGATTTAATTGGTTAATTTGATTGTTTCTTTGTACAGCGACAATGTACACATCAGTGCTTTATATCTCACCACTGCAGAGGAATATACTACAGAATTCCATGGCTACTCTATAAATAGCTACACATGTTGCCAATAATACACATAAATTATGCGCCCGTGCATTCACACCTGGTATTTAAATCCCATCTTTGCGTATCTGGATAGTCTACACTTTCAATGAATTTTCATGGGCAAAGCTGCTGCAATCCTGACATTCAGAACCAGGGGCTGGAGCCAGGCTAGCTGCAACTACCTTAGGAGGTGGAATGGCCCATCTGACTTTATTCTTATTTCAATTGCGTGCATTTTCACAGCTATGTGGATAAAGTCACTATCTGAATGCAATGTGCATATAGATGGCCTACTAATACCAGCTGTAAATGTGGGGCTATTCTAGTGATGACAGTGGTCAAACACCTCCAGGTGCTGCTCGATTGAAGAAAAACGTAGCTTCTGATTAATAAAAGTATCGAAGGAGGTCAGTTTAAAGACTTTATGTATGGTATGCATTTAACAATACTCACGAATCCGTCTCTAAAACTGTAAACTATCGAGGCGGAGACCTCGAAGTCTGGCATCGAAAGTCTGACGGTATTCATTTGAGATAGGATTCACCCACCCAGTCGTTGGCGGGTTGCCCCGGCAGACAAAACATGTGAGCCTCAATTCGCCCTTGACCTCTTTGCCAACCAATGAAATAGATGCATTCTACGAAGCCGTATCCAATGAAACGCAGTGGAGCGGTATTTGAACGGCTGAGATCCTTCTCTTCTGCGTCAGTGTTTGTGTTTATTTGGGGGCCCTAGTAGCCTATTTCTGACTAATTACCGACACCCCTGGCAATTTTTTAAAGAGCTACTGTTTTTACATTAACATTTTAAAGATGTCCTCTTTGGAAGTTCGCGCTACGGTAAGTTACAAAACAGAATTGATTTAACTGCAGTAGCTGGTTTTGTACATGTAAATGCTTTGCCGTTCGACGCTGTTAGCACTCGCTGCTAAACTATTTTGTTCTTTGGTTTGTTAACTCGATAGTTATCGAGCCATACAACTGCATAAACAGTCACTATGCATAATAGCCGTCCTTTAAATGTAATTCTCAGTCTTTCTTTGTTTCCCAAACAGTTCAGGAACGCAGAAAACCGAACACGAATGGGCAAAGCCATTGTCGGCGGCTCGAGAAGAGCTGTCCTTGGAGAAATCTCCAACGTTTCAAACAAAGCGGTCCAATCCCAGGTAATGTATGGCATGGTAACTTTAGCTACCACTGAGTTGTGATCCATTATTGGGTCTGTTTGCCAAGTTTTTACTCGGAATGAATTTAAGTGGTGTAGCGGCAGTCGCTTCTGTTATGTGATTGTGTGCGTGTCTTGTCTGTCCATCCGTGTGTTCGTTCGTTGCATGAGATTCAGACCATTACCGTTGAACACCAGCTGGGGCCAGTAGATTCAAGATTGATCATAAATCTGCACCGCTTAACTTTACTTCCCTTGGGTGTGATTTCTCTACAGAAGGCTTGTCCTGCGAAAGTGAAAACCGAACTTCTTCCTCTAAACCAGAAAGCCGAGCCAGCAGCGGTTAGGCCCAAACCTGCACCGGTGTCTCAAGTTATACCAGTACCCCTTGTTCCCGTGCCTGAGGACTCTGCCAATGTCTCTATAAAGGAAGAGGAGGAATTGTGCCAGGCCTTCTCGGAAGCAATCCTCACTGTAGTGGACATTGATGAGGACGATTCTGATCAGCCCCAGCTGTGCTCTGAATACGTCAAGGATATCTATGCTTATCTGCGGACACTTGAGGTAATTTCTGTTCCACCGGATCACAATGGGACTAGGTGAACTACATTGAAGTAGAATAAGAGAATAATTAAGAATAAGACAGTCAGTTTAACGGGACCTATGAAAAGCTCACCTTGTGTTTGTGCACATATATTTGGGTCTGATGGGCCTACTAACACAAAATAAAAAAATATTTTTTTTTGTGGGCAGGCAAATTCTGAAACTTGATTCAACAAGCTGTTCAGATTTGCCTGGGCTTCTGACGTCTCAAAGTTGAAATGTTTAGCAAGCCATTCAGAAATGTCCTGCTTCATTTGCATTGTTTGCTTCTGGAAGCACAGACAGTGGGGGTGGGGAGCAGCAGTTTGCATTTGCAAGCTACAGGAACGGTGAGTCCAGAACAGGACTGAATGAAACGGGGGTATTCATCCATGTTTTGGGGACCCCAGATAATGTTGATAAGGAGCATAATAAGGCCCTTTGAGACATGGCCTAGACTTCTCATTGTGTCTTCCCCCTCAAGTTCTGTCACGTTGTCATCCCCTCACAGGTTCAGCAGTCTGTCAAGCCCAAATACATGCAGGGCTATGAAATAAATGCACGCATGCGCGGTATCCTCATCGACTGGCTGATTCAGGTACACTCCAGGTTCCAACTGCTGCAGGAGACTCTGTATCTTACCGTAGCTGTGCTGGATCGCTTCCTTCAGGTAAAAGGGGCTTTTAATGAAGGCATACAGGACTTATTTTTACGCCTGTTCTGCATCAGACATAAAACTACATTTCCCTTCCTCAGGTGCAACCAGTCTCCTGCAAGAAGCTGCAGCTGGTTGGCGTGACGGCCATGTTGGTGGCCTCCAAGTACGAGGAGATGTTCTGCCCGGAAGTGGGTGACTTTTCATACATTACAGACAACGCCTTCAGTAAGGTCCAGATCCTGGAGATGGAGGGGGTGATTCTGAGGTGTCTGAACTTTGAACTTGGACGCCCTCTGCCCCTCCACTTCCTCAGGAGAGCTTCCAAAGCTGGGAATGTAAGCATTTTGAGACGCTTGGTGCTGTTCCAGAATCTATATTCCTCTTATGCCTGAAGGCGCCATCTATCACATTCTGACTGCTCGGCTAGCTTTGAGTGGATGTGTTTGTCTTCCAGGCTGACGCTGGGCAGCACACGCTGGCCAAGTACCTGATGGAGCTGACCCTCTTGGACTACGACATGGTGCACTACCACCCCTCTGAGGTCGCTGCTGCTGCCCTGTGCCTCTCCCAGCTGCTGCTGAATGGGACCACATGGGTAAGATGTGTACTAAATATTCAAAATACTTTAAAAAATGTTACTTATTAAATTGGCTTTAATGCAAAATTGTCTTGTTGCCCATCCATTTTTGAAGACTCCAATGCAGCAACACTACTCTGCCTACGACGAGGAACACCTCAAGCCAATCATGCAGCACATGGCTAAGAACCTGATGACTGTCAATGAAGGGAAGTCCAAGCTCCAGGTAAGATTTCTAACTGCCGCTTTACTGTCAGCGGGATGGATGTGTGATGGATCTGTCCTAGTGCGGTTTAAAGAATGCCATCTTAGTCTGGTGTGCTCTTTCTCCAGACTGTAAAGAACAAGTACTCCAGCAGCAGGCTCATGAGGATTAGTCTCATCCCACAACTCAAGTCTTCAATCATCAAGAACATGGCTGCCGCTCTGCTCGACAATCACTGATGTTATCACCTTGGGATGATCAGTGACTTTAATTTGCACTTTATTTTATTTTTTTATTCTTTCATATGTAGACACCAACTTGGCCAGTTGGCCTGCTGCTCAGTCCGTCATGTAAATATTTCATCACTTGTACGAATAAACTGTAGCGGTTTTAAAACTACACCATGTTCAATTGGATGTTTTGGGGGGTTACTTGAATGCTTTGTAGTATCTAA
Organism: Borostomias antarcticus; assembly: GCF_949987555.1. Classification (NCBI taxonomy): domain Eukaryota; kingdom Metazoa; phylum Chordata; class Actinopteri; order Stomiiformes; family Stomiidae; genus Borostomias; species Borostomias antarcticus. The sequence goes on from NC_140237.1 coordinate 23,375,703, forward strand.
ATTTGTTTCTTGCCGAAGTTGGATGCTGGTAATCTGAGAGCTGTCATGTTGCAAACATTTTAAATCCAAAGATTTTTGTATGATTTTTACAACGGTGATCGTTATGGCGATTTGCAAGGCATGGTGGAAAAACTACTTTTACTGTATGACTGATTTACTTTCCCCAAAGATATTTCATGTCTTGTGTATGCTGAAGTGCAAGTTAGACTGGTAGAAAAAGCCATGCAGATCTTGTTCTGTATCTTAAGTATGCCAATTATAAATGTTGCAAGTCCAAATAAACCACTCCTGTTTTATTTTTCACTTTTATTTTTCCTAAATATAGTATCAAAGGGTACAGCATCACAACTGTAGTCCAAATACCAAGTCTCAAACGCCTGGCGGAAGCACTGTATAATGCATTAATTTATGCATCATGAATATAGTTCTGTTTTTTTGTACAGCAAGAAAAATAACATGAGGTTAACCAAATTTTATGTATGGGCCAGCCATAACCATTCATAGAGGCACTTGACAATCCATCCAGTACCTGTGTGCTAACCTCACTATAATCTTTGCTAAATTGGTCATTTCTAATCTGGTCTATTGGTAAAATAATCTTGTTGGTTGATAGACAACTCTGGACAGCTGTTATTGCTGTTGCTGGAACACAAGCCCCTAAAGGTCAGGGACAAGGAGTGATATGTCATAGAATGAGGTTAACCTGAATGGAATTAAGATTTCCGAATATGCAAAGTCACAAACATTTCATTCAACTCTTGGGAAAAAGCATGGAAAGCAATATCATGACAGTACATACATGCTTTATTAACAAGACTTTCATCTGCTATTTTTTGATATTGCACAAGGATGTCTTTTCAACCATTCAGGACCAAACAATCTTTGATGATGCACTGCAGTTCATTGTCTGAAAGAAGCCCCAGCAGTTCTGAACATTAGGCTAAACAATGCATCTAATACAAAACTGTTAGATGAAGGGGAAGGAATGTGTGAGTAACGCTGTGCAAAATGTTTAGTGGATACATGAGAGAAAACAAATGGAAAAAAGAGAAATCCTTCATAGTGCCATGAAAAACGTGTGACTGCTTGGTATGAGAAAATCCATTCACTATAGTCTGGAAAATCTATACTGTGCTCTATAAAATCAACATACAAAGAATTGAAAACACCCAAAGTATCAAAATCTGAGAAAAAAAAAGGAAAACCAAAAGATCTTTTGGAGAAATATACTACACATAATTTAAATTGTAACAAACGGCACAGATAAACTTCCTAAATCTAAAAAAGGACATGTACATAGATTAGAAACCAGATCTAAATGCCTATAACATAATTCTATGTAAACAAATGGTTCTCTTCAGTAACTAGGTCAATCACTAGTTTGGCAACCTATCCTTGAAGTTTTGTGGATAACTGGTTGGGGCAGGGAGTTACCAGTCTGTGTCCAAGTTAGTACCTGTACTGATAAAGTGCTTCGAAACCACAGACCATACACTCAGACTACAGTACATGGTGGTCGTTCTGGGATTTCTGATGCTTTTCTAATACAAAAACGTTTTGGAAGAGGGAAAACCTTGTTGAAACATCTCATATTTTCTTTTATCATGAGTGATTGATTGCATGTTTATCCTTCAAATTGGCATCATTTGAACACTTCTTTTTGAAAAAGTGTTGTTTTTCTAATTCAGTACATTGACAAAGTGTCTAAAATCACAGTGCAATGAACTATCAAATGTCCACATGTTTTGCTGTCAAAATATATATTCAGAGTAAATACTATCTGACCATTCATTTTAGCAGCACAAATCCCAACTGAAATATTGAACAACATGACAGGCAATTTAAAACTTGATTTAAAAACAATGAGACAGTGACTTGGCATCCACCCTGGATTCATGTTTAAAAAATACAACAACTTCACTTCCAAAATGAGAAATGTGATAAAATTACAACCTTGTCCCACAGATCAACATATTTAATCTTAACGGATCAAGAGGCTCACCTTCAAACCTTAGCCAGGTAAAACAGAGACAATGAGAGGAAGAATATAGTTTGTAGGGAGCTATAAATACAATAAATAGATTTGTTCAGTGCTCACAGGGATTGTGTCGTCACTTGTCCCCGGAGAGAAAGTCTTGTCGTGTTATCCTCTTATTTAAAACACAACTCCATTGCAAGCCTGGCGCTCTCCTTTACTGTCTGGGAGAATTGGATCTCAATCACACCCAGCTGCAGTCTACCAAGCAGGAGTGGCGAAAATATATCAGTTTTTCTCCCTGTCTCTCCTTCTTTCTCATAATCCCTTTTTCTGTTTGTTTGGTACAGCTCGATCTTCCCCCTCTGGAGAGGCGGTAGGGGCGAGTGCTTTCCTCCAGCTGTTTTTCGGGCAGTTCCCCCGGACAGCGGTTAGATCTTGCTGACATAGTTGTTGGGGAATAGACCCTGCTTTCCTCGGAGTCTCCCTGTCCACCATCCGGAGGCATCTGAATAACACATGGTCATCATCAGTCTTACAACGTTGTCCTTATGCCTTTGTGACAATGGTGGAGGGGAGTTTATACCTCCTGGGGACCTCCTTACCTTCCTTGATGATGTCGATGACGTCGTCGGCATTGAAGCTGAGCTCGTCAGTGTCTTGGGCGTCGTAGGCATACAGTGCTTTGCACTGGGGCACCTGGGGCTTGGGTTTGGGTGCAGGTTTGGGCCGCCCCCCTCCTGGCGGTGGCCTGCTGACGGTCTGTCTGTGGGCACTGAAGACCAACGGGAGGGAGGGAGGGAGGGAGGGAGGGAGGGAGACAGAGAGAGACAACAGGACAGTTAGCTTGGAGTTTCATACCTGTTCAATAGTTTGAAGCTATTCTACTGGGCTTTGCTACAGCAGTAGGCTGTTAAGAAAGCCTCTGGTGATGGTGTGGCTTCAGCAAGGGCTGTGAAGTTAGAGATACGCTGTATCAATGTGAGAGCTTGTGTGGTAGTTATGATTGCATTGCACATGTCTGCCCTATATTTTTCCTCCTGTGATTCACAATCCAACCACTAGATGGCAAGCAATCCTATAAATTGATAGGGTGTTTCAACATTGGAAGGGCATATTGAAGAGATCAGAACACTAGGTATTCCACAATATGTATTTGTATATAATAAATAAATGTATTTATTTACTACAGAGGTCTGGGGATGAGACAGAAACAGGACCTTCCACAAAGTAAACCAACACACACATCCGGAGAGGAAACACCAGTGAGAAGCCAGATTTTGGTTCTCTGTTATGAATTCAGAATATCTCGAATGATATATATCTTCAATGAGATATATACATGGGTGAGGGTATAAGAGTTTGGACGTGTAACGTGCAATCAAAAACACAAATTACAAAATGCACTTAATTTTTTTGGTGAACTCAGATCAGTCAGTAATTATTAGGGATGCACGATACTGGATTTTCGGCCGATATCCGATCCGCCGATCTGTTCCAACTCATTCGGCCGATAACATCTACCGATACCGATCCCTACACCTAATTGCAGAGATCATAAAATCTCTTCTGTAGTGGAATTAACATAGGGCCTACAGTATTATTATGCATATTCTTATCGTGTTGGCCCACCAGCAAATGCAAATGAAGCTTAACATGATGTAATATTCATTCTTGGTGCAAAATAAGATGGGAGGGGATGGGTTCGGCGGATATCGGCGCGTTGGCCGATCTCCCATCTTGCATTTTAATGCCGATATCGGCCGATACAGATACCATGCCGATAATATCGTGCATCCCTAGTAATTATGCATGTGACAAGCCTCTTCTTGCATAGCGACTGGAAGCATGTTACTGGGCTCTAAACATTCTTATGTCCCTCATGATGTGAGGTTATGAATATGAATATGACAGATGGTAATATCCACAAATCAGACAATAGGCATAAGCTTCTGATCCCACCATCAGCAGAGAGACCTACAAGCGAGAGAGAGAAGCGGCTAACTACAGGAGAGATGTACTACACGTCATGCCAGTGAGCTGAACCACCACGACCCAACACACCAGAAACATTCAGACTCACATTCCTCCATTTGAAGCTGTCCGACCGCCTCCGTTACTATAAAGGAATACATCAGCCATGTTACAGCAAGACAGTGTGTGTGCGTGTGCGCGCGTGCGTGATAGAGTGTGTGTACCTTATTTACTCAGAGATACCCTCACATACATCACTTACTGCCCCACTCACCAACAATATTGATAAGCCTAATAAACTGATTATTATTTTGTGACACCTCATACACACCTTAGATACAACGGGTGTCAGTTCTTCAAAAATATATATACAGAATATATGGAATATATCCCTGAATGATATTCTTTGTTTTGGGATGGATTATGGTTCAAACCTTTATCCACAGCGTGAATGTGTCTAGCCATGTCTACTGTATGTGTAATAACTCATGACCAGGCCCTGTGTGGAGTACTGAATGTGTAATAACTCATGACCAGGCCCATTGTGGAGTACTGAATGTGTAATAACTCATGACCAGGCCCATTGTGGAGTACTGAATGTGTAATAACTCATTATCAGGCCCTGTGTGGAGTACTGAATGTGTAATAACTCATTATCAGGCCCTGTGTGGAGAACTGAGTGTGTAATAGGTCATGACCAGGCCCTGTGTGGAGTACTGAATGTGTAATAACTCATAATCCGGCCCTGTGTGGAGTACTGAATGTGTAATAACTCATGCCCAGGCCTTGTGTGGAGTACTGAATGTGTAATAACTCATGGCCAGGCCCTGTGGCCCTGAGCGTGATGGGGCAGAGTGCTCACCCGGCCGCCCCCTGGTCCGGAACCCTCAGACAGTCCAGGTTGGCTTGCGGGCGGCCGTTACTCCGCGGCTTCAGCTGATTGGCGCCGGTAGGCAGGAAGGGACGGGCTGACGCGTCGCCTGACGACGGGGGCCTCTGATTGGAGTGTTGCGAGGAGTTCCTCTGATTGGCGACATGGTTGGTGTTCTTCAGGCCGCCGTTCTGGTGGGCGACTGGAGAGGAGAGGAGGGAGGGAGATAGGTGGATGGAACAGCTGTGCGAGTCATCTGACTCTAACCCTCAGAGTCAGCATACAGAGAGGCTAGACGTAATCACGAAACCGTTGGTTGAAGTTGTACTGTACCTGGGGGCCCGGGTGCAGCCCGTGAGGGAATGTTCTGGTGGGTTCTGGACATGTTGGTGCGACCCTGAGTAAAGCTCTTCTTGGTGGGACCTGCAGACAGGACTTACAGTCAGCAAGACACCCAAATGGATCGCTCGGTGAAAGTTATGACGCCATTTAACCTAACGCCATCACAATGATATCCATTTCCCCCTGAGAGGCTAGAGACTCTATAGATTATAATCAGCCTCACACATAGTAGGTGTGTGGATGGTGGGCTCCTGGTTCCCTGGTTCTGTAATACTCACGTGTGTTCTTGGGCATGCCGGGCCCGATGCTGACCTGCAGGGTCTTACTGGAAGGCTTGAGCATGGCCACGTCCCCCTGGCCCTGGACAAACTGGACCTGTCGGGAGCCCCCCCCACTCAGGAAGCCCCAGCTCTCCTTCTTCAGCTTCAGCTCCAGCCTGGGGGGACAGCCAAGACATTTGACCTTTGACTTACTACCTCACTCTAACGCTAGGCCCGAAGGAGCATCGCTGAAGTGAAACCGCGTCATTCATCTGCGTTAACGTACGTGGTGGCGAACTTGAGCGGGAGTTTCCTCTGGGTCCTCTCCTCGAACCGGCGCGCCAGCAGGCTGAGGAACTCGGTCTTGAAGGTGCACTCCAGCAGGCTGTCGTACTCCTGCTCGTGAAGGATCAGGAGGTCGTCCTGCATGGTGCTGAGGAGGAGGAGGAGGAGGAGGAGGAGGGACAGGCCGTCAAAGAGGAGCAGCTGGCTCAAATGTAATGTACCTGTGGTACAAGTTTGAGCAGATTTCCTATCTCCACACTTTGTTTACACTGTGCAAGCGGCTGGAGAAAGGTCTGGCTGGACTCATTACCATTCGGGGATGGGGAAGGGGGGGCACTTTAAACCAATGTCAATCGTCTTCGGTGGGGCGGTTGCTAGGTTGTCGTTTCTCGTAGTCTGGATTGGATCTGATTGGGCCAAGATTCAGATCCGTCGCCACTGATTGGGCAGTGACAGCTAATGACACGGCTTATCCACAAAACCTACATCCGTTGAGTCAGACCATCTCAGAGGAGACAACTAAGAAAGCTTTATACATTCGTGTCAACATTTTGAATATGTATGAATGAATGACTTCCATGCGCAAGCTATATCAGTTGTCAGGCAAATTTCTCCACTGTGACTGACCGGTTCCTCCGGTCTCTCATTTGCATCTAGCTTTAGAACATGCAGGCCAGCAGGAAGGAATACCTGTCTCTGTGACACACACAGCGATGCACTGTTCCCCCCAATGAACCCAGGACCTCTCCAGCCAGCTTTTTACAACGCCTGCTTTCCCTCTCAGCAGCACCTGGTTCATATTACCCACAACCCCCCACTCACACCGACTCAAAAGCCACATGCCTGTACCTCCACAAAGCCTTCTGCAATGTCCCCATAGACTGTAGCTCCTCCCCTGCAATGCATGTGATGCATTCTGGCACACGCTGTATGAGCAGGACAACAAGCTGTACTAACCGGCCTTTGAATGGCTGACGTTGAAAAGTACTGCACACACCTTCATTAGCATAGTCTGGGCTGTAACCATCCCACTGCTTTTGTTTTTCACACAGCCTCCACACACAAAGGAACAGTCTCACTATACATGCAGAGGAGCTTTAAATCAGTTCCGTATGTTTGTAATACTCCATGTGTGACATTTAAAGGAACACGGGGACTTGATAAATAAAATTCAGGCTTCAGGCTTCAGGATTCAGGATTAAGGCTTCTTGCATTTCTGCAGATGGATATAGTTTAACATGGTGGGTCTGTCTCTGCCTAGTCTGTCTCTGTTATGTGTGTGTGTATGTTTTTTTTTTTTTAATAACTAGTAACTTTTCCACTTTTCAATCAACAACAACTCAGATTGTCTTAGCTGTGTCAGTTCCAATGGTTGGTGAAAAGGTCACAGTTTAACTAGCTAGTGACCTTGGGTCTGCAGGTCAGGCAGTGTGTGATGAAGGGGTGTAAACACCCCTCTGGGTGGGACCAAGCTATTTTGAGTACCCAGAAGCTCTCGCTATGGCTACCTCTGGGAACAAGCTATGATATTTGTGGACACCAATGAGAATCCGATCGGGATTTTCAACCGTATTCTGATTGGCTCCCGCAGGTAGTGGGCGGTGCGGAGGTGCTGTTTTGGACTCTGATTGGTCACTGACTGCTGATTTTCCACTTTTCAAGTATTGCTAACGAGTCCTGTACTCCAGAAAGCTGTCAGTAGTATATCTGGCACACAAGGTGCGATTGACTTTCTTCTACGTAAACTCTCACTTCACTTTGTTTTTATTACACAAACGGCAAAGTGTATTACTGTACCTAAATTAGTTTTTCATTTAGTCCCGACTATACGCTCCTAATGAAATAATGTTCAAATGCAACTGGGTTTGTAAGGTAGGCTAATGCGCTGGCTCCGCCCCTCTGCCCGTGTTTTGCGGCGCTTGATTCCAGACTGACCTTAGAGAGACAGCCAGGATCTTCTCCACCTCCATCCGTCTCTTCAACACCTCCGTCACCTGACCCTTCTCTGGGCCCTGCTTCACCTTCTCTCGTCCAATCAGGTACACCGACTTCGGCGTCAGGATCAAGTCCCTCTTGATACCCTGGACATGCGGACAGACAGGGAGATGAGAAATACCGGTACCTCTCAGGTCAGTCTTTATTTTCAGTTGGACGTACGGGTATTACATCCAGCAGAGAATATTCAGAGTGACGGCTTGATCAACTAGGCAGGCTCACCTTGAAGCGACGGTCATATTTGGTCACTTTGTCAGCAAAGTCGATCTTCTCCCTCTTGGCCAGGAACTGCCGGAGCTCGGGCCTGTCGTCCATGCCCAGATAATCCCCCACGAAGTTCCTGTTGAGGCTGTGTCTCCGTCTCTCCTTCCTGTTCAGCAGCAAATCAGAGGCTGGGGAGGGAGGGGGCACATGGACAAGAAGCCAATCAGAGGGGGACAAGGACAACAACAGATCTCCAGCCCTACTCTGACTCGTGCCGCCACTGGAGAAGTGCTTGTGTCAGTCAGAGTTAGTTAGACGACCACTCACCTTCCTCCCTCATCTGGACATACTTCTTACGGGCCACATGCTTGCGCCAGGCTCTCTGGATGGCCCTGGCGTAGCCGTCAAACTTGCGATCCCTCATCTCCTCCAGTAGGAAGAGCTAGAGAGAGAGAAAGAGAGAGAGAGAGCGAGAGAGACAGAGAGAGAGAGAGATACGGAGTCATTCAGCCATACCTGACCAACCTGTGTCAGCTGAACATACTGGGCATACCTCAGTGTTCAGAACACGCCTAAATACAATAAAAGGGATGTCTGCACAGACATACTGTACATACCTGCCTCCAGCGGCATCTTTCATTGCACATATCAACAGCACATGAGGTAAACCATTATTTTTCCACACAGAAATATGAAGTGTAGCAGCGGCACCATATAGAAACGGAGGCTGTGCCGCGGGTGGGTGTGCCCTGTCCTGAGGCCACCCTGGCCGCGTCTGAATGATCTCTCTCACTTCTCTGGCCTCCCTGTCATTTCCTGGTGAGCTTGTGGACCTGCAGCCTGCTCTCTCCTGCCCTCCAACAGACTAAACATCCTGCCTCACTCACCCTAGCGACTGGCGCAAGCCTGGCACACGCGCACGCACGCACGCACGCACGCACACACGCACACACGCGCACACACACACACACACACACGACACAACTGTAACCGGCCACAGAGACCCTGCCCTGTCCCATCTCCGTTGTTGCTATCACTTTGTGTTCAGATCCAATTTTATTAACAAAGCACATGCTATATGCATGCATGCTACATCTAGGTATGCCACCTCGGTATGCTACAGTGTGTAGACACCTGTAATGTGGATCAATACAAAGGTATAAAAAATGCAGCTGAACTGCAGTACCAGCCGGTGTTTTGGCAGTCTCCCCGCCGCCAAGCACCACCTGTCGCTGACTGATACTCCGCTACAAGCCCCGCCATCCATCAGTCATCACAGACAGAGAGACTCGGCTCGGAGAGCTGGCCGGGAGTCAAACCAGTGCATTTAATTGCATGCTGAGGAAAAAAAACCTTTCTTAGGCCTAAACTAATTACTTTGTGTCAGCACCTTATCAGAGAGGGAGGCTTGTTTGGAGAAGCCTGGGGAGTAATCTCAGAAGCTGCTCCCGTGTGATATTTGTGTTTCATAAACACACCTCAGAGTCACATGGGCCCAGATGGGAGGGAGGGAGGGAGGAGGGATTGGTTGCCCACCGCTGCAATCACACACTCTGGAATAACTCAGAACATTCAAGCCCAGCTACAAGGCTTGATTCAAGACTCAGGTGTGTGTGTGTGTGTGTGTGTGTGTGTGTGTGCAACCATGGCATACAAGCATGCTTGTGTGTGTGTGTGTGTGTGTGTGTGCGTGCACACATTCTTGTATTTGCGTGAATGAATGTATGCGCAAATGTGAGCTCACAGACTAGCCACAAACACAGCATTCATGGGAACCATGAAAAAGAACTGCAGTGACGATGGAAAAAGCGAACCCCTTCCAACGTCTCGCCACCTCCATGACCACAGCACCACACTTGTGCTCCAGCTCCAGAGTGCACTTGAGTCAACAGAGTTGACGTAGGCACTGGCAGGGCTGGGCCTAACTTCCCTCTCCCTCCTCCCCCATATCACAGATACACACATCAACACTAATGCCTTTTTATGGTGTTCAACTTAAAAAGTCTTGGATTTAAAGCTACATGATATATCTCTACACTTTGGCGGCCCCTTTGGCCGAGATAAAACCTGCACTGCATTTTAAGAACCACACTTCCCACAATTCCCCACTCACTCGCTGTAATGATGGGAAAAAAATATGATAAACCTGAGTGGAGCAGACTGGATTGGAAGATTGTAGCTACTTCAATGGACTTTCTGGAAGGATGGCTTCAATGCAGGAAAATACCGGTCTTCTTTCTTTTATGTGCATGTAGATAAATTCGCGGGGCAAAGTGTTTGTTGTCTTTCAGATATTGTGACACGCAAAATGCGTTACTTCTGCTTCCACCACAAGATTTCCCGCCAGTGTACTAGCCAGTTCACTGAAATTCTAAAATAATAAATTCACAGGGTCTCATGCAGTCTCATGTCACAAAAAATGTTGGGGTCTTACTAAAGCCAATTTATAAGCTAATAGCAAGTAAAGGTGAATATTGAATATATAAAAAAGTTCTCATTGTGCTTAAAAAAAACAACGACCTGAGTACAGTAGGCAGAACTACAGCCTGCCAACAACCAAGGCAACAGTATCACGGCAACCTGGCCTGTCACTCTAATTCTACGACCTGTACTGTAGCCTCCCATATGAGAGGGCAGTCAGGTAGTTTTAGTTGATAGTTTAGTTGTTGTTTTTTCTGGAAGTTAACAGGCTTGTGGTATATTTTCCTGGAAAGCCGTCCGGCGGAGCGGTATATTTCCTGGAAGAGGGCAGTTATGTGGATAGAGGTCAGGGGGGTCGTACCGACTCGGGGGCTTTGATGAAGATTTTGGTGCGTCCGAGCTGGAACTGGTCGTGGTCCATGTTGACGGACTTCAGGAGGTGAAGGACGCCCTGCTTCTCGTCCCCTCGCCACGTTGGCCAGGACTCTTTAGTCAGGATAGCGTACCTGAGGAAGACACACAAGAGAGGGAATTAGAGACCGACTAACTACTGTAGGACATTACGGAGAGATAAATCCACTTCTCTCTCTTTTTTGGCATGTTGGGACACTTTTGGGGCGTAGAGAGACACACGGTGAGCAGTGCGGGGACCCTGGTGAGGCCTAGAGGATGTGCTGCACATTCCTGTCCCTGCCCTCTGAGATGCAAGGAGGAGGAGGTGAAGGAGGCCTGGACTGCATTAATACACTCACTACAGGTCTGGCACAACACAACAACCAAACCCTAACTTCAGCAGTGCTTCATCACAGCCAGTCTCATACATACATGTATATATATATATATATATTGTATGTACGTGTGATGCTGTCGCAGCTCAGGCCATAGTATGACAGTAGCCTGGACCCCAGTGTGTGTGTCTGAGTACCAGTGGTTCTCAGCAGGCCCTGCGCACAGCCTGTTCCATCTGCTTTGCCAACACCAACATTAGCAAAGTGAGCACTTCCTGATTGCCTCCAAATGCTGACCCTGTCCTCTCCCTGAGAGAGAGTGAGAGTGAGAGGGAGAGAGAGGGAGAGGGAGAGAGAGAGAGAGAGAGAGAGAGAGAGAGAGAGAGAGAGAGAAGGCGAGACGCACACATAACCCACCCTGCCTCACTGATTTTGACAGAGGGCCTACAAAAGCAGCCCCTGTCCCTGTTCTGAGAGGCTACAGCAGACACCATTCTGCAGGGTGCTACAATGACCATAGCAGGTGAGTACATGTGCCATGGCCGACGCCTGCCTGCCCCGCCCTCTCCCACGGGCGACTCCCACCTGTTGAGGAACTTCCTGAAGATCCTGCGGTAGGCGTAGCCAGCACGCCTCACCCTGATGTTCTCCTTCAGACCCAGGTACTCCACCTGGTGCTTCACCCTGAGAAGATGGTGGGGGAAACAAATCAGCTGAAATTGTTTTGGGCACAGATACGTCACCGCGACTAAACGAAAAAATCTGTAGGTTCTTTCTAACCCATAGTACAAATCAAAATGAATTCTATGGTATGCTGTCATTATTATATTTAACAAACAGTCTCCCTGGCGTTTCCCCAGCCTTCCTGTGCGAGCTGAGGTTCCGGTGCTAATTAACGAAGCCAAACAGAGCCCAGCTCCCCTCTGGTCACAACAGGAAGACCATTAGGCCCCGAACAATGCAGCAGCTCCCTGCTTCAGTACATCTAGTACACACACACACACCCCCTCCGTCCAGAGAGAAAGAGCGGGGAGCAAAACCAGAGAGTGAATCAGAGGCTTCCTCAGTCACATGTTCTAGAGGCTGTGCTGGAGAAGCGAGGAAGTGACACAATACAAAAATACATCAGTCGGCAGACATGACACTTAGTGTAGCAGTACAGTCATCTCCTCCTGCTCAAATGACAAACGGGAGGGGAAATCTAAAACTCTACCATCTTCTGTAGTGTAGATGACCCTCCTACAGAAAATGCTGTTTACACTGGGCCTGGGGTTAGCTTACGTTAGACATGAAGCAAGGTGGTCAGCGGTGGTGTAGCGTTCTAAACATTGGGTTCCGGGTGCAGCTGACCACCGGGGCCCAGGGGTCCGAGCCCTGGTCTCGCCAGGTCAGAATATGGCCGGATCCCACAGGGGACTAGCATACTGGGCCGGGGACTAGCATATTGGGTTGGTGGTTAGTTTGATTTCGGCTTGAGGGTCTGCCGCTCAACAGCGACCCGGTTTGGAGTCAGAGTCACAGGCTTGACAGAGCCAGCTGGCTCTCTCTTCTGGATCACCGACCGCAGGGTTGTGTGACCAACCCTCCACAGCAGGGTCAGGGGACAACTGGACAATTGGTTGGGTGTGATTGGCTACCAAATGGGGTGAAAACAGGATAAAATCTGTCCTTTTTTTTTTTTTACATAAAAAAAATAAATAAAATAATATATATATATATATATATATATATATATATATATATATATATATATATATATATATGAAGCAAGAGGTCGCTAGTCAAAAGGCATGTAGAGACTTTCGAATGTGAGTATTACCAGCGTGACAGATCGCACAGGCGCCACTATGGCAGCCCCGGTGTTTTGTCCCACCCTGTCCACCATGTCGTCCAGCCTGTCCTATGTTGTGTGCAACAGTGTATGCCTCAACCCTAGTCAAATCCCTAGTATGTGTGAACCATATACATTGCCAATAAAACGGATGTTGAATCTTGAAGGATCTTGTGACACAAACATATGGAGAGTACAAGGTGAACAGACTGACCGGCTCTCCTCCCAGTCCTTGGGCTTCTTGGTCTCGTTGGGTTTGATGCAGCGGATGTAGTGAGGGGTGCACTTCATCAGTGTGCTCACCAGGTCATTGGCTTGTTTCTGAGGACAGCAGAAAAAATAAATAATGATGGAGGCTAGAGGGAGAGACAGATAAAGAGTTTCCCGTTTCCAAAGAACTTTGTTTTTGACATTGAGGCGTGTTGGGAGTCCTGTCTGTTGCCCACGCAGGACAGCCCAGGGAGGTGTAGGCTGAAAACCACACCCTGATTAACGAGATATCGCCTATATCTCGTCTGGAGACACTGAGATACACGAGACACTGAAAACCTAGCAACCTCATCCAAGATACACTGAGACACTGTGTCCGAGTGAAAACCTGGCAACCTCATCCATGATTAGCAGTGTCATGTTTGAAACAACACAGAAACCAGGCTAAAACAACACAGGAGTGAATGAGCTTTTCATATCCCCTGGCTCTCACCGGCCAGTGAGAGAGGGAGAGGGTCACAGGTGGCCGTCTGGCCTATAGATACAAACACGTCACTGGCGTATAGTCCATAGACAGACGCGCCACGTGCGGCTCAACACACCTTGATCTTACTGCCCGCGGTCGTAGGACGGCCTTTCTTCTCCGCATTGAGGTTCTCTGGAAACAGGGCCCTGATGAAACCGCTGCAGAAGAGACACAACACAGAGTTAGGCCTGAACAGAATTGACTAGCAGCGTTAAGGGGCCGGAGCTGAACGTCTAGGGTTGTTTTTCACTGGGTTCTCTCAGCAGTTAACTCCCTGGTCTCTGAAATCTCAGAGCTGGACGCCAGTGCACCGACCGCCCAGTATTGTTGTCGAGTTGGAAGGGGACAGAGCTGGAGCAGGAATAACTGTGGTTTTCAGCTGATCTCAAGCCAAACTGTGACATTCACTTCCTTGAAATGGTGCCTTTTTTTTATTGCGCTGGTGGAAAGTTTCTACCAGCGAGTATGGTGGTATTCTGGGTTCCTTTCCTTTCAATCACGATGCAGTGTTTCCCCCAGTCACAACAAGCTCTTCAAACCATGATGGATCTGTGCTGGTCAGAATGTAGCACATACTTGCGAGCATTCCAGAACCTCAGGATATTCTCAAAAGGAAAAGGCGCTTTTCTCAGTTTATCACGTAATGTGCTTTAAAACAGCCACTCAGAAAAAGTCCACGTTCAACAAACATTAATTATTTCCAAAGTCCAAGTTGAAGAAAATGGGGACCTATGGCAATGCATTGAAGATACATCATTCTTTATAATTAGCAAGCATACAATTCAAGCTGAAATAAATACAAGAGCTTGCAGATTGTCACTTATGCTGTCACTTGTTTACAAGTTAGACACCAGTGTTTGAGCATGAGCATGAGATAAATAGTCATTTTCTGGAGTGCATCTTTCCCAGTATGGCTGTCTGTCTAGACTTCAACTTGGTAATGAAGGCCATGGGGATACGGAGGAGGATCAGTGGGGCTTTGTGTGTGCGCTGTGCACATGGACCCGGGGACCGTTAACAATGTCCAGCTGACTATAATGATCTTTCCTTTCTTCTCAGAGAAGACCTGCTGTTCTGAGGAATGAGGCTTCTTCTCCCCTACACACTTCTATTGTGTTTGGGTCGGCGCGTGTGTGTGTGTGTGTGGATCCTCTGTACAAGTATACATGCATGCTTGAATGTGTGAATGACCACAATGACCAGGAGTTTTCGTTTATCTTCGTATACGTACACGTTTATGTGTGCGTGTCCAGCCATGTGTGTAGACTGTGTGCGTTTATATGAATACGTCTGAGAGCGCGTGTCTGAAAGGGGCCTCAGCGTGACCCCCACCTGCAGGCCCCACAAAAGCTCCACAAAGGAGGGGGGGTGGTTGTGGGGAGGGAGGGGGCTGGGGGGGCTGAGGGGCTGTTTGCACAGATGGTCACTGCGGCTAAAAGAAGGCCCAAGAATGAACAAGAGAGACCCCTCCTCTTCCTCAATGCTTGTCTCTAGGGGGACGGAGCCCCCTCCAGACCTGAAAAGTCCTGAGCAGACCTCCAGAGCACTGCCCTGGGGGAAGGGGGGAGGGGTGGACAGATGTAAGACGCCCCCCAGCCCTGCACACTTCTATTGTGTCCCGTCTGCTTCCAGCTGCACTGCTCGTCTGCAATTCCCATTCGGATACATTCACGTACATCAGAACAGAAGATGTCCGTTGTGCGAATGGTGAACACAAGGCTCGGTCAGCTGCCTCCGCCACATGACGCCATGGTGGCCATGAACGAGCCGGTATACTTACATCTCGCTGCTCTGCATCAGCTCGATGAGGTCGGTGAAGAGAACGTCTCGGTTCCTCTCGCAGAAGCCTTCGGCGTCGTAGGACACCTGTGGGAGAGAGATGGGGGGGGGGGGGATTAAAGACCGCGAACGGACAGTTGGCGCCTTCACGTGGCTAACTTACCGCTCGGTCTCGCCTCAACACAGGTGCTCTGGAGGAGTGGACCGTGAGAAGCACACAGAGTTCACCGACAAAAGAGGTCTTTTTGTTGTCAAAAAGTACTGATTGATACAAGGTTTTCTGATTAATAACAGTTTGTCTTACTAAGATCCATATATAGTAGCTCTGGAGTCTACAGCAGATGTTTGTGAAGGGCATTGACCGGTGTTACGGCTCCCACACTCTACTGTGCTATGATGACCTGGGTGGAATGTTCTAAGCCATTGCTTGGAAGCCCTCCAAGGCTTTATGGAATGGCTCATTAGGCCTGGGGCATGCAGGGTGTACCAGCCAGGAACCAGCCTGACACCAGCCGGAGACCTACCAGAGACCAGAGCAAATCTGGACTGTGACACGGGACGAACGTAGCACAGGCCGTGAGAACGACAAGAGAAAGCGACAGGGAGAGAGAAAAAAAAATGATCGTGGTAGATAGAGAGAGAGATGCAGAGAGAGAGAGAGAGGAGGCCTGGTTATACTTTTCGCGTCCGCTAGTGCGCGAGGGTCCGTGTGACGTAATTTTCTACTGTGTCCTCCAATCGGACAACAGAAGTAGTATAAACAGAACCCCTACGCGTCCGCCCTGTCCGCGAACGCGTCTGTTTAGGAGGGTAACCCAGGCTAGAGAGAGCAGGTGGAACGCACGCTGCAGTCTACAGACCTTGCCGGCGTAGTGGTGGATGATGAATCCCTGGTTCCAGCTGTTGAAGTGTTCGTGGGAGTTGATTTGCACCCGCAGCTTTTGTAGCATGGTCTGGTCCGCGCCCTCACCCACGGCGTGCATGGTGGCGCACACATCATCCAGGATACTCATGATGCCAGGGGGATTCTGGGAAAACAAGGGTGAAAGAGATCATTAGTGTTACAGTAAATATGACATCAGTTATAAACAAAGTTACAGCATTCAGAAGCCAGTTTCATGTAGTCCACCATACGGATATGCAAGTGGAGATGCCAACTGTCTCTCTATGAAGTCTTCATTCATTCCAGGTGACGCAGCACACGATTAATTCATAGCATGGCATCACATAAGAAGCGTGAATCGACTGGTTGTGCACTTGGAACAGCCACACACACACACACACACACACACACACACACACACACGCACACGCACACGCGCACACACACACACACACACACACACACCGCGGCGGAGCCGATTGAGAATCAGCTACCACATTGCCTCTCAAGATCATTGCACACCCACACACACACCCACACACAGAGTGATGTCATCGCAAAAAAACACACAGCTGCTGTCCATCTGCCCGCCCCGGTCCGCAGGCTACAGTGTCCACAGGGCCAGCGGGCATCCCCGGCGGTACGACAACAGCAGCAGTGTCTGCGGCTCCCTGCAGCCATGGTGCATTCAGACAACACAGGTTTGTCACTAAACGGTGACACAGTTGCCCGTTAGCCTGCCACGACCTTGGCCAACCAACTGGCAGCCGGTCTGAAGCCCAGAACAGTCAGATAGTGACACAGACAGACACCCCCCAGCCCTTCCCCGGCCCCCTCCGCTCCGTCGCTCTGCGCAGCCTTAGCTGGATGTCCACTCGTCTGTGAGGGCAGCCCTTGTTGTAGATTTCATGGATTAGTCCCCTCGGCGGGACGGATAAATCAAATTAGGCGGTCTGTCGGCACGTTTGAGGATGTTAGGACCGCCCGTCATGGGAAGAGCGGGTGACGGAGACTTGCGCGGCCCCGGCTGTAACTCAGCTTAGCCACCGTTTGCTCTCTTGTTCGGGGCACAAAGGCGACAGGCAGAACGGATTAGAGATCGGAGGCGGGACGTCATTCGGATCCTGTTCCTCCCAAGGAGAACGCTGGCGGATCAGTTGAGTAAGGCCGCGGTGGCTTACCACTTTGCTCTCGATGAGATCACAGACGATCTTGTTGTTGAAGTATTCAATGGGAGTCCACCTGATGCCCTCTTGTACGTACTCCTCCTATGGGGGGGTGGGGGGAGAGATACAGAGAGAGAGAGAGAGAGCAGTTAGGTGATATACCTCCCAGAGAAGGAACTGCATTTCTCCCCTTATTGTCCTTGTCCAGAAGACAACTGACGTTACCTGTTCGGCTTTTAGTGTCAGCTCAATGAAAATCTGCTGCAGTTTCTCATTGACGAAGTTGATGCAGAACTGCTCGAAGCCGTTTTTCTACAAACAGAGAAGAAGAAAGAGACACTGAGATCAGAGCATTATCCCGCAGACAGAGTTATGTCAGCCTCGAGACCACAACAGAGGTTGGGGGGGATATCCTATGGGTTTCCTGAACAGGCCGTGTTTATGGAGGCCACGTTATCTGCCTATGTCCACCTTACTCTGAGGGAGGAAACCATACCAGACGACACACAGCAGCCCTCTGTAAATCTAGGACCTTACGCCTTTATCTAAAGAAACCATAGTGTACAAACACAGCAACCCACCGTAAACCTGGGACCTTATCTGAAGAAACCCACAATTCAGGGCCTCTCCATACTAACATACAGAGGGGGTGTATTTTCTCCATAGGCTTTATTTATAATAGCCCTGTGTGTATCAAGATAGAGACTGTGGACAGAAACCGGACCTCACCCGAACGGACCGGTCGACGTTCTCATCTAAACACCCTCGTAAGGTGCTGTGTCAGGGCTCTCATACAGTACGTTACTGTGACCTACTGTAATGCTGGCTTCATCTCATTATGTAATCAAGCCCAGTCCTATCACCCACCCTAGGGGGCACCCCTAAGACCCCTCACTATGCAAAGGAAACAGATAATCAGATTAGAATCGTGCATTAGAGGCCGTTGTCTCAATCAGGAGACTGGTCTTAATCTCCCCCAGTCTGATCCTTAGCCTCAAAGCTGTTACCATCGTTAATCTAATGTACGGATGAGGTGGCTGTCTCTAGGTGCTCTTAAGCAGCCTGCACACTGCCCCAGCCAATGCCAACCAACGCCAACCAACCATCAACGCCGGATTGGCGTGCCATGTTTGTTGGTGACTGTTGCCGTCGATTGGATGGATTTTGCAGCTGAATTTTAAACTTCTAACATTCTAACAGCAACTGCCAATTTTAGAATGTTGGGAGTTGGTTGGGTTGGTTGGGGCAGCATGCAGGCACACTAAGGGCCCATTCATACTCTACGCAAGCTACACTAGCGCGAGCTACGCAAGGTGACGTTGACGTGTCCTTGCGTAGAAATGTGTGTCATGCCAAAAATATTAACCTTACGCGAGCGCAAGTGGCATTTCACAAACCAATAGGGGCACTGACAAACCAATAGGGGCACTGACACAAGGCAGCGCCCTCGCGTGCTCAGAGTGTACCAAAATACTTGCGTAGAGCCCGCATTCACAGCCGCGTCAGCATAGTGTGTAGAGTATGAATCAGGCCTAAGACAGAGAACTCTGGGTGGCTGTGGCTCAGTGGTAGAACAGGTCATCCAATTGTACTTTGAATCCCGCCTCCTCCTGTCCACATGTCGGAGTGTCCTTGGGCAAGACACTGAACCCCAAATTACACCGAATGAGCAGGCTAGCACCTTGCATGGCAGCTGCCGCCATTGGTGTGTGAATGTGTGTGTGAATGGCTGAATGAGAGGCCATTGTAAAGCACTTTGGATAAAAGCGCTATATAAAGTGCAGTCCATTACCAACTCACCTGGAATATTTCAAATCCGTAAATGTCCAATACTCCGATATTCAGCTCCTGGTGATCCTTCACCATGGCTTTGTTGATGGACTGTAATGAAAGAGAACAGTGTGTTATGTGACTTTCTAATCGTAATGAGAAGGGCAAGATGAATAGCACGTCATGTCGAGTGTCCATTCACACCTCCACCAGGAAGTCAAACACCCGTGAGTGCAGAGCCTTGGACAGGGCGTCACGTGTGTAACAGGCCTGTTCCACGTTCAGTGTCACGTCGATGGACTCCAGGGCATTGCCCCACTTGCTGTCCATCTTCCTGCTGGTCAGCTTCTCTTTCAGACGCTTCTGGTCGATCCCCAGCAGGAATGCAGGGAAGGCCAGGACTGCAGGGACAGAGAGGGGGGGGGGGGAGGAGGGAGAAAGACAGAGAGAGGGATGCAGGGAGAGAAAGTGAAGGAAGGAGGGAGAAAGAGAGAGGGAATGAGGGAGATACTGTGACAATAGAATGCAATTCCGTTCCTGTCCTCCCCTCAACAGCCACAACAATTGAGCTGCACCTCCTAGAGGCCTGTGCAGAGCAGTCTTAACCTGGCCCTCTCTCCATCCCCAGAGGGCCCCTCCCCGCCCCATTACCGTGACTCACTTCCCCTAGAAGGAAACAGCTCTAAGGCCTGCAGTATGACAGTGTCTGAGAATGCGTCAGGGGCTAAAATATCATCCTATTAGTGTGCGAACGATCAGCAGGCTGACAGCAGAGCAGGCCTGGACACACACCGCGGGCCAGGGTTATCATCATCACATCTGCTGAGGTCTGGAGATGCCCCAATTTCTCTCTCCATCTCTCTCTCTCTTTCCATCTTCACCGACACTATCACTAAGCCCTACATCTCTTCCTGACCCCAAAATAACTATCACAACCAGTCCAGATATTCTGGAGTTTATGTGTATAAGGAAATCGCCTTTCTACCTCTTCCAAGTGGATCTAAAGCATGGATTCGTTTGGCTGAGCGCGAGTAGATGTTTACGTGGACTTTGGTGTGGTTTCATGCAGGGCACCATGGTCTTGATGATATGTGAAACACATTGCAGTGCAGCACCAGGCAGAGCAGACAGGAAGTCAGACTGGGGGAAAGGGTGGAAGGGGGAGGGGGGGGGGGTGAGGAAACGCAGAGATTAGGGAGCGCTGTTGCTCCGCCTGCACGGAACAGAACGCGGCTTTGTACCCTGGCAACCAGAGGGGCTACGTTGCCTCGTCCAGCCCAGAGGGGTGTGTGTGTGTGTGGGGGGGGTGGGGGTGGGGGGGGGTTGGGGAGGCTTAGAGCTGGCGGAGGAGAAGGAGGGGAGAGAGGGAGGGAGGGGAGAGGGAAAGAGGGACAGGAAGAGTTGCGTTCCTCAGAGTAATTTTAGTTTGTGATGTAATACGCCCAGACATTGAAAGTGGTGTTTTATTTCCCAGGGTAATTTGGCGTGGCCTGGCGCTTGGCCGCAGCCCTGCATTAACACAATCAAGCTTTGGGGGAGTAACACACTACGCCAGTGGAGACGTGCGCTCCCTGAACTCCCCATGCAGGGCAGCCCAGGACAGCGGCCCTCACAAAGAGGCCGACGTAGACACTAGGCTACACAGACGGAGAGGCTAACTTAATTTCCCTCTCAACACTCGTTGCTTACCCTGGTGCTCCCATCTCGTGACTCCTCTCACAGTCATGACAGCACCGGTCTGGTATGAGTCTGAGCAGTGTAGCTGCCTGCTACCCTAGAGGTGCTGACTGAGGTTGGTTAAGGGTTAGCATCTTCCTCCCACTAGCCACCTGCCACCTCTGACTGAGGGTTAAGGTTAGCGTCTTCCTCCAGCTAGACACTTGCTACCTCTGACTGAGGGTTAAAGTTAGCGTCTTCCTCCAGCTAGACACTTGCTACCTCTGACTGAGGGTTAAAATTAGCGTCTTCCTCCAGCTAGACACTTGCTACCTCTGACTGAGGGTTAAGGTTAGCATCTTCGTCCGGCTAGCCACCTGCTAGCCCTAGAGGAGTGCAGACCGAGGCTACGTACACTCTTCACTCTCCACGGCGGCGTAGTTCCCTGCCTCCTTGAAGTTGATGTTCCCAAGGTGCAGCACCCCAGCCACGATCTGCAGGACCAGGGCGCGGTCCTGTCCTGAGATGCCGATCACGTCCATGGCATGCTGGGAGAGGAGACGAGAGAGAGAGAGAGAGAGAGAATGAGCACGTTCACCCGGGGCTGTAATGGATGTTCACTTACTGCTGTGGTACCTCCACCATGCTCTCTAATTACTGCTGTTGTGGTTGGGACAGATAAACAGAAACAGGTGAAGGAGGAGGAACTGGAAACACGGGAGGAGAGGAAAGGTCGAAGACCGACAGAAAAGAAAGAGGGAACGGTAGTACGACAGCAATAGAGTCGTAGAGAGTATGTTCACACGTTGTGTGATTGATATGGTCGAACAGAACAATGCTGGGACAAGCGTCACATACCATAGTCTCCTGGAAGTCACTCTTGTCGTTGATGTCATCCACCTTGTAGGATCCAGACTGGTTGAGGTAACTGTAGTAATCAAGGCTGGTGATTCCCAGGCTGCTCTTCTGCTCTCCTCCGGCTCCTTCTATCAACTGTGGAAACACCACAGGGGATTCGAATTTTATGAATTGAGTGTTAGACAACTCTCAACTCTACAACTTCTGGACTTAGTGTAGATTGCTCTACAGCAACTCCAGACAGACGTCTACAGGGGCTCCCAGCCAGTCTCCTACTATGCCCTTGTCTTACTAAGGGCTCTCAAGTGTCTCTCTCACAAATTAGCACCATTCATGTTTCATACTTTCCAGTCTAATAATACAATTCTATATTCAGCTTTCATGTGTGAAGGAAATTGCAATATGGGATGGCTAAACCGCCCCCTTCTCTTGTATTGACTTCAAGCGTTACCCAGTGAGAACAGCTCGACCTGCTTTCAGCCGCCAAATGGCACTCGTTCCTGTGTGTCCTGAATTTCACTCACAGCCGCTGTGGTGTGAGCCATTTTAAATCTGTTTTTTCCCTCAGCCCTGAAATGTGCATGAACACTCTGAAAGAGACACGCTCAACACCAGCCCTTGCTACCTCAACCCACTCACCTGATAGAATATGTGGAAACTCCTCTCTCCAGGATTCCTCATGACGACGCGCGATTTCTCCAACAGGAAGTTGGAGATTTTCCCCCCGTCTGGCTCGCCGCCGGAACTGAACTGGATCTCAAAGTATTTCCCCTGAAGGATGAGAGCGCGGCGCTTTAGTATCAGAGAGAGCTGTGCTAAAGCTGAAACACAGAGCTCTCAGAGGAGGAAATAACACTCTGGATCAGGCTGAGTTCAGGGTGCACACCTGCAGACCACTGGTGTGTGTGTGTGTGTGTGTGTGTGTGTGTGTGTGTGTGTGTGTGTGTGTGTGTTTGCCTGTGTGTGTGTGTGTGTGTGTGTGTGGGCGTGCATGTGTGTCTCCAGACAGGTCTGTAATGTAATGTCTATCCCATTCCCAGTCCGGTTGAAGGCCAAGCCCTGGAGTGCACCAAGGCACTGAGACACCATTCATCCACGCAGAGACTTCCTTAAAAGCAGTGTTCTCAGGCCATTTATGTCAAATCTAATTTACTCTCTGCAAACTAGACCAAGAAAAACAGAACAGAGACAATGCTGCTGTCTCTGTTAGCCATGACTACAATACTTCCCACTGAAGCTCTGTTTTTAAAGTTTGAAAAAGTGCTTTTGAAAGTATACACTTTCCAAGCTATCTGTCTCTTGCATACTAACAGTATGTGCATCAGTGGCTTTGGAGTCAGCGACTCGCTCTCGCTGTGCAGTGTGTCCCCATAGTGCTGGTTAACCAGGCCACACTTGAGGCTAGCAGTCCAAGCCAAGAGGGGTCAGGAGGAGGCTGGAGCACGCCTTATAAAAACGAGGAGCATACCGGGTAATTCACTATCTCTTTTTTTTCCCCTTCTCCTCTTGTCTTTACTCTGTTTGAACTGGACATCCGTATGTTTTCTTTGGTTCCAGTTGAGACCAAGGAGCACATTCAAATCAAGTCAAGGGCAACAGACATGTGCCGGCAACATGATGTTAGGCGCCCCCGTTCAGCAATGAAAACAGCCGAGGTTCAATATAGACGTGGAAGCCTTACGAATCTGCTGGAGTTGTTGTTCCTCACGGTCTTGGCATTGCCAAAGGCCTCCAGGAGAGGATTGGACTGCAGGATGATGTCTTTGACGTGCTGAGGGGACACAAACAGACAAGACTCAGACCCAAACCAGACCCAGACCCAGATTAAAACCCAGACTCAGACTCAGACCCAAACCAGACCCAGACCACACCCACATCAGACCAGACCCAAACCAGACAGGCTGTGTCAGTGACTGGCAGGTACGGTATAGCACAGGGCAGACAGACAGCGGGTAAGGAGACACTACACTCTACAGCCCTCCACACCCCCACTGCCTGGTCGACGTGAACTCTCTGTGGAACTTTCCACAGGCGCGCACACACACACACACACACACACACACACACACACACACACACACACACACACACACACACACACACACACACACACACACACACACACACACACACACACACACACACACACACACACACACACACGTCTGGAGTACATTATCTTTTCCCATGAGCCATCTGCATATCAGAAGCGCATGAGTTTTAGATCAGTGAGACAGAGCTATTCAAGCCCTCTGTTAATGTAGGCAGGAGTTGAGTGGTAGCATTTCTTGGAATCTTTTACGTCCCTGAACTGTTGTCCTCCGTGAAAAAAACATTAGTGGCAGTTGGAGGTTCAAGTTCAACAGCTTTTATACTACAGTACATTCCCCAGGACCCAGGAAACCTAAACACAGCATAGATTCACACATCTAATCATAACATTCTGTGAGACAGCACCCAGAGAGTTTTAAAAACGCATTTGGTATTCACGGCTACATAAAATTACACAGTCTCTGGCACATACATTTGTTTAGACGTGTGATTCCACACCGGAGATGTAAGATTATTTTCAAGGACAATGACTCATGGTGACAAGAAATGTGACATAGAACTGCAGCGATTCACGCTGCATGAGTATGTATACATACACCACACTGCATGGACATATACATAAACAACAGACACACACCACATACATATATATATATATATATATATATATACATACATATACATACACACACACACAGGCATGCATGCACATGCGTGCGTGCGTGCGCGCGCACGCATACACACACACACACACACACACACACACACACACACACACACACACACACACACACACACACACACACACACACACACACACACACACACACACACACACACATATTATTCCAGCACACAGGAGAGGGGGAGGCCATGGGAATGAGATATGGGGACATCAGAGGGACCTGACCAGGCTGAGTGGAGCAGCAAGGGGAGTGAGAGAGGCAGGGGGCTTCCTTTAACAATGGCCGCCTTTATTCAATAAAACAACAGAGATTCCAGGGTTCATTTTATAACATACTGCATGGCTCAAACATAAACAACACAGATACCGCCCACATTAAGAACGATAATACTCAAGTTATTAAAATGATTTGAAGAGGAAATGCGCATTAGACTTTCAGCATAAGCTCACGACGTCTATAGTTGGTGGAAAGGAGATGACAGTCAATAGTGATGCATACTGTTCCTCTGTCTGTAAGAGACTAATTTGAGACAACTGCCATCAACTTTGAACTGGAAAGGGTGGAAAGATCTGTAATCAGACCGAAACGATGACTAAGGCGCGCTGCAGAGTCTGAGAGGAAGCGTCTCATGATCCAGCGTCGTTCTGACTGGAAAAACCAAGAACTCCAGAGTGCGGTGGGCCCGTCATAATACCAGGACGGGGAGGGATGGTGGTGTTGGTGGGGGGGTCTGTGGAGAGGGGAGGCTAGGGGACAGGACATCTGCTGAGCTGTGAGGGAGCCAGATGGCTACTGGGGGGTTGGTGTAGTGGGTGACGGGATCTGCTGAGGTACTGATATTGAGGGATATAGAGATTTGAGCTGAGGCTGGGTGATGGACATTAGAGGGATGTTGGAACACATGTGGTTAGGAGGCTGCCTTACTGATGCCTTCACCTGACCGACACAGACATGGATGGTCCTCCTGGACTCACCTGCACTTTGGGGCCTCCCCCCGATACCCTGGAGATGTAGCTCATGATGTACTTGGCTGCAACCGTCTTCCCTGCACCACTCTCTCCGCTGTGGAACAAACGGAGAGAAGAGAGAGAAAGAGAGAGAGAGAGTTTTCAGAAGTTTTTTTTTCGTAGACTAAACACAATAATCAAGATTTCATCCAAGATATATCAAACCAGACTATAAACCAGACTAAACTCATTATCCAAAAACTTGGAAACTGGTCTCTACGACTTGAAGTAAAACCTTAATTCCCTGCATGTGCACCCCAAAAGCTAATCATACTGTCCCTCCACTCAGATAACATTGATCTCTGTCTCAGAGGACCTGATAACACAATGCTTCTCAGGAACAATGAACGGTTCAAGTATGCCTAAATTGTTTTCAAAAGTGCCAGCGAGCGGTCATGAGGCTGTGGAGAACCAGATAGTATAATTACCTTGAGGGTTACCCAGCCCTGTTATTCAATAGGGTGTTCTGCTTAGAACAGTTGCTACGATACAACCGTGGAAATAGTATGCGCGTACGAGGGCGAAAGAGTAGCCAGTGAATTCACTTTTTCTAGAACTTCCAAAACGTACAAATACAGAAAAATCAGTTGAACATTTAGGGTACCAAGCTCCAAAGGGTTAAATAAATCCCATTTAAGCGTGCTTTATAAGGGTAAGAGGGTTTTTACCAAAATGCTTATTCATGGTCTCTTATCTTCTTATCCATAATCGAGACAAGTCTTGCCCACTCTTTTGGGACGCCCATTCATTCAACACTCAAGGCTTTGTCACGCAAGATAGATACTGGTTATCTCTGTCTCCCTCTGTGTGTGTGTGTGTGTGTGTGTGTGTGTGTCTGTCTGTGTCTGTGTGTGTCTGTCTGTGTGTGTCTGTGTGTGTCTGTGTGTGTGTGTGCGTGCTTGCAGGCGTGTGAGTGTGTGTTTGTGTGTGTGTATTAGCAGAACA
This sequence comes from Borostomias antarcticus, assembly GCF_949987555.1. Classification (NCBI taxonomy): domain Eukaryota; kingdom Metazoa; phylum Chordata; class Actinopteri; order Stomiiformes; family Stomiidae; genus Borostomias; species Borostomias antarcticus. Next base: position 23,402,127 of record NC_140237.1, read on the forward strand.
GCAGTTTGGCTGCCAGTCAAAATGGACTTCCTGTCATTATCCCGGCCGAGACAAACCCTTCACCTCGCAACAACGGTGACCTGGAACAAGCGACTCGCTTCAAACTTCCTGAACAAGCTGATTTGTGGAACACCGCATTCTGACTTCCTCTCCACGGAGACTGCTCTCCCTGCGCGTAAACGTATATCAGGATCACCGTCGGCTCACGCACAAAGCTCATCAATCAAGGTGATGGGAGGGAGGGAAAACTAGTGACACTAATCCGGCGTTGTCACATTTACTCGTTTTTTCTTCTTCTTTCTTTTCCTCCATTTCTTTACTCTCCTTCTCCTTGTGTCTTTCCTCCCGGACCCCCCTCTCCCGGACCCCCCTCTCCCGGCCCCCCCTCTACCGGCCCCCCCTCTCCCGGACCCCCCTCTCCCGGACCCCCCTTTCCCAGTCCCCCCTCTCCCAGTCCCCCCTCTCCCGGCCCCCCCTCTCCTGGACCCCGCCAGGGTCATGCTTATTTTGACATATGTGTTTTGGCAGCAGATGACAGAGCAGACTGTTTTCTATTCCATTCTCTGGCGGGGGTGGTCGTGTCAGCAGTGCCCTTCTGAGGTGGCCCAGCTGCAGCAGAGCTTCGGAGGAGCTGGAGGAAGTCACGGAAGCCACTCGTCCGGAGCGCCACTCCCGTTACGCCCCAGCACCAGTAACCCTAGGTGCTTATTCATCTCACTTACGGCGACACTATAGCCCCCGCTCCAGTGTACGGTTCCGGCTAGTAGGTAACACACACACACACACACACACACACACACACACACATATACAAGCGCGTACTTATGCACACACGCACGCACATACAAACACACACACGCGCGCACACACACACACACACACGTGCACACGCGCGCGCACACACACACATACACACACAGACCATGCAACAGAATGATTAGAGGTGATCCTGGGTCAGACACTCTAGGCATCAAGACGACCTCTAACCTCTCAGAAGGCCTCTGAGCTCTGTCAGTAACTACAGCCTATCCTGTCACTGTGGTGTTATTGTCCTCAGGAATCCCTCTTTCTTCCCCGCCGGGTCTGGAGTTGGACTTCAGATTGTATTTTTACCCTGCTAAAGGCGTGTGCCCCATTGTTGTAATTACATGGCTCTCAGATGCTAAAGACATTGTTGACTTCCTCTCACATTTATTGGCCAAAAATGGACAGAAGGAGAGACGTGTCATTCACTGTACGGCGGGCTTAGTGTAAACTACCGCCCCCAGCCAGCCATGTGCTCTCTGACGTCATATATGGTTCAGCTTGATGGACTAACAATGGTTTTCATCATTCATCATTACTGACATTGGCTTTGAAAAATATGCATGCTGAACATGAACTCCAACTACAGTACCAGTCATCAGTCCGGAGCTGCGTTCTAGTGTAATAGGCAGATCCGGAGGCTTTTGAAAAATTAGGCCTACACTGTGCTCACTTCACATTATAAAAATCAAACAGGTGATTTAGGAGTTTGCGCTATAGCCTGTAGTAGGCATATCTTAATGGATATAGCCTAGTTAATAGTTATCAACTTGGAAATAATAACAGGAGTCACGAAGGGACAGTTGACGCACGAAGAGAAGGAGAGTAATACTGTCAGAGGCACAAACCTAAATTAAGAATACAATATTTAAGCTGACACGACCAGAACAAATGACAGGGCAGTCAGCACCATGCCAGTTCTGATCTTAAGGGGCACATTGTGTTCCCAAGAAAGTATAGTGTGGAGCACGCACACACACACGCATGCACACACACACACACACACATACATACATACATACATACACACACACACACACACACACACACACACACACACACACACACACACACACACACACACACACACACACACACACACACACACAGATGATGATGTGTGACTGAGCCATGGTTGAGCTCTCCGGGCTTTCATTGTTTCTGTCACATTGCATAATCTATATTTCCTCCAAATGTGGCTTTATCCATTAAGAGTGAAAGATGGATTCTCAGTTTCCATGAAACAATGACCCATGACTCAATGTTTGATATCACTAAGAATGAAAAACGATACATCAGCTCAGTACTGGACCCAAGAAACAACAGTGCAGAAGAGTCAAATAAGTGTAAAAAAAAAAACTTTATGAGCAGAAGGGGAAATCCACTAAAAAAAGAAAGTTCAGCGTATTAGAACTTTCCTTTCTGGGGATAGAGCTATGGAATCACTGGGCAGAGCACTGGTTAAAATGGACCACAAAAACAGTCCAAAAAGACAGACAAACTTACAGTAAAGAACAAACCCTTCCCCTGCACAATTTGCAATGGCATCATTTGTGTGTTTTAGGCTTGTAGTGTCATCAAAATCTACAAAAACATATTATTTCCTTGGTTCTTTGGATATAAATCACCTCTCGAAAAGGATTTGGGAGTGCAGAAAAAAGGACCTAGTCAGGTGTTCACAGAGGTTTCATCTGGTTGAGTTCACACAGCTCAACCAGCTGAAGTGACTCATGTCATGTCGGACTGCACATGTTTTTAATGAGTGGGAGAGTAGCGGGTCTGATACGGCGCGGGTCTGACACGGCACAGGTCTGACGGCTCTGCCTGGACAGCGATTTCACGGAGGCCTTTGTTTGTTGATCTGTCCCATCACAAATCCACGTCCATTCCTTTATGTGGGGAAACTGTACTGGCAGCTGCTCACTGAGCGCACAACGGGGGGAAAGTGCTGAACCAGGGGCCATTCGCCATGAGGTAAGCACTACGGTAACCGCCCGCGCCCAGGTGACTGGCCCACAGGATAAAGCCCCAACCATGAGACAACCCCCCGCCCCCACTGGCGGTCTCCTCTGATTGTGCCTAGGGCCCCAGAACACTCTAGTCTGCTAGGCGCTTCCAGGAACCGAGCTCGGGCCCTGGCAGAATACTTTAATAGTCACTTTTCACACGGTGCATTTGTTACTTTACGATCCTTGCTAGTTTAAAAGAGACCAGAAAGGAGACGGGAGGCAAGGGGAGGAAGTTGGGCAGGGCCTATGATAACTATGCAAGGCCAGTGAGTCAGTTCAGCTGGTAGAAAAGTCAACAGCTTTTGACCATAGAAGGAGAACAGTGAAATTCCCCCCGAACTACTAGCCTTTCTACACTAGCAGTGGCAGTGGGGGAGCCGTTCCTTCCCTTCCTCCCGTCCTTACAGTGAGAGGGTCCGGTGCGGAGGACCCTGCAGGTGCACTTCCTGTTTTGTGAGAGCAGGAAGCAAGAACATAAATAGACCCTGTGCTTGGTCCTCAGTCCACATCCTGATGAGAGGGTACAATATGCCTAAAACAAACCAGCTGCCACCAGCGTCGAGAGCAGGGTTTAAGGACTTCGGGGCAAATATTTTTTTCCCATTCAAAGATGGAATGTGATATAATATGATTGGATTGAGTATTCACTGTCAAGTTATCCAGCAGCGCTCTCTACCTACGGCGGTGGTGGAACCTGTTGGGTCTGTTCCCTTGTACCCATCATCGTTACGCTCAACAGTGCATCAGCACAGCTCCACCTGCGTCAACAACACACTGATAATCATCTGAGCTCGCTCTCTCTCTCTCTCTCTCTCTCTCTTCTCTCTCCGTCTGTCTGTCTGTCTATAACCTCATTCAGCCAAGCATATCTCACATACCAGCTCTGTCGTTAATGGTTTTTGCCACCTCTTCCGCCCCCTTTAGGAGGAGACTCACTGGGATTCAGACTCTTACCTGATGATGACACACTGGTTCTCCCTGTCGATCATCATGTTCCGGTACATGTTGTCTGCCAAGGCGTAGATGTGTGGGGGGTTTTCATACTGGGCCTAAAGAAGGGGGGGATAATTACTTGAGAATTTCATTGTAAAACTGGGTGGGTCCATTTGCTAAATTCTAAGTGGGGGGACTAACTGTAAAGACTGTAAAAAAAAGAATTAGGAGTATTTTATGTAATTAAGTAGTAACGTCAGTGGGCTAACCGTTTTATCAAGCATTAGGAGTTCATGAAATGTCAGATTAGTGAGCCAAGGCCTCTCTCAGTAAGCTGGCCAAGAACAGTTTAAAGCATACAGATTTGAACAGACTGTTCTGCGAATGCAGTGCCAAGTCTTTGCTATGGCTAAGGCTCCAGCAACATTTGCGCCAGCTAAGGGTGCTGCTGGAAAAAAAAAATTGCACCACACCTCACCTCAGTTCATTTCAAGTCCTTTGTTCTTCAAACTGTTAACATTATCATAAAAATAATTCCTCCCACAATGACAATACCACCTCAAAGCAGTTGGCTAGGAGCTGATGCAGCATAAGCAATTATGATACAAGTTGAAAACATTCTTGCTGAATTGTTTTGTAAACAGAAAGAACATGGAACGGTTGGGCCAGGTACCATGGCTACCACAGCTCAGTGTCACAGAGAAGCGTCGACTTACCGCGCCCTGGTACATCTCCACTTCCTTGTCCCCGAAGTATGGCATCTGCTTGAAGGGGTTGATAGAGATGAGCACTGGACCGATATAAGTCTGGGAAGGTTAAGGGTTAAGGATCACACACTGACAACAAAAAGGTGAGTCAATATACTGTATCAGCATTTTTTTCTGGCCCAGCTGACTCATACAGTGTGTCATCAAAGTCCTGAACCTCCCATTGAGCACCATTGAGAAAAGCCCTCTACTCCTCTGACCCCTTACGCAATGATTCAGATATTAATAAATCTTGACAGTAGTCACTTGCAGTGGAGGGTGAGGAGTGAGCCAAACTCAGTAATTGGGCCCATGACGTCAGGGCAACTTGCGTCAGTGTGTGTGGTATCATCAGCAGAGTGTTTGAGGATAGGAGCCGGAGCCTTGTGAAGGCCCAGTGTTCACATATCACAGCGAACAGCCCGCCCAGTGTGGCCATGCAAGGTTTTGGCCCCTCAGCTCAAAGCTGCTTATAAGGCAAATAAAGCTGGCATTGAGGGTGGCTTGGCTGCAGTGACCCTGTCCCAGAACGGTACTGACTGGAACACTCAAGTGTTGTTGCTATTTTTTGACCACAATCAGAGGATTGACTCATAGTTTTTTTTTTTTTTTTTTAAAGGGCCATCACCCGTTCCATAATTCAAAATACCGCTCGAGGGTCGAGCACAGATGAGGTTGTAGTAGTGAGTATTGAGCTCCTTCGAGAACTTTCGACATCACTTCAAAAAAGGGCCCGTTCACACAGACCCCATGGTGTAACTGCAATATCTATATATCATGTCCTGTAGGGCGGACTAAACTGGTAAATCTCAAATAAATGCTCTTAAACCCCCCGTAAAACAATAGGCCAGAATACTCTGGATTATAATGTCAGGATTCACACAGGCCTTCGGGGCCTGTGGCACTTTAAGTATTTGGCCCCTGCATGCTCTCAGTACAGACACATACTGGTTTAATCAAAACCATGACTGTTGTTGTGGGAAAGTAGTTGCTCCCATATTCACTGTGTACTAGACATTCTGTACAGTAGATTTCTCCATAACTCTTCTCCCTCCACTCTCTCCCCACTGACCCCTTCACAGTCCATATAGCATGGCTGCACGGTCAGATCTAACCAGAGTAAACCTGATTAAGATGCATCCCTGCCCAGTGGAGCTGGAGTCCGGCGGGGGTTCGGAGAGGCCTCTCCCCCAGCTCTGGCTGTAGGGGGGTTGAGCAGGGAGGCACCCTCTGGTCTGGAGGCACAAACACTAGGCCCATTACTCAGAGTTACTAGAGCACTGTGAATAATGATTCAGCTATTCTGGGAACTGTGTGTATGTTGTGTGTGTGTGTGTGTGTGTGTGTGTGTGTGTGTGTGTGTGTGTGTGTGTGTGTGTGTGTGTGTGATGTGTGTGTGTGTCGTTCGTTGTTCTTCGCCTAAGTGTGAGCAGCAGTGAATATGAAGGATACAAAGATGTAGTCGTCCATGTATCTCTTCTTGAGGTTGTCCACAATGGCGTCCTCATTGATCTTGGTGAGCAGCACCATGTCGTCCACGCCACTCTGCTTGACATTGTGGCTCTGCCAGTGATACCGGTAGTGGCCCCGGCTCCCCTGCAACACACACACACACAGACACACACACATGTTTTAAAAACTTTATTTGAGTTCACATTATGACAAGAAATCATTGAACACAAACAATAATATAGACTGATGCACAATCTTTGGGAATCTCAACGACACAAGTTGCAAGCAGCGTCTCCTCCGTACTAGTACAGTATATGGCGACTGCCAATTATCACAGACATCGAACAGAATTTTTACAATGTGCACGCACGCACGCACACGCACACGCACACACACACAGTACTGTATATACACGGAAGTATAACTTCCCTTTCATAGAAATAGTACTATGGTTACATGAAAAACAAGGACCCATAAACTTTGAGATTACTCTCAGTACAATTGAATCAGCAGAAGTTTTCCTTTCCTCCCTTCCTGTTATTATATTTGAAGATTTGAAGACTGAGTAATAGAATTTAATTTGGTGCGACTACTACATCAACAGCCAAACATTCAGTCAGGGAGAAAACTGCCCAATAACTCACATGAACTGGAGCTTCCACATGAGTAACATGTTATTTTCACACAGAAAGCTTCACATCCGCGTGTTTCAGTCACCGCACAGATGTTAAGCCTTGTTTCTTTTAACTTTGAAATAGGTGCAAGGTCAGGATTCCCAAAAGTGCTCTCTGTGGGCCAAATGCCTGTGACCTGACTCCTGTCCAGCACCCCCCCCCACCCCCTCGCCCAACACACACACACACACACACCACCACCCCCCCTTCTCTCTCTCTCCCTTCCTCTCCTCACTGCGGAATGGGTCTCCAGAAGGCTGAGGTCATCCATCATGTGCTATGAGTCAGTGTCATCTGGCTACTGTGGAAGAGGATCACAATACGCTGTGAGGAGTGAGTCTCTTTCCCCTGGACGGAGAGCCAATGAAAGGGGTCAGAACGGATCCAGAGCATTAGTCAACTCTGGACACATCATCCTCTGCCATTTTAACTCTTTACCACCAAATCCCGTTCATATGGAGAGGAGGGGAAAGGGGGAGGGTGCACAGTCGGCCTTTTATTGATAACAAACAGCGCAAGCTTTGAACTTCTGTACTCCTGTGATGTTTTCCCCCGTTGGAATGCTTTGATTCTGCTTGTGAAGTGATTGGGATTAGACACAGGCTTGTACCTGGATCAGACAGATCCATGGGCTGAGATAGCTTGAACTGTGAACTGTTGGCACATGGTAACACGCAATTTAAAGAATATGAGAAGAGAAACACACTGTTCTCCAACCTGATCCAACTCGCCATACCGAAACAACACTGAGTAAAACCATGGGGAACTTAAGAGAAAAATAAAGGGACACCATAGCAGATAATTGACCAATGGAAAGCCGTGGTAACCCTTAGTAATTGAACTGCACAAAGTCGAGGAGAGCAATTACACAAATGAACCCCTGAATGATCTCAAGGGCGTCTAGGTTTTCTTCCACCAACAAAATAAATACAGCTCTTTACAGACTGTTACGGTCTTAGCATGGGACACAGGGAGGAATGCTAATAACTTCTCAGTCTATGTGCATTTTTACTCAGGAGGTACGACGTAATTACCGCTGGATTAATTGTCCCAGACGGTATCTATTATCATGTTTTACAACTTTTTTAAGCAAAAGAAGAAAAGGTAGCTTTCTCCTCTCTGATTGGCTGCCTGAGCAGGGAGCACGGCAGGTGATGTCATAGCCGGCGACCTCGTAAACACCTTCTCCTCGCAGAGGATGTGCTAATGAAGACAACAATACGTTTGCTGGGTATACACACACACTCACACTCACACTCACACTCACACTCACACTCACACTCACACTCACACTCACACTCACACTCACACACACACACACACACACACACACACACACACACACACACACACACACACACACACAATAGCTAGATTCAACTCCAGGCAAACTCTATTATAGCCAACAACATTCATGTTGTGTAGGACTAAACCCTCGATCTAAAAATTAAGTACCACACTAGACCAACCACCGGATACAAGAGCGCTGAGCCAGCATTTTAAGGAGGCTATATTTATCTTGTTGTTGTTGTTAGGGATGATGATGTCCTGTTTTAAGAGAGAGAGAGTTCATAAGCAGGAAACACTTGAGGCAAAAGGTCAAGTAGTCAACTCTTTGGTGAAACAGAAAAGGCTTTTTCTAAATTCCTTATTTACTATCATGAGTAGAAATTGAAAACAAAGTTAAATACTCTCCAGATATGGTGACATCATAAGCACATCAATACATGGGCGGCTGTGTGTGGTTGGAGTCCAGTGTGTCCCAGGCGAGAGGTGAGGGAGTATTGTGCTGTGCGGTAAGTGATTCCCCAGGCTGGCGGAAAAGCTGAGGTACTGTAGGAGGAAGGTGTGTGTTGGAGGTCTGACAGCACACAGCCCAACAGGGGGGGCATCCAGGGGCCGTTAGCTAGCGAGCAACAATAACATCACCATGGAACCTGCACACCCCCCACCCCCCCCGAGAACAGCTTAACTACCTTAACACACACAGATGCACACACGCACACGCACACACAGGCATACACACACACACGCACACACAGGCATACACACATAGGCATACACGCATACACACACACACACACACACACACACACTCACACACACACAGGCACACAGGCATACACACATAGGCATACACGCGTACACAAACAGACACACACTCACACTCCACTCACACTCACACACACGCACACGCACAGTCCTCCTTAGTAGCAGCATACTTCATGGTATCAGTTATACAATAGAAAATGTTGTATGTACACTTTCATTCACATAAATTACATGTTTAGATATGTCAAAATAAAGGTGGACCACAGGAAGTACGATTCTGACCTGTGTCAAAGCAGAACTATGATTTAACTGATGTATGTCTTGCTCTCATTCTCCCTCTGAAAAAACAATCAGCTCCCTCACCCTTCTCTTTCCCCCCTCAAGTTAATCCGGCAACATTTGAGGAATCTCTGCCCCAGCACCAGATCCATAAGGCCAGCTTTTCTTCATGCAAAATACCATTGCCATATATGGCGAGTGCCGAGTGCGGAGCTGAGGCACAGGGCACAGGAAATGGCTGGGTTTGATTCAGTATCACAGGCGGCAGCCCCCCCCATCCACCCCCCTCTCGTACCCCGTTCTCCTGTTCCAGCGCTGGGCCTGACAACCCACCATGTGTTAAGGCTACGTCTCAGGGCTGTGCCTCCACCGCAAGGCCGGATCTAAGCCCAGCAGAAGGAACACTCCCCTCCACTCTTAACAAGAGGAGTAGCGCCACAGTCTATAATTCAATGAAACCCAATTGGACAACCCAGGTTGTTTTAGATTACACAGATGACGGCAACCGTACTGTTTTAGTCATATGGTGGGTGGGTGGGGTTGGGGGGGGGGGGTTGTTTTGAGACATTGGTTCAGTCAGTGTTTCATAGTCTCGGTCTGCTGAAAAGATACGGAAGATCATGCCTTTGATATCATACTTCTACAATGATAAGATAGGAATGTACTGTAGTCGTGTGTGTAGCCACCGTCGTCTACACTGCAGGCGAGGCGGCAGGTCGCGGTTTGGCTCCGGACCCAGCGGAGACTCTGGGCTGTTTTCAACAGACTAGGATTCATAATGAGGTGCTGATCCCAACTACAGGAGAAATAAGTTAGTCCGAACGTCTGGGGTTTGATTAAAGTGTAGACTGCAAATGCATCTTAAGGCTAAACCTGGCAGACATATAACCCAGTGCGAAGGATCCCAAACCAGATTTGTAGGCTCGGTGCTGTAGCTACACAGAAATGCCTAATGGGCTAGTGTAGGTATTCTAAAACATTGGCATCTCGGCGGATATTGCTTGGGATTTGGCCAGGAATAGGCTACAGTACAAATGCCTTTTGTTCTCTGCCCAGTGCTGGATAAGTGCATACATGTGTCCTGCTACCATGTAGCAGTTGACTTGACCTGGTTTTCTGAATCCCGCTTTAGAAGGCGCCGTCCTTCCAAGATAGATTAATGTAATCTGGAAATATTTTAGCAAAGCTTTGTGCCGAATGCACATATGCTTACAGAAGCAAGTTCCACAATTTTGTTGATTGAAAACCCAAAAATAAAACGACCCCCTACCTCAAACCTATTCACCCAAAGGCTTTGACCCCCCCCCCCCACCCTCCTTCTGCCGGGCCACCCATATGTCTGTTCCTGGAGGAAATGCTGTCAGTTAGTACATCCTGTCTCCACCACCCTGGTCACCGACGGGTCACACAGCCATACATCAGCTGTGACCTTTCACCCCAGTCCGGAGAAGAACGTCTGTATTAACAACCCATCATCACGTCACGGCCCCGATCATCTTACAGCCTCTGAACACACAGTTTCTCCCTCGTTACGGTCTACTAGGTCTGGCAGATAGGCCCCGTGAAGTGTGACGTAAACTTTGCGGAGCGCACTAAGGAGGGATCCCGCTGTAAACAGAGCTTCCACCTGGACTCTATCACTGCCGTGGATTAGCCGCTGAGTCGCCAATGTCTGCCGACCGCTTACTGTGGTGGGGAACCAGAGGCAAAGAGTGCTGACTGGGAGAACGAAACCTCTCAATGGCAGGAAAAGAACCAAACAAAACAGGCATCAGAAAGGACGACCGCAGAGCATGACTCAGACACAACTGTCCCAGAGGGAGAGAGGGGAGGGGGAGAGAGAGATAGAGAGAGAGATAGAGAGAGAGAGAGAGAGAGAGAGAGAGAGAGAGAGACGGAGAGGGGGAAGGAGGAACAATGAGCCACAGTGCGAAGCTGCTACAGCCTCAGAGATGGGATAATCATTATAGGTTTCACAGAGCACCTCAGACACCCACCGGCCTCTTCCTCCGAGGCGATGCTGGAACCTCCAGATGGAACTACTGGACTACAGACTCGACCGTGGTCGCTGCGGCAGGCCCTGCTGTCTGAGGGGCAGCCGTGCTCAGGGCACAGACCGCCGCGGCGGGCCAACGGGGAGCCGACGGCACCGCCTCTGAGGTACCCTGCCCCTTCCTAACGCCAGGGGGATCGCTGGCCCTCGCCGAGCCAGAGTTTTCTCCGGGGTAATAATCGTCCCCCGGCACAGTCAGTCAAAACATTTCTGACCCAGGCAGTAGTAACTCCTTCCATTAATGCATAGGCCTAATGCCCGAGCCAGTGGGAAAAAAATCCTACTGTACTGTAGCTACCCAGACTCACAGGCAATATGAATAACACCAATCAGAGTCTTCCTGTGTTTATCTGAGAGCCATTATCACCTCCGCACGCGCCATCCTGTCTGTAAAGCTCATTTGGTGCTGGTGTTGCAGTGACAGTTTTCATTGGGACCCAGGCTGCTCTGCGGCATTCCACTCAATCTGCTGTGCAACTTACACCTTGTCTATGTTCACCTGTTCAGGAAAGGAACACCGGCATCAATAATGCAGAGTAGCGGGCGTCCTGACTCGGCCTGTTACCCTTGTCCAAGTCTTTCACCCTAATACTGAAATGTATCTGGGCCATGGCTGACATACAGGTTCCTTAGTTCTTTTATGTAAGACAAGTGAAAAGAGGGGTCCTACTTTTCCACAGATTTAGTTACGTTTCAGTGCGCTACTCAGTCCTGCGCAGTAGCTGACCCTGGTGTGATGTGGAGAGCGTCGAGGCCTCGGGCCTGGGCAGGACAGTCACGGCTGGGCAGGGTCGGGGGGAGACGTGGAGGGAGAATGGAGGTGGTGCTCAGCACGTGAAAGCTGATATAGGAGGGGTTTTTCATGTCTCGAGACCACGTTTGGAAAATATGTGCTAAATACAGCAGCAATTCCCCCATTTTAGAATACTTTAGAATTTGAATTCTTTGGAAACTCGCGAAATATCACAATTCAAGAGACAACGTCCCTGAAATAAATGACGTCTATGTTGAAACCTGCACTTAAAAAGACTAATGAAGTATATTATCAAAGGCTGTGAGGTATAGGGTGGACCTCCTCAGAAAACCTAGAGAGGGGATACGTCACCATGGATACTCATTTTAAGAGCAGCCTCAGTATTTTTCTTGCTGGCTAAAGGTAAACAAACCATTTGCAGCGGGTGCTCATTCATAGCAATGATTCGCTGCACCACAGGAACTCCTGCTGTTTCTCCAGTCTTAGGTTTCGGTCACACAGACCCAACTAGGTTCCACCCTCTCTAGGCTGTGAACGTATGCAAAATGATCTGTTTGTGCACTGTACTCAAGTAAAAGCTTGTTTTCATGTGGTACTTGTCCATCTCTATGGGGAAGAACCTTTCCTCCATTTTTACAGCCTCTAATACATTGTCAGGTTTTTTTCTGAGGCGCACACACACACGTTCAACTCCCTTTACTGGATACCCTAAGTGGGTCCCATGACATGGCTTTTACATCCCTGAGGCAACAACCATGTAATCTCCCTTTCTGAACACAGCTAGATCCAAACAGGTAGTGTGGGTAAACATTGCCTCTGAGCCAGAGCCATAGTGTGAGTCACCAGCGATACCCACCCATAGAACAAGTCACGCTGGTCATTCTGGAATCACCAGCTCTTTTCTTTGGACCAGGAAGAGTACATCTGGGTGGTCTGTCATTCACCCACATTCATGAGGGATATGGGGCAGCACACTCAACGGAAGTCATTATTTGAATAAAACCTCAAGCTACAACACAGATCTGCCAGTTGGAAAGCTGTTTTCAGCTAGCATGAATTTCCTCTAAATTATTTTTTATGCAACTGAAAGATTCAAATCAGACACATTTTCAAGAGCCTGTTTTCACCGCTACAGCTACTGTTAACTGCAGAGAGATTGTCACACTGAATGTGATACTGTATGAAAAACCCTCCACATCTAGAGTATACCTTCATGTAAGAGCCTAGGATCATAGCACCAAAAAGAAACGAAGTCCTCTTTTAATGAGGCAGTTGCCAGGAGGAGGAAGGCTCCATTGCCATTAAACGGCCGAGTTCTCCACAGCTAGCCTACTGTGAATGAGCCAGGCTTTATCCCAGCAGCGGTCCTGGGGTTATGGTCTGAACTAATTGGCTCATTTAGACAGATATATGAAAACAAGACCTCCCAGGCCTGGGCAGGACAGCTCCTGAACAGAACACAGGAGGAGGGCACTGGAAAACATAGCAAGGCTGCAGGAGATGTTTGTACTAGCCTACTGTATACCAGAACTGTCCGGGTCCGTGGGGGTTCGGTGCCACTCTGGCACAGGGAAGTCGACATGAGCAGAGAGCCAAGTAATCGTCGGACAGTTCGCTGAAGGTCAGACAAACGGTATGCCTGGAGCAAAGAGGCGGATGTCTTTTCTCTGAGACACGTTAAGTGCTTTCAGCGCCTGAGTTTTTATAGCCGCAGTGGAGACTGGGAGAGATATCTCAGCAATATTACTATGAGAGGTGGGGGTTTGGGGGCTATGTACCACAAATAGAATCATATGCAGACGGCAACTTGTCCTAAGAGGTGTGAATAGGTGTGTAGCATGCCTTGTTCGTGTTGTAAAGGAAGAAGCAGCCCTTGTAGGCCTATGAGTAGATGTTCTGTACGGCTCATTTCGTTACTTTGGTGTCTCTGAGTTCACTCCCTCTACTTATGAACTGACCCTTTCAGGGGCAAAAAGATTCACGACAAAATGCACAAGCCACAAGAGCAGAAAGCGTGTTTCTTTCCAAGAGAGGACAGACAAATGGACCGGCTCTATCAATTGATATCAGCTAGGCTATTCAACAGAGGCAAGTGAACACTGTGTGACTTCTAGACAAGTCAATATTTGTTTGTGGGCCTGCTTGTTACTGTACACATACAGTGATCCACACACAAGGCGCAAACTGTACTGTTAGTCACTTGGAGTGTATAAATTACTACTGCCCATAAAACTGCCCTGCCTAAGCAAAGTTTTACAGATTTGTACAGATATACAACAGCTTTTAAGAGATATTAGCAGCCCACAAAAGAGAGGCATAACTGAGACGTTAATCAAAGCCAGACATCTGTGGGAGCTTGATTAAACACTCGCAAGAGCTGAGACTCTGTACTTCATCTATTTTTGGACTGAATTAAAACAGAGAGGGTTAACAAAATGTTCCCCTCGCAAAAAAAATAAAATAAAATAAAACGAAGTTATGCTGTGTGTCACATTCACGCATCATGGACATTTAACAACATACTGTAATGCTAAAGCTGGCATTGCTCTGCATAGGCAGTGCTGAGTAACAATGCCAGTCAGAGCATCCTACTCACAGGCTATGGGAATCGGGGTGCTGGCTAGCAACCAGGAGCAGTACAACTCCATCTGAGATGACGATAAACACTCAGTCAGACATCAGCAGCAACCGCTCCCTTCTTAGAAAAGCCTTCAATCAAGTACAAACACACAGCCAGTCAGTACCTCAGTCAGAAACCTTCACATGATCCACACGCTCCAGCTGTCTGCATATGATGCTATTCTCAGACAAAGTGCCCAGAAAGGTTTAATATAAAACACCTATTTTGGAGCAGTTTCTGTTTCCAGTGAATCAGTTCATGCCTGTCTGAGAAGCCTAAACTGCTGACCAGATATTTAAAAAAAACTCTGACTAAGTCACTTCCCAGACTCAGTCACTACCCAACAGTACTGCAGGTGTCACACAGGGAACCACAAACTCCATACAGTATAGCCTGGTTTTCCATGTATGTATTCACTGCAAACATTTACATTCACTTATGACTAGCCTTTAACTTAAGGAATCACACCGCCCTCACTGTCACACTGCAAATTCCTCCGACCTGACTAATCTTTTGGACACATTTTTCAAATAAAATTCCCTTCAAAGGGTTTGGCAGGCGCAGTAAAAATGTAAGAAGAACGAGTAAAGATGATAAAAGTATCAGCTGTGTCTTTGTGCACTCCCACTTAAAGGGCAGAGTGTAATATAGAGCTCTTTCAATTATCTCCAGCTGTCTTGATATCATGTTTTTGACATCAATAAGATGGTCACTCTCCATCACGGCACTCAAGCTAGAAGCTAAAGGAGCATTTTTAATGTGAGTGAAAATATCACTACACACTGTGTAGTGGCTGTTGGGGTCGGTAACATGCACATTTGAAGGATGTTCAAGGGGATTCTGTGGCTCAGGAGGTAGAGCGGGTCGTCCAATAACCGCAGGGTCGACGGCTCCTTCTGTCCACATGTCAAAGTGTCCTTGGGCAAGACCTGAACCCCAAATTGCTCCCAATGAGCAGGCTGGCGCCTTGCATGGCAGCTGCCGCCATTGGTGTGTGAATGTGTGTGTGAATGGTTGAATGAGAGGCCATTGTAAACCGCTTTGGATAAAAGTGCTATATAAGTGCAGTCCATTTACCATAACATGCACATTCAAGTTGTTGGCCAACACTGCAAATGCCAAGCTACTACAGTACTTGTAATTTACAGCAAAACAGCTCTGTAAAAGAGGCAGAATGACCACCTGTGTTGTTACACTTGTGAATTATGCAGGGTGAAAACAATGGTTACCTGTGTCACAGTGACTGAGACGGCCTGATAAAAGAGTCTGTTGGGAGAAGGCAAGCGCTGACAGAGGCTTCCAATCTCCTGATATAATGGAACAGTGGAAACAAGCTGGCCAGGTAAGCGGAGTTCAGCTATGGAGTGTGACATTTGTTTCTGTCCTCTCCTGCACCCCGTCCTATGTCGTCCTCATCAGCGTATGCCTTAACCCTAGTCAAATTCCTAGTATGTGTGTACCATATACATGGCCAATGAAACAGATCGTCCTGTCCACAGCTGTCTCTGGTTGGTGAGAACACAAGCTAGCAGATAGAAGGCTTTGGAAGAGGACTGTTTACCTGTTGAACTCTGAGCAGGCTGTAAAGCAAACATGTTCAACAACTCAGCAGCATGAGGTAGACCAGGGGTGCCCACACCTTTTTGGCTTGTGAGCTACTGTTAAAATGACCGGTCCCCCACCCCACGCCCCAGGAACCCCCACCCTTCTGTCCCTTGTCACTTTACATTGGCTAGGTTTTAATTCACATATCATTAAAGTCATATCTTATTGCTGAAAACCCATAAAGAATAACATACAACCGAAATAACAAGCTACTGTTTCAAAATCGAAGAATACATTTATTAATCAAGCTACTAATTATTTCACAGTGGAAGTGGAACGTTAACTTTGTTTTATATATGCCTTGCACAATCTTAACAGGTAAAAGTAAGCTAGTTGTCAGAGTGTATTTAGCCTTCTTAAATGACTCAATCACACAGCACAATACATTCTGATGACTAGCACCTGACTTTTTTGAGTTTCTGATTGATTTTGCTAGGCTACTATGAGCCCTCTTTACCCTGGTACAAAATAGATTTTATAAAATGAGTTGTAGCAGCTACACATACAAGCCTAAACAATGATGAAATCCACCCACACATGATTAAATCATTAAAATACTCAGCTAAACTACAGTACAAAACGGTCACAATCTACAAAGTAGAAGGAGGCAAAAGTTGCTCATTTGGGCTCATCTGCACAAGCAACTTCAATGCGCATCATCAAGTTACTTTTTTTATGGCCTTTCTTTTGAATGGCTTGAGCATAGCCTCTGCGATCTACTGATCTACTCTGCTACTGTATTCGTTGACTGTAAGTTGTACATTGTCATTGCTGTCCGCACGTTGTCTCTGCTACTGTATTACTATGTTGTTTGTAAGCAGGGCAGGTCTATAAAAGAGACCTGGTCTCAGTATGTCCTTCCCTGTCTAAATAAAGACTTGATCTATCTAAGAATAGTTCTACCTTAATTTGCAACTAAATCACCAAGTCTAATGACATGTTTGTACTACTGAGGTGACAGCGACCCTAACATGTCACTGGAGATTAATCTATTCATCCAGGCGAGAGATGAAGACATCTGGCTGATTAACCAGCTCGTACTGGAATGCAGTGATCACCACCCTTGGAACTCAGGGCATGTTTGTTGTCTGTATGCTAGGTGAGCAATCACAACATACCTGTGCAGTTCAGCGTGACAAAACAGCATTACAGTGCACTACAGTTCAGCCACAGACAAATGAATCATGCTGTTCCCCTTAATCGAATAAACTAACCTCTCTGAATGGTTTATCAATCATCCATACAGTATCTCAAAATCTAGATTAACAGCCAATAAAATAATTACAATACATGTATAAACCCTGTATAATGATAATAACTGTATAACTGTATTGAATAGTGCTACCACCTTACAGTAAGGATGTCCTGTGACACCAAAGTGAAAAAAAGTCAGGCAAATAAGATTCTCTGTAATATACAGTAGTAACTGAAATTAAAGGCACTATGTATTTCAAGTAAAAGTGTAAGATTCCATTTACTACACATTATACCTCCATAAAACATTCCAGCCGTTCAATAATTGCCCAGACAGGAACAGGTCTGTTTTGTCCGTGTGGGGAGAATACACACACACACACACACACACACACACACACACACACACACACACACACACACACACACACACACATCAGACTCTTAAAGTCGTATCAGATGTTGCCGGGACAACACTTGGGGATCAGAGAACCAGCCTGGTTCTCTCTCTTGTCCCTCTCTGGGTAAGGTTCCCTGGGGGAGGAGATTGTGGAATAGTCTGTGCTCTCCGTTCAACAGAGCCAGTAGTGCTCCTGTAGGCAATGGTGCTGAGTGTGGAGGAGCCAGGCGGAGTCTCACAAGCACAGTGTGTACCCAGGGCAGAGACGCAGGAAACTGTGGTGAGCCAGGAGAGGACAGGGGAGAATGGCTGACAGTCAGCTGGACACAGCAGCCCTCAGGCCCAGGTTACAGGTTACAGAGGGAGGACAGCTGGCTGGCCCTCCCCTCATCACCACATCCAGGACTCAGTTAGCTGAGGGACGCGTTTCAAAGTTCAAAGAATATCAAAGAGCTTTATGATCACAGTGCCATCATTGAACTGACTGAGGAAAGATGAAAATGAAGGAATGATTTGTTTGACCTTTCATCAATAAAACCAAGCCAAATTCTCTAAGGCCCCTTGGTCCACAAGAGGAACAGGTGGTATACATTTGTATGTTTTTAGCAAAGAACAATGGCCTGTGGTTTTGGGGGAGAAAAAAGGCTACGTTACCATGATCAGGTCCAGGGGGTTGAATAAACGCCAAAACCAGGAGAAGTTACTGTGTTTATTGGCATATAGCTTGATCATCATGAAACGAGATGCTCTAATGTGGGGCAGCTCCCAACATGGCAGGATCTGACACATCATAAAATAGATCTCCGTGTGGAAAGGTCAACAGCAGCACATTCACAGAAGCAAAAGTAAAGCTCACTTCAGCCTTTGAATTTTCTTTCATCCTGTTAACTTTTCATTTGCACAAACAAACCCCAGGGGATTAAGACTAATAGGTAAATATGATCCAGGATAACTTTGTGAGAATGTTATGACACTAACAGACACATCTCAGAGCAAAATCTAACATCCATGGACAACTTTAAACCATCCACGGTCCACTAGCAGACCTGAGATCCAGTCTGGTAGACAGTGGAGCCTCTGTGATGGCTTACGGAAACACCATGAACATGGAGAGCTAGCTTTGTAACAAAGACCAAGTCGTGTGGGATTGATAAAGGGGGAGAGTGAGGGTTTACTGGACCACGGTGACCAAAAGCTTAATGAGTTCCCCAGTTCCGTGGAAGGGGTTTTGTTCTGTTTTTAGAGAGGGCTTGAATTCCGCCGAAAATCTATTCAGCAGCGCAGGGTCGAAAATGGAGCGCAGGCTTTGAAATGGGGGGATGTTACTGAGCATGCACCTCCCTACAGGAGAGACTAATGCAAACCATATGCTGTCATACTGACCTAGTATTCAGCATCTGGCGGAGAGCGGGCCTATGAGCGATGCTACTGTCTGGTACTCCAGACAGTCTGAGTGACAGACTGCTCTTTTCCACACTAGCCAAACACTGGCTCTCTCGATGTGCCCCCCCAAAAACCTCGCTGAGAAAGAGAGTTATGTCCTGAGGTAACTACACTGTGTTTTCCACTGGTGAATTATGTTCATTCTCTCTCCTTGACGTCATCCAAGAGAAAAGCAGAGACAGCCAGGATAACTTTTGTCACTTTCAGTTTGTAGGATGACAGGCTGTAAACCTAGATTCTGACTCTTGAGAAAAAATGTACAGTAATCCTATAATCCTGCATATTAGCAGTCCCCTTAAATTCTCTTAAAAACAACTGCTTCATAACTGGCTGGAGTGGGCAGACTCCCTTGCAGAACCAGCAAAAATGTTCTGTTGAAACATAAATTGGTCTCTAGTTCTCGACTGTTCCCACCAAAATAAACAAGTGTAGATGTGTGAAATGTAATTCTGATCAGTGTGCCTGCTTCATCAATATAGTAAATCGATCTCTGACACACACACACACACACACACACACACACACACACACACACACACACACACACACACACACACATATATAATATATGTGTATATATATATAGCCTACTGTATACTGTACAGTATATCATCCATCATATTACAGTGACCTCACAAGAAGCAAACCACTCAATTTCCTCCTGGTTGCTCAGCATGAAATTAGTCACCCAAGTCAGGGCAACGGCCACAAAAAGCTGTGGTCAAAATAAGAATATGTCTCACTTCAGCACATCTACGTACATATCGAGTTCATTTTGATACTGCACCTCTTCAGAGAGCTCTGTGTCTTATGGCTTATATTCTTCTTCTTCGAGAGAGAGAGAGATTTTTCTGCATAGTTTACTTATAGAGCTACAATATTCATCAGGTGTGGAGTATCTGCATCTTTCCTCATATATTTGCAGAAGCAAATTTCAAGTTCAAAGAATGCACTACCCCTCAGATATACTGTACTGTTGAAAATACTTCACATTCTCTGTTTGGCTGTCAAGGTAAACCTTTGTTCTTTAAGTTCCATTGTTGGAAACCAGATCTACAGGCTCCATACTCTGTGGGCTGGGAATCCACTGACAGACTGCACAACAGGGTTGACCTGTTCTAGAGGCAGAATGCACTGTGCGCTGAGCGGGGCAGGGTCAGCAGTGGTAAAAACAAACATGATGTCAATCATTCCGCAGATACTTAGACCCCGTCTGATGTACCCTACAGGGGATGGTCTTTCCCAATGAATAGTTGATGTGTCATTCAGCTGCATGCAATAAAGCAAGATGTAATAAAGGCAATTTTTCCATTAAAAATATATGTCACACTATCTTAGAAAATGTGAATTTGTTGAGTTAGTTGATAACAGTCAGTTCTTCGAAGTTCATCAAAGAAAGTTTTACAATGAAATTCCTCAGATACTATGCTGGATTCAGCTGAAATACTGTTAAGATGATACACACGGTGCGAATTCTGCCACTATAGCAAGGGCCTCCGGAGCTGTTGTCAAAACACAAAGGAAGAGGCCACACAACCAGTCCAGGACGCATCCTTCCCTATAACTCTCACTGGGTGGTGTGCTAAAACTGTAGGCATGACATTCAGTAACCAGGAGAAACCAGTCTCCATGTGGAGTACATAGCCTACACACACGCGCACTCACACACTCACACACACACACACACACACACACACACACACACAGTGTGACCAACCTGTTTTATTCAAATGAGGGCTGCACCTAGCTCCAAACTAGGAAGTGGGAGCCGTGTGACCGTCAGGGTTGCTATAGTGACTGTATCTGAGTGCGACCTTTCCTTTATCGCATGCTCTGTCAGATTACTAAAGATAGAACATTTAAGAAGTGGCCTAATATTTTTCATCCCGTGAGCCGTGGCAGTGAGATTGTGTGTAGAGTGGACAAACAAGGTTTGAAAACAAACAGGGGCTAGCTGTTACCACCCGAGAGGTTTGGTCTGGTTCAATGGTTTACAGCCAAAGTCCGAGTGAGAGAGAGGGACGGGGGGGGGGGGGGGGGGTCAAAGGTACATGGAGAGAGGTATAAACTGGAGAGGTACAATTCTATAATACAAGTATATTTATATCAACATATCACATGTTAGATTGGATTGAAGACGAGAAAGATGGGTCCTAAGCCTAGCAGTCATAACAATAGGCGCTCACACATTCATTCCAGAAACATGCAGATTCCCTTGCGTGTTATTTTGCCGTCTGAACTTGAACCATAGCCTACACACCGCACAAATCATACAAACTCCAAAGTGATGAAAATCTCTAGTGAGGATGTGGCATAAAGGGAATATGGGCATTTCAAACTTATTTTCGGACAACCAATGTTAGAAGACCAAAAATAGTAAAATAGAAAAACAAAGAAAAGTGATCTTACCATTCTCTCTTTCCAAAGACCGTTATAGTATCCTTTATCTACTGTATTCCGTCTTGAACAAGAATTGTATCAAACTTATTGGCAGAATGTGTTTGAATATGAAACTGGACGGCGTCTAGGAAATCAGACGAGGCCGAATACACAGCAGGGTCTCAGATGCGCTCCAGAACGCAGAGATTCTCCTCAGGACCAGCTGCCTCTGTCCATACTGCCACCACCTAAGTCCAAACATGCATTGGCGCACGAACTAGAATCAAGCACCGAATGAACGCTGCTGTATGTCTGGACGGGAAAGTTAAGCGAGCAGACGGAGCAGCCTGACCAAACAATCCATAAATGGAAAATTCGTCTTTAGCCCGCAGCCAATAGGAGCCGCGTCTACAACGCGTCACTCCGGAGGGAATCCCACCAGACACATTTAGGAAGAAGACAGATCCACGCAGGACAAGGGCCGCGCAATTTCTGACACTAGATTTTATAAGCATGTAGCCTATGCTTCCGAAACCCTGTTTTTTGACTACACTATCGATTCTTCGCAGTCAAATTTGGATTTGCCTTCCTATCCTACTTGATGTGTGAATTAGGCGTATGCATCGAGTGAAAGTGCTGTCTCAAATAATAACATGACGGATAGCACATAAAGTTGAATCTGAACTCTCACGGATGTAGAAAAAAATACAAACAGATCTCCACGAAAACTTTGGTTTATTTTCTTTATCTGTCATGTTAGATAATTAAACGCCTTCCATCTTGAATGAATGAATGAATGAATGTGGAGGACAATTTGCCAGAAGGTATAGGCTATATACATATATATTACACCATGAAGGGCTCCCTGCATTAGATTGGCCCGAGTGAGGTGAGGTGTGGACCAGAAGTGACAGACAGACAGAGGTGTGGTGGAGCATCTCTCTCTTGGTGTAACCTGTACGACAAGTGTAACCTGGGCACACTCGTTGTGTGTGTGTGTGTGTGTGTGTGTGTGTGTGTGTGTGTGTGTGTGTGTGTGTGTGTGTGTGTGAGAGAGAGAAAGAGAAAGAGTTTACGAGCTTGTGTGTGTTTTCATCTTCGCAGGCTATTCAAAGTGGTTCAGTGAAACTGCGTTATATCGCTTCTGTCAAAATAAGGTAATGTGCGCCACCTGCAGGGGAGCCACAGCATTACAATGTAGGCTAAGAACAGTAATGTCCTCCCATGTTTTCCTCTCGGACCGTGATTAAGCATGATGTACCATGTCATGACTGAAATTTATGTTTACTAAAGCATGAATCCCTTTATATTTCCTTGCAACAAAAGTATTCTATGAAATATAGAATTAACCTTGTAGCCTACATAGTTCACAGTTCAAAATGTCTGTCAGAAGCATCTTCTGTTATATTTTTCCTGTTATAAATCTGCATTTCTCTTTCCTCCGTCTCTGAATCATGACGGACGGACTAAAAGTGAATCAACAGTGGTTGAACATAAGGTAATGGCACAAAGTGAGGAAATATCCTGGTACTACCATCCAGGGGCACCCTTTAGTAATTTGCCCCCCCCCCCCCAAACCTAGACCTTAGGTAAAATAAATAATAAATAAATAAATACATATTAATAATTATAATAATAATAGTGGTTTATGGAGCCCCTGAATCATCCTAAATTTCCCCTTCCTTATGGTTCCTCTGCTACCATCGATCACAAGCTCATCTTTAAGACCGATGGTGAGCTGATACTCTCCAAGCGCCAATAACGCCCGTCCTTCCTCAGGTGAGATGAGGAAGCTCCGTATCCAGCCATCTGTCTGACATGCTTTCTACAAAGCCTTTGTGGAATCCATATTAGCCTTCAACATCTCGGCATGGTTCGGAGTGATGAGCGCTGTTAACCTGAACCCCCTGAACAGGACTGTAAAGATCAGCAGTAAGATCATCAGGCAGGAACTGGAGCCACTAGCAGCATCCATGAGAGACAGACGGTGAAGAAGGGCTCACAAATAGCTGAGGACGCCACACACACCCTCCATACCTAATACAACCTCTTGCTGGCTAATATGCCTCCGCCATTACTGGACAGCACTGTCACATGCACACATTTACAGTATGCACACACATACATGCACATACAAACACACACACACACACACACACACACACACACACACACACACACACAAGCACTATGCACTGTATGCACTATTATTAATTTATCCATAGCGTTATATTTGAATCTGTAAATTGTGTAATACAGTAGATATTAGTGTTAGATTCTGTATGTGCTGTATCATGTGTTGTATTATGTCTTCCACTCCACAAAATAAGTTCCTAGTGGAAAATAAAGTAGGCTTCTCTACTGAACCTATAGCCATACAGTAGTAACATAACAACATCATGAGACGTCATCAGCATGGAAACCCAGCATGTTTAATTTGAAGAAATTAAACAGGCAAGCCTACTGTGTTTTTATCATAGTAAAAATACATTAACAAGTACATTTAGTCTTTTCAGACTTACAGGGCTACTATGGCCCCAGTGGTGTGGATGCTGAGTTTCTACAGATGTACGGTAAGGTTCACTACCAAGAGTGCTCACTGGATGGTGCTAGTATTCACTTGTACTGCAGAGACCCAGGATATTGCATGGTAGGGTTCTGTTGTGTTATGATTTATGCTTGCATAGTGATTCAATTAACATTGTATAAGCGTGGAATTAATAAGTACTGCAGCCACCATACTGAATTGAACATTCATTTGACAGGAATGAATGGTCAGCTGTTTGGGCTGTCGGAGGCAATATCTGAATTTGTCCACATTAATTCAATATATTTGTCTAAAATTATTCTCTACTATAAATTAATACAAATTATAGATAAGTGTTTAACATATTGTGGTTATACAAATTTCCTTACCACTGTCTACAGAACACCTGTCACTCACTGTGTTGTTAATCACACCTCAAAGATTACCACTTTAATTGGTTTGTTTTTAGATTGGTCTCTTGGTGTCAGTTGCTTCATCAAATGTAGGCTATTCCATTGTTTCAATTGCATTTCTAAAATTGTGTATGTACAGAATTTATTTCTGTAATGTTAGGCTTTTCATAGTTGCTCAGCGAAATTGCAAATCATGATGTGTTACGCCCCCTGGTGGTTTGGAGGACTGGGGCGCAACATAAGGCAATGCGAGGTGAATGAGGAGGCAAGGACACAAGACATATGCAACAAAAAAAAAAGTTTATTCCTAACCTAAAGACAGCAACACAGGAACGACAAGTAACTAAATCAGTATCACCAAATAAAATCCATAAACAAACAAAATCCCCCCTTTAATTTCACTTTCTGTTGAACAAAATGCAGAAGTAATGAGTCCAGTTTTTCAGAAGTAGCTTCTGTTCAGTCTTCCTGTGATATTCTGTGGTCTGTCACCGTTTCCTCATTCTGTGAATCGTGAGTGAAAGACTGATGGATATGCTGTGTATTATCACTTTAATATCTTTGTTCGGTACATGCAAAGGTACGTTAAAACTTTATCAGAAATAGGTTTGAGTCTACTATTATATAATTCAGGTATGAAAACTGCTTATTTTCTCTTCAAAGGAAACTCCTTTCTGAAGTATCAAGAGAGAGAGGAGGAGGAAGTCTCACTGCCATGTGAAGGAGATGGTTGGCAAATTGACTTAAATGAAGATAACATAATTGATTGTTACTTCAACTGCAGTACTGCCAATAAGGAGAACTGTGAAGATTACTTACAAAGTGATAAATGTGAGGATTTCTGCTGTGAATCATGTCAGATAAAATTCAAGGAAAAGAGTGGATTCTTTGCATGTGTTCAAAATGCAAGTTTAAAAGAAGAATTTTCAAACCTATTTCCTTTTAAACCATCAAGTAACCAGATAGATTCCTTCATTGTGGCTCTTGCTGAACCAAAGCGTGAGTATATACAGTACAGCCTAGAGTAAACATATATCTGTGTCATTTCCTGACAAGATGTTTGTGAAAATAACTAATGTATTTTTTGTGCCCTCAGTGACATCTTCACCTGAAGTGGCAACTGAACAATCTGTTACCAAACTAACTGGAGAGCCAGTAAACCTGACCTGTGGTTTCATAAAATCTGAAAATTATACAAATTCTAAATTCAATGTGATCTGGATCAAGACCAGTATGAGAAGAAGCTCATGTCTTTATTCATATTCTTTTGACATCGTTGACGGGGAAGTGTTTGACTATCACTGTCTCATTGATGAGCAACTTCACAAAAGACGATCAAATGATTCATCTAAACCAAATGAAAAGCCATCCTTTCATCATCTTACAATCAGCAATCTCACAGTCATGGATAGTGGACAGTATGTGTGTGCCTTACAGGTGCTTAAATTTGCAAAAAAAGGGTCCTGGAAGATAATCACTAATATCACAGTGAGTGTGACGAAGAATGACAACCCAACATCAGATGAAACTCCAGTTTCAGGTAAATTAGGTGAGTCACTAACAGTATCAACATGTGATGAATTGACGATTGATAATTATCCTTTTCCCTTCATCTGGAATGTTTTATTTTTGTGTTCGATGGGGATCCTCTCATTCCAGTCTGTGTAGTGAGTGCCCTGCTGCTCCTCGGTCTCCTTGGTGCTGTCATTGTCATTGTCATTGTCATTCTGGTGAGGAAGAAGGCCAACATTTCCCAAGGTGAGTTCTGTTTCTCAGATTTAGAAACATGCACTAGGCTAAATGTGTATGTTGTACTCCAATATGATACTCAATGCAACAATGCACGGGACATACAGTAGCCAAACATTGTTTTCCCCTTATTGCAGTATCTCAAATCCAGATGATAAAAAGGTAGGCCTATTTCTATGTTTCTAGCCTGTATAATGAAATACAACTGTCCTAAACATTACTTCTGAGATGAGAATCAAGACAAGTTGCAAACTATGTTACAGAGACCAAGATGGAGAAGAGACCCTTGATTCAGAGTGTAAGTTACTTTGCACCATTTTGTGAATTTGTAATTCATTTGTGTATTTGTGTGAATGCAGCAAAAGCTAACAACATATTTTCACTCCTTCCTGCGTGTAGGCTCCCCGTATGCTGTGGGTAGGGGAGATGAGGCCATCTACTCACTTGCAAAGCTTCCTGAAGGGAGAGCACCTGTTGTCGCTGCACAGGGTGAGGATCAACAGCCTGCTGAGCTCCCTGTCATGATCGACAACACTTTATATGAGGCCTCTACAATGCACACTCAGACAGCACCCCCACCGCAGGACAGAACTGTTGATAAAAGAAACAGAATTAAATAAATCAAAGAGGAATCTTTTTTGTGATTTTTTATTTTTATTTTTATTTTTTACATGTAATATGTTTTGCTCATGGTTAATAACTTAATACATATGCTAAGTGCTCACTGACTGGATGGTGGTATTGTAGTGATCAATCTCTCACATTTTACTGCATGATTCTTATTTTGCTTTCTTGATTTCTTGTGATCTGCACTGTATGTATATATTGAATTTTGCAATGCAATGTAATGTACCTGTCATTTGAAGGGAATTATGTTAAGGAGCGCATTCTGGCCTTGAAGATGATTTTTGGCAGGCATCCGACGTGGCAGGCAGGCAGCGAGGGATAGACAGAGAGCAAGTGTCTGTTAACCTCTGTATGCTCAAATTGTTCAATAAACCTGTGTTCATCGCCGCCTCAGTCCCGTGTTGGAGTGAATTCTTCATTGCAAGAAGATCAGACAAAACCGTGGTTTTAGCTGCATTTCTTTATTGAACTCAAAAAACAGAACGCAGACCAACATACAAAGAAACATCATTAAGAAAAATACCAAAAGCCAGCACTGGTTATGCTCTACATTTGGGGTGGTCAAATAACCTCATTGCAAATGTGCACATGACCTGCATCTGCACATGAGGGGTTGGAAGGACAAGCTGCACGTGAGTGACTGTTTTGTGTGTGTGTGTGTGTGTGTGTGTGTGTGTGTGTGTGTGTGTGTGTGTGTGTGTGTGTGTATCCACCAGCTCCTTGAACAAGCAGCTACTTTCCCCCCTTTGCTCACGTGACAAAAGTGGTGCATGTGAGCAAGATAGGGAAACAAAGATATTTGGACATGCCAACTAAGTAAACATTTGTTTAGGGCCCTGCCATTTCGGAGTCCCCTCCCTCCCTTTTTGTTGCCAATCAATAACAAACAGTAGGATCATAGAGTCTAGCCTTAGTAAATCTTCCCGAGGCAGCTTGGCTGTGTCTAAATGCTAACATTGCAGTAAGTCTTGTTCAACAGAAGAGAAATGAAAGACGAGACTGTCGCTTTTTGCTTGTTGCCATCCTGGCGTCTTTACTGTTGATGTGTAGTTCTAATAAAATATGCCCCACCCCCTAAAATGTGGGGACCCCCCTGCTTTTCCTTGGACATCCCATGTATAAAACTCTAGTTCCGCCACTGGTTATGTTTAACACCAAAAACAACATTTAACTAGAACATCTGAAGCGCAAAACAGCCGACCACATTTAAATAAAAAAAATAAATATAAAACACGGCGAGAGCTGACACACACACAATGATCTGAGAAAAAGCTTTTAAGTGTTGAGAAGGAGGTTTCACACGATGCGGTAGATGTCCCCAAAGTTAGAGCTGTGAGAACAGTCAGCAGTGCACTGGTAACCAGTGGCGTACTTCCTTTTTCAGAACTGTGGCCACCTCCAGCCAGAAGCTGTTGCTCACATAACATACTGTAGTCCAGTCAAATAAAAAACATAATTGTTTCTCTTTTTAATGTCTTCGTTTGTACTGAATATACAGTTAGTATTTTTAATTTAACAGTAAAATAATACCATTATTTAAAAAAAAAAAAAAAAATCTAACTGAAACTGGGTGCCAGTGGGAGGGTGCAGGGGGGTACTAGCACCTTTAGGAGCAGGCCTGGCCCTGGGCGTGTCATAATGGGAACTTCTATAACTACATAAGTTATGTAATTACAGTTTTTAGTCTGTTTTCTGATGTTAGTGACTACTATGTTGCACTGGCCTGTCTTTACACCCTGACCAAAGCAAATTCCTAGTATGTGTAAAAACAACTGGGCTAATAAAACTGATTCTTATTTTGATGTGCTGTGGACAGAGTTCTAAAATGGCATTGGCATTCAAGTTAGCTAATTACAGCTAGCTGAGAGCAGAAAAGCTCATCCAGCACAAATTGGTGCATAAAAATTCACCAGAATGTAGGAAATTGTTTGACGCTCAAAAGTTCTTGGGGGAGGTTCCCCAGCCCAGATCCCCACACTTAATATGTCCTCCGCAGCCTAAAACAAAAGTGGGGAAAATACTGCTTTGCCATGGACTGTCAGGAGAGGTTAGTATCTGTCCACTGTAAGCAGTAGCTAGGTGTTCACAGAAATGTGGGGCCTGCATAGGATAACACAAAATTTGTGTGCCCCAAGAAATGTTGACAGGAGCACATAATCCCCAACATTGTTTTCGACACAAACAGAGAGCCCCATATGGACTTTTTTGTTTAGGGCCCCCAAAAACCTTGAGCTGGCCCTGCTTGGGACACTCTGTCTCCACTCTGCTCAGGAGCTCCTGTGTCTGCTCCACGTGGTCGGAGAGCAGGCTGATGTCATCCACATAGTCCAGGTCCGTTAAGACTACAGCAGGGTGTCGTCTTAATCTCATAGCTGTAATAGTGAAGCAGAGTCCCTGCTCCCGACCACGGATGGCCTGCCTAAGTATGTAGTCCAGGACTATGATGAAGAGGAAGGGGGCAGCGGTGTCCCCTTGCACCATCCCAGCCATGATGTCAAACTCCTCACTGTTGCCATCTGGGGTCCCCACCTTGGCTCTTGTCTACATACATATACATTGTCTGCATGGCCCGGAGTAGATACTACACTACCTTACAGAGGCTACTAGACTGACCAGGGTAGAGAGCAACATGGGCAGCTCAAGACAGGAAACACAGAACAACACTCCAAGAGACATTCAGCCTCTGTGCAAGTCCATGATCTTTACAAGTCATTACACACACAGGCAGAGCCCCCTGGCCGCTACAACGACACACACCTCACAGAGGAGACCCTCTTTTATCAGTCCATTCCTGTTGTCTTGCACTCAATGTGTCCATTTCTCAATATGTGCAGAGTGAATGCTGCAAAAACGTTAGTCATTTTCACACCACTGCTTCCTTCCTGTTTGTACTGCAGAGGCCCAGGATACTGCATGGTACAGTGGTTTTGAATTGGTTTTGTGTTGTGTATGTTTGCATAATTGTGAATCGATTAACAGTATGAGCATGGAATTAATAAGTCGCCACCATATTGAACTGAACTGTGATTTAACAGAAATTAATGGTCAGCTGTTTGGATTGTAGAAGTGTGAATTTGTCCTTATTTTATCAAATAAAATGTGTTTCTCTACTCAGTTCATTACAGAACATATAGATAAGTGTTTAATGTGTTTCTGGAATACAAATACAGGTACATTTCCGCCCCCCCCTGCAGAGCACTCACTGTGTTGTCAATCGCATTTCAAAGACGGTCACTTTAACTAGGATGTTTGTTTTTACATTGTTCTCTGTCTGACAGACGCACACATTCTCATGCTCATTGGGAGCAATCTGGGGCTTAGTGTCTTGCCCAAGGACACTTCAACATGTGGAGAGAGGGCCAGGATTCGAACCGCAGACCCTGCAGTCATTGAACAACCTGCTCTACCTCCTGAGCCACAGCCACCTCTATGCAGAACTAACAAAAGTAACTGTACCAGTAGTACACTCAGCACTCTACACCACAAAAAGCTTCTGTTCAGTCGCCCTGTGATATTCGGTGATCTGTCAGTTTCCTCATTCTGAGAATTGTGAGTGAAAGACTGATCAACCATGTATATGCTCTGTATTATAACTTTAATATGTTTGTTAGGAACATGCAAAGATATGTTAAAACTTGATCAGAAATAGGTTTGAATGTACTATTAAATCATTCAGGTCTTGAATACTACTAGCCCTTTTCTGCCTCTGATCTCTTTCGTGTCTCTCCCTCCTACCTTCTTACCAGGTCCAGTGGATGTCCCACTGTCACCTGCAGACCACCCTGAGTCCAATAGAAACCCCCGTGTCTGCTGTGGATGTCCAGTACAGCCACTAACCCTGTCTTCCTCCCTCCTCCCTAGTGTCTCTCCCTCTCATACCCTAAACAGGTCCTGTGGACATCTCCCTGTCTCCTGCAGGCCACCCTGTATCAGGTCCCGGTGAACCCCCCCGTCCTCGGCCAAGGTCCTCCAAGTGGCTCCTCATGGCTCCTGGAGAGACCCCCTGCTTTCCTGGTCTCCAGCTCCTTCCTACTCTGGGTCGTCAGCTGTCCCAAACCAGCCAAGCCCACCCCTTTTTTACTCTCGGCTCGCTGCTTTCTGTCTCCCCACCCCTGCTTTGCGGCATTCTCTATGAGCCTGTTCTGCTAAGTGCTTACTGTGCTTTGTTATATGATTCACTTAAATATCATATCATCGACTACAGGGATAGCTAACACATAATGGCCTACAATGTAGCCAACATCTCTGTAAATATTTGTGCACTCTACTGTTAGTCATGTCTCTCTTATGAAGTATTTAGCCCATGTTTATTGCTCTGTAAATGTTCTTAGCCAATAGACATTTTTTGGAGCTTGCTCGATTGTCTCGTTTACAGAGGTCAGGGAAGAATTTTTACAGCTCACTTATCTGACCCCCGGGTGAAACTGTATTTTTTGCTTCCCTCGGGAATATGTAGGGGTGGGGCCTATGTTTAGGTTTGCATCCAACACTTATGTGTATTCATTTGGGTATTTGAAAGTTGTTCAGTGCACAAAATAAGCTAAATTCTTCCATCTGGAGTGCAACAAATGTCTACAATGGCTGTGCGACAAGACACCACACCTTGCTGGAACTTCCATGGAAATGATTAAGATGGGCATTAAAATATGCAATTATCATCCTTATCTTGAAAAGTGTAAACCTCCTAATATGTGAATCTAGATGAATGTAGATGTTTTCTCATAACTGCAGTAGGGTGAGCAGAACTCTGAGATTTCAACAGCATGAGAGCCCTTCTATATTGCTGCAAGTTTCTTGTTCAACAAAATGCAAAAGTAACCAAAATAGCCCACTGTTTTTTAAACCCTATCAGTAGTACACTCAGCACGCTACACCAGAAGAAGCTTTTGTTCAGTCTTCCTGTGATATTCTGTGGTCTGTCACCATTTCCTCATCTCTGTGAATCGTGAAAGAAAGACTGATCAACTATGGATATGCTGTGTATTATCACTTTAATATCTTTGTTCGGTACATGCAAAGGTACGTCAAAACTTTATCAGAAATAGTTTTGAGTCTACTATTATATAATTCAGGTTTGAAAACTGCTTATTTTCTCTTCAAAGGAAACTCCTTTCTGAAGTATCAAGAGAGAGAGGAGGAGGAAGTCTCACTGCCATGTGAAGGAGATGGTTGGCAAATTGACTTAAATGAAGATAACATAATTGATTGTTACTTCAGCTGCAGTACTGCCAATAAGGAGAACTGTGAAGATTACTTACAAAGTGATGAATGTGAGGATTTCTGCTATGAATTAATTACAGAATCATGTCAGATAAAATTCAAGGAAAAGAGTGGATTCTTTGCATGTGTTCAAAATGCAAGTTTAAAAGAAGAATTTTCAAACCTATTTCCCTTTAAACCATCAAGTAACCAGATAGATTCCTTCATTGTGGCTCTTGCTGAACCAAAGCGTGAGTATATACAGTACAGCCTAGAGTAAACATATATCTGTGTCATTTCCTGACAAGATGTTTGTGAAAATAACTAATGTATTTTTTGTGCCCTCAGTGACATCTTCACCTGAAGTGGCAACTGAACAATCTGTTACCAAACTAACTGGAGAGCCAGTAAACCTGACCTGTGGTTTCACAAAATCTGAAAATTATACAAATTTTAAATTCAATGTGTTCTGGATCAAGACCAGTATGAGAAGAAGCTCATGTCTTTATTCATATTCTTTTGACAACGTTGACGGGGAAGTATTTGACCATCACTGTCTCATTGATGAGCAACTTCACAAAAGACGATCAAATGATTCATCTAAACCAAATGAAAAGCCATCCTTTCATCATCTTACAATCAGCAATCTCACAGTCATGGATAGTGGACAGTATGTGTGTGCCTTACAGGTGCTTAAATTTGCAGAAAAAGGGCTCTGGAAGGTAATCACTAATATCACAGTGAGTGTGACGAAGAATGACGACCCAACATCAGATGAAACTCCAGTTTCAGGTAAATTAGGTGAGTCACTTACAGTATGAACATGTGATGAATTGATGATTGATAATTCTAATTTTCCCTTCATCTGGAATGTTTTATTTTTGTGTTGGGGACCCTCTCATTCCAGTCTGTGTAGTGCGTGCCCTGCTGCTCCTCGGTCTCCTTGGTGCTGTCATTGTCATTGTCATTGTGGTGAGGATGAAGACCAACATTTCCCAAGGTGAGTTCTGTTTCTCAGATTTAGAAACATGCACTACTAGGCTAATTATGTATGTTCTTCAATATGATACTCAATGCAACAATGCATGGGACATACAGTAGCCAAACATTGTTTTCCCCTTATTGTAGTATCTCAAATCCAGATGATAAAAAGGTAGGCCTATTTCAATGTTTCTAACCTGTATAATGAAATACAAGTCCTAAAAATGACTTCTGAAGAGGATCAAGACAAGTGGCAAACTACTGTATGTTACAGAGACCAAGATGGAGAAGAGACGCTTGATTCATAATGTAAGTTATTTGCACCATTTTGTGAATTTGTAAGTCATCTGTGTATTTGTGTGGTTAAGGTAGAATACAGCAAAAGTTCACAACATATTTTCACTCCTTCCTGTGTGTAGGCTCCCCGTATGCTGTGGGTAGGGGAGATGAGGCCATCTACTCACTCAACTTTTTTTTACACTGAATATGTTTTGCTCATGGGTAATAACTTTACTGGTGATAGTGGTCAGTCTGTCATGTACATGTAATGTTGCATGCTTTGTATGTTGCTTTCTCGTTAATTTTGTGATGTGTATGTGTTTATGTCTTGAATCTAATATGGAAGTAATAATTTGCAATGTAATGTAATCTACCTGTCATTTGAAAAAAATATGTTAATCTGTTGTGGTTAAATTATCTTTGATTGTAAAACAGTGTCTGTATTTGTCCCAATTGAATGCAATAAAATCAGACACAAAATGTCTTCTATATATATATATATTTTAAATTCAATGTGTTCTGGATCAAGACCAGTATGAGAAGAAGCTCATGTCTTTATTCATATTCTTTTGACAACGTTGACGGGGAAGTATTTGACCATCACCGTCTCATTGATGAGCAACTTCACAAAAAGACGATCAATTTACTAATCTAAACCAAACGAAAAGCCATTCTTTCATCATCTTACAATCAGCAATCTCACAGTCGTAGATAGTGGACAGTATGTGTGTGCCTTACAGGTGTTTAAAGGTGAGAAAAAAGGGCTCTGGAATGTAATCACTAATATCACAGTGAGTGTTGACAACTCTAATCAGACACAACTCCAATGACAGGTAAATCAGATGAGTCACATACCTCAGCTATACCAACATTGATAATTGATAATTGCCTTATTTCTCTTCATCTGGAATGTTTTATTTTTGTGTTAGTTGGGGACCCTCTCATTCCAGTCTATGTAGTGAGCGCCCTGCTGCTCCTCTGTCTCCTTGGTGCTGTCATTGTCATTGTCATTCTGGTGAGGATGAAGACCAACATTTCCCAGGGTGAGTTCTGTTTTTCAGATTTAGGAACATGCACTAGGCTAATTGTGTATGTTCTTCAATATCATACTCAATGCAACAATGCACGGGACATACAGTAGCCAAACATTGTTTTCCCCTTATTGCAGAATCTCAAATCCAGATGATAAAAAAAGTAGGCCTATTTCAATGTTTCTAACCTGTACAGTGAAATACAACTGTCCTAAACATGACTTCTGAAATGAGGATCAAGACAAGTTGCACACTTTGTTACAGAGACCAAGATGGAGAAGAGACGCTTGATTCAGAATGTAAGTTACTTTGCACCATTTGTGCATTTGCAGGTGATCTGTGCACCTGTGTGGTTAAGGTAGAATACAGCAAAAGCTAACAAGGTAGCATGCAGGCAGCAAGTTAACCAGGCCAGGTCCACCTGTCTTATGTGCGTGGCTGGCTTGTTTCTGTTCAGGACTGGTAGGACGGAAGCTAGTCATGCCACTGAAATAGCTGTGAATTGAAATGACATGAAATAATGTCTGATAAATTAAAATAGGTCTTGTCGCCTGGACACATCAGTTCCAATGCTTCCAATACTAATCCAGCACAATAAGAGCAGGATAGTCAGTTAGCTCATCCTCATCCTTCCTGTAACGTTAGTAATTTTGCTGCAATTGGTTCAACTTCTGTTTCTGGACAAAGGTAAGGGATAAACCCAGATAACACAAGGCTAGTGGACCTACAGCGGGTCCCCGATGGACGAGCTGGGGGACCTGCAACCGAATCCGCTGGCGGACCTCCGGCCGAATCCGCTGGTGGGTTCCTGGCCATTTGCACATCAAATGGCAAGCAGACCTCTGGCGGATTATTAGCGTCAGGGACAGCGGTCCGCTAGTAATCCGAAATGCTCCCGCTATTGCTCCACCACCATTCAACCGATAGTTTATTGTCTATATCCTAGGCCCATTGGCCCTAGGCTTATTGATTTCTATTGTCTAAATTATTAGATTAAATTATCTAAATTAACTTACTCTGAACATGTTTTGGATAACCCTTCCTTTCATAGTCCCCCAATTACTAAACATTTACCTGGTAAATAAATACATGCAAAGTATAGCCTAATATATAATGAGTAATTACTGAGACACCTATACTGTAGGTATAATTTCAAAACAGGAGTATTTCAAATGCTCAATTTGACCTTTCAATTCTCTTCACTTACATAAACACAGTGAGTGTGTGGTCTCTGAATAATAATAAAGAAACAATGTATAACTAACAGAAATACTTACACAAATAAACTAAATACCCTAACTCAAATACTCATTGAA
Source organism: Borostomias antarcticus (assembly GCF_949987555.1). NCBI lineage: Eukaryota > Metazoa > Chordata > Actinopteri > Stomiiformes > Stomiidae > Borostomias > Borostomias antarcticus. The sequence goes on from NC_140237.1 coordinate 23,437,646, forward strand.
TTGCTGAAACTGAACAAGGAACACAGTCTATCTAAGCCTGTTGCTGCCCTCCCGTGGCCGAAAATGGTAAATGCAGTCTATCACCGGTAATACACGTTGCATGCAAAGAACGTGAACAAAATCATACTTGGACAACAGGACGTATTTTTACATAGCTTCTATAACATTCTGTGACAAAACATCATCCACACTGAGGCTTGAACCGGTGACCTTCGGCATGGGAGGAAGACACCCTATCTACTAGACCACCAAGGATCTGGAAAATGTGCAGTGTCATAGGCCGTGTCCGAATTGCATACTACTTGCTATATAGTAGGCGAGATGCAGCATGCTGCATCAAAACTGTGCATACTGTATTTCGCCTACTATATAGTAGGTACTATATAGTAGGCGAAATCGGCGAAAAAATGGGCGAAAATGTAGCATAGTCCAGAGCATACTGTTCCGGAAGTCGAGACGTGAGACGTCACTGGGCAGTGAGAAAAATAAAAAAAGATGGCGAACGAAGAGATCTCCGGGACCGCAGCGGGAGTTTTCAAATGTAAGTATTGACTTAATTTGTCGATGGAAAAATTATTTTTTCGGACAGATATCTTAGTTATAACGACACAGAGCTACAAATGCAGTTTTGTGTATATAGGTGGGGTAGAAATGACATTTCGAAAAAGAACGTCATGATAGCTAGCTGCTTGCATTGATCTCTGTGGTGGACGTTACGTTAGCTAGCTAGCCCAGCTAACGTTAATAGGCTGCTAACGTTACAGGTGTTCAGACGGCTCTTGCTCAAAACGTATTAATGTCATAGCTTAAATGTTATTATAGCTAGAATCAAGACAAACAGAGTAACATTTCCATGTAATATGACCATGATTGCTTAAGAAATGTATAAGAAATGTCGAAATTGTGATGAGTTGTTAAATGGCTAACCTAAGCCACCGAGCCTAACGTTACTTGACGTTGTTTAAACAATTGTCTGTTCATTCCGTGATTTAAACGAGTTCAACTGTTCATATATCATTATGTTCATATATTAGTATTCATTGTCCCATAATACTTCTGGATGTATTACAGGGACTGACGACCACACCAGGGACGATGATCCTCTGGAGGACGGCTGCATGGGTGGCCCCCATCGCCTCTTCCAAGACCCCGTACCACTTCCACGAAGCGGCTGTGGCCTCCCCTCCCTCTGTGCTGACCCCAGTTCTGGGGCTCTTTAGGTCCTATGAGGTTAGATAACAGTTTTCTAGTGTCATACAAACTGTGAGTCCCTATCAATATATTTGCTATCATGTAGCCTGTAGATCAAAATCACCTTGTACATGGCTACAAGGTTCTCTGTGTGCTTTATCCAGGCTGTCTCCGTCGTCCCCTGCAGCCCAGCTTCTAAGATGTAGGTCCTACATAAATCAATATTCAAAGTAAAAAGACCGCTGGATTGCTTCTGAACAACAATGCATACGTTAGTTAACTTACTCCAAGCCTTTCAGCGTGGTGTTTCTCTTCCCCGTAAACAGGGAAGAGTTGGCCGTCCTCCAGAGGGAGGACCGGCTGATGTTGAATGGGGGAGAGAGAAGGCAGAGATGAAGGCTGAGTGGAGGGAGGAAAGGGGGTTGTTTAAGGAGAGGGAGGACCGGCTGATGTTGCTTCTAGAAGCCTCAGTCAAAAAAAACTGTTTTATCTTGTTCCATTATTGTTTTTGTTATTTTTTATTAAATGTATTTTCTTGAATTAAATTGGTGTTTGTGTGTCATTCCTTGTAATGTATTCCCAATCAAAGAACAAATGTCACTATACCTAAAACCAGTCATTAGAGTAAAAGAACATTCCTAATGGACATTGTAGTTTGCAATTAGGCATAAAAGACGGAACACACATGTTGGTTCACAATGCTTCATTGGAATTATTCAGAGACGGTTATGAAAGCTTCACTGTTTAATGTGTCTGACTAACGACTACTTGATAAGGGAGTTACATGTCCAAAGCGCTCTGCGTGTTGTGTTAAGACCTTCCAAGTTACTGTACATGACCTGTAGACATATCAAGACAATGTGTCTGATGTGTAGATATTACACTTTGTTGAAATGTTAATACATCAAGAAGTAACCTTTACATGTATAATGGAAGAAACACAACCATAAACATTTCTTGGATATTTTTATTACACAATGGTCTTCAAATATACTTTTGACTTGTTTATATTTGGTCAGATCATTAGCTTTCCTTGCAAAAGGTACTGACAGGATAACGCTGATCTGTTGTCTCCCCCTAAAATACTTAAACTGATTACTATGTACAGTGTTACACATAAATTTAAATACAAATACATTTAAACAAATGCCTCAAGGCTGCCTATAACCAACTGATCGGTGTTTAAAGCCTCAAGGCTGTCTATAAGGAACAAGGCAAAGCACACTCATGAACTGATAGACTGACTACTTATGGCAGGATGGGGGTAGTCGTGCTCACCAAGAGCTGCGATCCAGGCAGCTTGTGCTGGTGCTGATGCTGCGAGACACTTTCTGAGGCCATCTCCAGGGTTGGGATGATCTGCAGCAGCAGGACCATGGCCACCATCAAGGTCTTCAACCTTTAAATGGTTAAATGCAATTAGGCCTACTGTAAGTCGCTTAGCAGACACACAAAAGTGTCTGCTAAATAAATTACTAAGGTAATGCTGGACAAAAGTGTCTGCTAAATGACTGATGTAATGCTACCTCCAAAGACTAGCACCTGTGTGTGAATGACAAGACCATTGTAAAGGGTGAGTACTGAGAAAAGCTCTAAATGCAATGAATTATTATTATTATTGTTATTGCTATTATTAGCACCTCCATGGTCTTGTCCCATCCTCCTGACCATCACCAAGGTTCCTCTGTGTCGATTTTGACAATCTGAAGTCCCTCCTTGTGTCCGCGCTGTCAAAATAGGTCCTCAGCAGGGACGTGGAGGTTGACTTGGTGAGGACCTCTGTCTTCCATGTGAGCCTACAGGGGGAATATTATTAGGGCAAACTTTAACTCATTTGTGCGTATGGCATATACTTGTCTTTACAATATGATAATAGATAGATGTCATTATCTGTAGATCTAAAATGTAACATTACAAAGCAGGCGTGTAGTGATGAGTAAACCCAGGTAAACTCAGTTTACCCACCTCTTTAAAATGAGTTGAGTTTTATTGTTTTGCTTACCTGTCTCTCAGAATCTATTTAATATAACATCCCTGGAACAAATGTAACAGTATAGCTAGCCCCAAGCCAGCACATGCGGGGCTATCAACTAACCTAGCTAACTAGCGTAGCTAGCAAGCTAACGTTCAATATTTACCTCAACTACAAGCATGTCGAGAAGATCTCATGACGGCTCTTCTCCTTGCAGCGTTAACACGTCTTCTCCTGGCGGCAGCAGCAGCCGCACATCCCATGCCAGGCTACATTTTTGTGGATAATACACAAAATGATCACAGAAAACACGGATAATTGTACCACAGCTTCACGGGAGTAAACAGTATCGTATCCCGTCACTTCCGCTGGATGACTCGAGTAGCATGCTGTATTTTCTCGCATACTACACGCGTTTTGTGGAACAGTAGGTACTATATAGTATGCAGTATGCATACTATATAGTGCCTACTATATAGCAAGTAGCAGGTAGTATGCATTTCGGACACGGCCATAGTGTTTTTGTTTTGATGTTCTGGGACCACTGCCTCTTGTGGTAGCAACATAGAACTGCAGGTTCTGGGACCATTGCCTTTTGTGGTAGCAACATAGAACTGCAGGTTCTGGGACCACTGCCTTTTGTGGTAGCAACATAGAACTGCAGGTTCTGGGACCACTGCCTCTTGTGGTAGCAACATAGAACTGCAGGTCAACAACACAACAGAGGAAGGGAGGGAAAGAGGGAAGGAGTGACAACCGGACATTTACGACCTTTGGTGCGCTGGCTTACAGCCACGCACAAAAACAAATTTACACCATTACTTCTTCCCCTTCCTGCGTGTAGGCTCCCCGTATGCTGTGGGTAGTGGAGGTGAGGCCATCTACTCACTTGCAAAGCTTCCTGAAGGGAGAGCGCCTGTTGCCGCTGCACAGCAGCCTGCTGAGCTCCCTGTCATGGTCGACAACACTTTATATGAGGCATCTACAATGCACACTCAGACAGCACCCCCACCGCAGGACAGAGCTGTTAATAGAGTAGAATTGAATAGCCTAAATGAACGAGAGAAATGTTGTTGTTTTAACACTGTATGTTTTGCTCGTGCAAGTGGTCGCTGGATGGTGCTATAGTTCACGTTGTGGGCCAAGTTATGCTTCTTATTTTTTGCATGTAATCTACCTGTTACCGGTAAATTATGTCAAACTCTCATTAAATTTAATTTACGGTAATCATTTTAAACTTTCATTAGGCCTATTTGTCCCAATTAAATGCAATAAAATCAGTCACAAAACGTCTTCCGTCAAATCACATTACAAAAAATATTTTCTAAACTTGTTTCTCCTAGTCACATTTGGAATCATTTTAGTTTTTCTTGATTACATTCAACTAGCAGCTACAAAATGTACAACTGGACTCTCAACTGGTCCCAGGTCTGTCCTACAACGCCGCTTCGCCATAACTCCTCCCTGTCTGTCTCATGGACTCTCCTCCTAGAGTAAACATGGTTGTGTAGGCTAGGCTAGCCCACTAGCCACCGACTGCTTGGTCAGCTCGTAGCTACTTCTATTTGATAACAGGTGGCGAGGTTGGAATTACAGAACTGTAACTAGACATTTGAAGTCAATAAACGCTTGAGGGGCATAATATTTCGTTCACAGTATGGACCATTAATACAATCAGATATTTGTAAAATTAAGTGGATGGATAGCTTGCGCCGCTAGCTAGCTAAACTAGTCTAAAGACATGTCAGGCGTCTTTCTAGTCACCTAGCTAGCTGCCAGCTAACGTTACTGTTGCTGCTAGCTGGATAGCTAGCTAGCTTGTCTCGCTGACCAGATACAACTCGCTGGCTTGCAGCTTCAAGCGCAAATAATCTTTTTTCTGATAATTGACACTTGCCGGCGAGCCATCTCAACTTGGTTCAAATGGGGAATTCTTTAATCGGGCCCTGTTCTCCGGAGCCAACTGTTTAGCCAGGTTATAGGCTAATTTTGACAGATTTTTTTCTGATGAACGGAGGAGCAGCCAGCCAGTGGTTGCTTTTCGGCTCGGAAGTTTTGTAGCCAAAAATGTTTTCTGTGAAGCCCCCGAAACCAACGTTTAAATCCTACCTTCCTCCCCTACAGGTGAGTATTTATTGTGTTGTTCACCTTTACGTTCGTGTGGATTAATTGAACCATTATAAAACTGTTCACATTTCTATTCACTCAACGCAGACTGACGTGAAGAAAAATCCTCAGCCACCTATCAAGAAGTTGGAAGCCAAGTTACTTCCAGGTAAGTTCTAAGATTCATTTGCAAAACACGCACTGTTTTGAATCAGTTAATCACAGAATTTCTCAACCATCCAAGTGGGATATTTTATCAAGACTCTGCCAGTCATCGTGGCAGGTCAGTGCCTTTGCACCATTGCAACAAATTACATGATTTAATAGCCTGACTCAAATGTTGTGCTCATAGCACAGCGATAGCCTTTTTGGCTTTCATGATAGGACAAAGAGATATACGTAACAATAGAAGTTCCTGTGTTTGTGCCATTTAGAATTGTGAATGTGTGGCTGGTCTTGAAATGCATTTCTCAGGTCTGCCCTAGTTAAGCCTAGCCTGCCTCATTTATACTTTTGCCATCGTAAAAAGAGTTCACAGCCTCTCTGTTGGCTGAGCTTCTATTGTAGTCTACACTGCAGAACATTCTGATTTTTTAAGACATCTTTGTGTTTTGTTGTTCTGTAGCCTACTGAGTAAAAATCTGAAGACAGACTGAATGGCTTTACTGACTGTGGTGACTTGTACTGACTGACATTTTACATTGATGCACTCATTAGTGTTAAGCCTACCGGCCGGTGGGTCTTAATTACGACTTGCTGAAGTGTACAGGGAGTGGCCAGGATCCTCCCTGCTAATTCGTGTTCCCTCTGTAAACGCTTGTAAGTTGTGTCACATAAAACATATTGTGGTTTGTCGTAGTTAGGAGTGGGGATTCAAGCCTATTTTATCCTGACAGACACACCAGACTATTTAAAGTAGCCTCCCATGACATCCGTGCTCAACCCAGAGAGGGAGTTTGTACCGTACTCTGGGCCTAGTGGAACCATTGGCTTTTTTTGATTTGGTCTCCTTAATTCAGCAGCAGAGGAGAGGATGGAGCTTCCTCCCTCCCTCCAAAATAGAGGCGCCTGGCATGTGTTTGACCATGTGGCTGAAATTAAAACAAAACCTTCCTTCTACCTTTGCCTTTCCCTCTGCTGTAATGGTAGTATGGAAATACTGACCACAGTTTTTTTTTGTATTTTGACAATTTTAGTCTTAGTTATTTGTGGCCTAATTGTACTGTCCATCAATTATTATGCTACAGGAGTAGTTACCATTGGGAAAATGATTTAGGCCCAGCTTACAACCTGTAGTTACTATTCTCCTTCTTCACCATCTCGACGTACACAACAAGCTAACATTGAATGTCAGGTTAGACTTCCCTGTCTCCTTCCTCAGTGCTGTACCCCGTGCGGTGCCAGTGTGCGTGATGGAAGGAGCCCCGAATGGAGAGACTTCGTCTTTGTGTTGAGGCTCTCACTGTCTCTCCACAGTGGTGGTACTGGTACGTGACTTGAATGGTACACGTCTGCGTCCCATTCAGAGTGGTCCATGATTGAATGGCCCATTCAGGCTCACAGTTCACTGACCATACAGAGGGCCACACTGGGACTGACTTGTCTCAACAAATCAGCTCAGCTGTCCTCCTCCTCTCATTTATGTAGTCTCTCTATCTGGTCTCTCCTGCGGTTTGTCTCTCTGTGCTCCTGCCTTCAGGCTCCCTGCTACTCTGTCTGGATGTCTCCCAGTCTTCCTCTAATTAGGCCTGGATGTTATGGACTGTCAGTCTTTGCTTTCCTTCTCCCGTCTGTCTCTGAATGTTTTTTCTGTCTCTCCTCTTCTAAGCTCTCCTTCTCCCCTTTCCTCTAATTCCGTGTCTCTCCTTCTTTGGGAAAACGTATTGCCGGCCATCATGTTGACATGAGCAACACTGGCGTGTGTGTGTTCAGTCTCTTGACACTGCCACCTTTATTTGTCACATTCCTACGAGCTGGAGGCGTCTGTTATGATTGCTGGACAGGTGCTGTAATAGATTTTTCCACAGTTGTTTTCGTAGTGGGAGAATGTGAGCAGAGGCCTCTTCCACCAGGCTGTGGAAAAAGGAGCCTGGCAGAGATGTCTGCATGAGACGGAGCTCTTTAGGGCCGGGGCGCTGCTCCCTTGTGCTCCAAAACACACTGTCATTGACCTGACTGGCCCAGCAGTCACTCACGTCTTTGGCCTGCATATCCCTGCCGTTGTTGCTGTACTAGCAAGTCTCCACTCTGTAGTATTACCTCGCACTGTGCCTCATGCTCGCCAACTGGCTATTTTGCAGCTTTGGCCTTACATCCTACTCTAGGAAGTTAGGAACTGGACAGCTTTCCTGTGGTCAAGCTACTCCTGTTTGTATCATCAGTTGCCCCATATGGAACAGAGCCCACGGACCCCAGCTGTCCAAACTGTGATTTGGGACTCTGCTGTACGGTATTGTAGGGGCTCTGAGCAAGCACAGGTGCCCCTCTTTGAAGGAAAGAAAAGCACAGGAAGCAAAGCCAGGTTGTGGTTAGTCAGGTGGCAGCCGCTATGGACTATCCTCGCTTCGCTTGAAGGTTGTGTTTGTGTCTGTGGACTTGGAAGTGCTCAGAGTGTTTACCCCCAAGGTGTTTACATCCAGGAATAGACAGCTGATCACACATGCCGTGTGACCGACTAGATTAGATCCCCGTTATTATTGGCCACACGTTGAACAACCCTCCTCAGAATACTGACATGTCTCGGAATAGTCACCAAGAGTAGAGCTAGTTGCAGTATCAATATATAGGCCTTGAAACATAGCGAGTGTATAGTGACTTGAGCGGTTGATGACATGCTGAATGTGGGTCCGTGTGTGAGTCGCTGTAGTAAACCAGAGAGCTACTGTAGCGTACCTAGCAGGACCAGGCTGACATGTGACCCGCTCCTGTGTCGCTCTCGTCAGCATCCTCCCTCCACAATAAAGTCGGGGATTACCCCCTCTGTCTGTGGAGGCGATGGCCAACTGTGGAGGTTAACTCACAGTAGCGTCGGTCGACCGTGGATTCTTCCCCAAAGCAGGAACAACCCGCGTTCAACCGACACTACCGTGCGTTTACCTCCACAGTCTCTCTCTCCACGGTCTCTCTCCTCCGTCTCTCCCGTTCATGTCTGAGGTGAGGTCTTACAGTAGGACTTCACCCTATCACAAATCACCCCCACCCTCCAGCTTCAAATCACTCCCACCCTCCAGCTTCTAAAAAACGTGGAGGCTATATACTTTTATTGCTACATTCAGTACATCAAATGTCTTGTGATCATGAGACAAGGGTCACATTGTGCCTTGTAAACAATGCTGTAGGCTTTTATGCCATATGGACTTCACTGTTAGTTCCGATTCACCACTGTGTGGTAGACACAGTACAGAGGTAAATTACTTGAATTACTAAAATCAAGTAAAAAAAAAGGGGTTAAACTCTTGCTGACTCATACAGAAACTGTCAGTGGGACACGTGAGGATCTTGTTTGTAGCTCGTCTCTGCTCTGGGCTGGTTCTTTGCGGCTGCGACCTTCCCTTCGGTAACCCTCGCCAAAGCAGCTCCAGCTGTCGTGGGCGGGCTGGTCCGTGGCTCTCCCCTTCCGGCGCTGTCACTTCACAACCAGTCTTACAACCACTAGAGACAACCGGAAGGAAGCACCTCCTGGCTGTATTCATTCATTTATGACCGAGGCAGGGAATACTGTCACTTTCATATTAAATATCACTTTCATATCATGAATGTAGGCTGTTACCTGATGAGATTCTCTGGTGCTTGTCTTACCTACAAGGAAGACAGTAGGGATGTGCGCAGCGACTATTTTCACAGACGACTAGACAATGGGTTTGTAACCGACTGTATGACTAGTCTAACTCGTATTGTATTGTTTTATTTTTATATGGATGTGTGTTTGCAATAAAGTGATCTGTCTAATTGAGGGGTAATGGAACTGTGAGTGAGGTGACTTTAATTATGTAAATCTTTTTATAATTATAAATTTATTTATTTTTTTGGGGGCGGGGGGCGGCATTTCTGCTTTATTATTATATAGGACAGTGTAAACAGGAAAGGTGAGAGAGAGAGGGGAGAACATGCAGCACAGGACATGCAGCACAGGTACCAGGCCGGATTCTAACCCGGGCCGCTGCGAGAAGGTCTTGCCTTCATGTGGTACGCGCCTAAACCAAACAGCCACCAGGGCAACCCAAAATCTTTTCTTTTTAATCAAATGACAGTAGCCTATATTTAGTTTAGCCGACTAGTATTTCCAGAACGACTAGCGCAAGCTGCGCTGTATAGTCGTATAAACGACTACCTGCGCACATCCCTAGAAGACAGCAGAGACTGTTGTACTGTGTGGAATACTGTATATAGCCGGGCATGCAAGTGACAGGTGAGACACCATCAAATTGGCCGTCAGTTTGATCTCCTTCAGTACGAGTTGTCCATGTTCGAAGCAAGGTCCAGGTCTCGTTGCAGTCAAGCCTCCCAGTCTACTCAGGTTGCAGTCAGGCCTCCCTGTCTACTCACACAGGAAATGGGAACATCCATAAAAACAACATGAATAGTTCAGTCTCGAAAGTTATGGCTTTTTAGGAGTTTAAGACTGGCTATACCTGTCTTTGATGTGGGGGGCTGTAAAACGGCAGAGGATAAAGTTCAAGTAAATTCAGACTGATTTGGCCTCCAGTGCATACTTTCTCACAGTGTCTACTATGTCTCTGTCTGTTCAAGCCTGGGCTCAGTTAAAGGTTTACTCTCCGTGGGCCTACTCCGCACAACAGGTTATTTCTCTTAGCCTAATAGCAGATCATTTTCCCCGGAGGTTGACGCCCCCATCTGATTCCTATTCTCAGATCGTGACCCATGGGGTTTCCCTGGCAAGCCTGTAGTAGTCCAGGGGCTGGGAGTGTGAACTCGCGCTGCCTGGCTCAGAGAAACAGATAGAGCAGAGAAAGAGAGAGAGAGAGAGGGATCCTGGCGCAGAAACAAACAGCCATGTCAGTGTGACTCATAGATTGGGTTTATGTACGTAGAAGAAATAGTGCTCAGAACCGTAGGCACAGTGGGTAATTAAAGCCGTGTGTTTCGGGAGGGGAGGGAAGCCCTATGAACGGAGGGAACCCTCCTCTCTGTTCACACAGGAACAGGAAGCGCTGCTGTCAGAGATCCTTCGGTCCCGAGAACCGCAGAAGCTGCTACAAGGGTGGGGTGGGGGGGGTCAGGACAGGTATGCGGTCAGCGCTGTTCACCTCCGCCAGCGATGACGAGGCCAAACTCCGCTCTCGGATGTTTCCAAGGCCCAGAGAGCCCCAGGCCGAGGGGTCTGGAATGTGGGGATGATCGTTAGCCTGTCCGCCCGAGGGGAGGAATGCACAGATCACTCTCCAGCACAGCAACAGGATGCCTTAGTCCGGATACACGGATACAATAAGGAGACCTGGCCTTACGGATAACCGCCAGGCTCCGGCGCTTGGCAGATAACCATCTTGCTGTGTGCACTCGCTCCGCTCGTTCACCCCTCATTTCACTCACTCTAGTTTTGTTCAGAACTTAAATCCGTGGCGCGTTGTTCAGCCTCATGTTTTGCTTCCATGCAGTCTGTCACATGAGAATGGGTGCTTACTAGTGTGTTGGAGTCCTCTAGTTTGTGTCGACTCCTGAGGGGGACTTTTGGCATGGCACTCGCATGATGACTGATCCTTATAAAGTAAACTGTTCCTTCCACTGAATGTTCCTTTTTTGTCATCTCATCCACTTCCTGTGCTCTGTTCTTTGACACAGTGCCAGTGGTTTTGTATCAAGGCTCATGTTGCTTCCTCTTTCTGGTTGCCAGGGGAGATAGTGGTGAACGAGGTGAACTTTGTGAGGAAGTGCATCGGCGCCGACAGCAGCCACGACGACCTGTGGGGGAAGTTGATCTGCACCAACTTCAAGGTCTCCTTCATCACCCACGATGCTCTTCCAAAGCAGGTAGAGTATCATCTGTGTGCTCCAGGAATACGATGTCTCTAGCCCATATAAACGGGGCGGCTGTGGCTCAGGAGGTAGAGCGGGTCGTCCAATAACCGCAGGGTCGGCGGTTGGAATCCCGGCTCCTCCTGTGGCGAGACACGGAACCCCAAACTGCTCTATTGCTCCAGGCCTTAGGCAGGCTTGTAAAGCGCTTTGGATAAAAGCGCTACAGTGCATAAGTGCAGTTCCATTACCATTTACCACTTACCATCCATATAAATAACTGCAGCTCTGGGCTCAATACACCCTGATGAAGGCCTTGAATGGCCGAAACATGTCGGCTGCTTTTAATCGTTCCATGATGACGTGGCTGCTTATTAAAGCTTTTTAATCTAATGAAGAATGCCTTGGATTCGCCTTTTTTTGTGGATTTTCATATTCCCCGTTATCCAAAGAGCACCTTCCCACTACTTGGCTTCACCTGCCTTTGGAACGCCGTAGCCCTCCTGTTTATTCCTGTCCTCCTCATTTTTATAACTCGGCCTACTTGACATTTGTTACGTTGGACAAACGGCTAACGTTTGTCTTCTGCTCTTCTAGTCCTCAACTTCCCCCCCATCACATCACAATGCAACTCTATGTTTACAGGAGGATTTATTGGTGTTTATTGCAGCGTGTTTATTCACTATGGTGTGGGTCACATCATGTGGGGCTTGTAAAATACCCCTAAACACGAAAAAAGGTCTGTGGAGGTGTGTCCGCTTTTATGCTTAGCTCTTTTCTAATGTTCTTTTAGCAGGACACCTGTTTTGCGTCAAGCTTGTTCTGATGCATTTGCCTTTTAAATCAGTTAGGTGAGGCATTCCAGCACCGTTTACTTGGCGATGTTTTTGTTCTTGTGAATCATGAAATGCGTAGTCCAGGTAGCCTGGTAGCCTCCTGCATCGTTTTGGACTTGAAAACTGTGGATCAGCTTTTCACTTCTGCTGAGGGGTAGCTATTTAGGCTATTGTTTGTGACCCAACTGCCTTTAAAAGCTGTCAATGATCTCTGAACATCGTCTGACAGGTTGTCTTTTTAACAAGGACATGTTAATGATTAGACTAGATTTCACCCAACTCAATGATCACACCTCACTGTCACGATCACACCTAACTGCCAATGGAAAGTTTGTCTTCCCTCCTCTCTGTGTACATTACCTCTTCACCCCTGGGAGCTCCGCGGTTCACCTGGTTGATCCGTGCGCTCTCTCTCCTCCCCCCAGAGGTTCCAGGTTGCCAACCGGCTGCTCGGAGAGCATGACGTTCCCTTGGCGTGCGTGGAGCAAGTGGTGACAGGTAAGAACGCCCCCTCCCCCCAGCCACATTTACGGTGGAGTGTAGGATGGCAAACACACTTAAAACACATACAGCAATCTCTCCTCCAAACAGGCCCGATACTCTTGGCAGCTCCCCCTTCATCCAGAAACCCAGCTCAGTAGAGGATTCTGGGCAAGTGGCAGGTGTTTTGGACAGCTAGTGTAAAACTAACCTGACGTGCCAGATGATTTGCTTCGCATCACCATCTGGGCAACTCTCTGTTATGAAACAGTTTGGAAAAGGGCAGGCACTTTCACAAATACTTGGCAGGTGATTGGATTAATCGTCTTTCTATCACCATCTATCGCGCGCAAACTCCAACCGCTCCTCGCTGTCCTCGCACCTAAACCCGCCCAGTGTAGCTGTTTTGATTTGTTTCCTCATAGAATGCTGACTGGCTAGATCGTTTTCTGATCTGGCACAAACGGATCTCTACGGAGAGTTATCCAGACTGATTTCTCATGAGGCTAGTGTAAAACAACCGGCGTATGAAACGTGTTTCCCCACAACCGCCTCTGTTTCTACAAGGCCTTCTACACTGATCTAAGGCCTGCTATTATTGGACACGGTCGCAGTGTTTGAATGCGAAGCACTGGTCAGGCTGTGCTCTTAGGCGTCTTTACTCTAGATCCAATCACATTCCTTCCATCTGACCTCCGTCTCCCCATTTATGTCTGATTCGACCGACCGTACTTTGTGCGGATGACACTAGACGTCACCATTGTCCAGCTAGGACCCGTTTCAGCCAGCTGGCCTGCCGTGCTGCGTTCCTGGTCCCTGATCTGTTGTGAGCGTGTCCAGAGATGAGGTCACGGCGCAGGCGGCGGTAGGGCCGTGGCTCGGCAGGCCGGTCAGGATTAGCCTTGTTTGCGTTAGCTCGCGCCCTCTCTCCCTGCTGACGCGGCTCAGAGTGTGCCTCTGTTGTGCTGAGCTGATAGAGCATGAAGCGGTGTTTTCCTCTGTCTGCGCTGGCACGCTCTCGCCCAACAAAGGCCCTTTGTGAGAGGCCCTGACCCGAAAAAAACACCCGCCAGCCAGGTCACGTTCCACCATCTCTGCGCCACGCGATACCGGCTTTTTGGAGAAGAGCCATATCTCTCCGGGTCTTATCCGGCAACTAGCCCAGTGTGGTGGGGAAGCTGTGCACTAGACTCTAGCTCTCAGGTCGTGGCTGGATTCACATATATTAAGCATTTACATGCTGTCCCTCTCTGGTTCCTAGCACACCTAGCAGATGTCGGGCCTATGTTTGTGGAACCTGAACATTTGAAGGCCGATCTTTTCACGATAGCGGACGTGTCTTTCCAGTTTTGATACTGAATGAATGTTTCACGGTGAAATTACTGGTCTGTAGTGGTTTCCTCAACAACATTGCCGCCCTGTTTGTCTCTCTAGGCTAGACACGGATCCCTGTAAGACCGCCTGCCCGGTCTCTCTCTCGTATCTGACCGTCCTCTGGCCTTCGTGTTGTGTTTTTCCCCCCCATAGTGAACGATGCCAAAGGGAAGCAGAAGGTCCTGGGGTCGAATCAGAAGCTGAAGTTTAATCCCACCGAGCTCATCCTGTACTGCAAGGACTTCCGCATCATCAGGTTCCGCTTCGACGAGGCCGGGCCCGAGAGCGCCAAGAAGGTGCGTGATGATGACCGGAGGATGTTTCCAGACCAAATCGAGAGACTATTCGATGTATAAACACTTTATCACGGGTGTGGTGTTAACATTTGACACAACCCTTCCCCCAGGGCTAAACTACAGCCATCTAGCTTGCTAATCCCCAAACTGTAGCTCACCAGAATGCCGCATTAGTTTCTAAGAGGATTCACTAATTCACTCTGTCAGTGCCGCTACCCTTAAATCAGTGACTGTCGGATTAAAGATGTTTTAGTGCATCTCTTACTACGGGATTCTAAACTTGGTCCCTTTATTAAAGTCCCATTATATCCATATGAGGGCAAACATGCTGGACACAAGACGGGTCAATCCCTGTTTGGGGTAGACGGGAATGATGGGGGTGTTGTGCCACGTCATCTCTTGTCCCAGCCAGCCAAGCCTTTAAGTAGCCATCTGCTATGCCATGTCCACTCTCTTGCCTCCCTCTGTCATCCTCCCCTCTCTTCTCCACTGTCCTCCTTAGTTCCCTACCCCATCTCCACTTTTTTCTCTCCACTGTTCTCTCCATCCACCCCTCCTCTCTACTCTCCATACAGTACCTCCGTTTACATATCTCCTCCTCGCCCCCTTCCTTCTCCTGTAACCTCTCCCTTAACCACCCCCCCCCTCCCTTCTCCCATTCTGTCTCTCTCTCTTTCCCAACAGGCCACTCCCTTCTCCTCCCCTCCTCTCTCCTGTCCTCCGTGCTGCTGAGCTGTGTTGGGGGGATTAGAGCCCGTCTGCCCGGACGGTATTGCTTTCATCCTCCCTTCCCATCTGCCTGGCCCACAGCCTAGACTGGGCTGGAATTAGCTCCGGCCGACGAGGAGAAGACGTCTCTCTCCCCCTCCTCTTCTGCCTCACTCGTTACTCACCACTCGTAGATCACCCGTCAACGAGCCGTCCCCCGCCAGCGTGATATTAAAGATAGCGAGGAAGATTGTTCTCTAGGAATGCTCTAGCATAATACCTTTTAAGGCATGGTTTCCCTCGCTGGAACGGTATTTCTCCAGTAAAAACAATATAGTCAGCGAGATGAGTCAGTCCCACGGTGATACGGACTTAGGATGACTCAGTCTTGAGTCATCACAGTTCTCGTTGCCTAGCAGCCTTATGTAAGACGAACATTCCAGCGTTGTGACTGTGACTCATGTCTCCGAGCAGCTCTAGATGAAAGTCACAGATGTGTCATTCCTCAGAGTGAGGCACTGAGCAGCTCAAAGGGGCCCAGTATATAGAGAACGTCTTTTAGTCGCGGGCTACGCCCACTGTAGGTGGGTTGGCTGTTTCTTTTCATCCAGCCTTGTTTTTGTTTTAGGTGAGTAAAGTACGGCTTCCCTTGTCGTGACAGCTAAGCCAACCGAATAAGCAGTAGGCCTATTCCCCGGTGGTTTAAAAGAGTCTTCACCTGGATTTCCTGGTTGAGATCAACCTGGAAAATGTGATTTGGCTATGGAGGGAAAAGGTTTGAGACAGAGGGCCACTGACTGGACAGACGGGCGAGGTATCACCCCCCTAGACAGAACCCGGCAGCCCCTGGGAACACGCGAGGCCCCGCGTGAAAAAAAAACTCCAGCGCAGCAGGGGGAACAAAACGTCCATTGAGTCCTCGGCTTTCTGATCACCCCGCAAGCACAGATGCTGCCGCGCTCCGGGGTTCCGTTCCAAAGCTCCGCGAAAGCCCAGGGCCTACGGGGAATGGTAATGTGCAAGGCGGTGTGGTACGGGACCTCTTAGCTCTAGTGCTCTGTGGGTCGTCAGCCTGGCCGCGACTGGGCCGCCGAACGCCATAGATCTCCCTGACAGTTTGCTCCTATGTACGCTGTCAGTCCTCAGATCTCCAGCCAGTGCAGGCCACATGGGAACAATTTCTGTCAGGAGGGAGGGAGGGTGGAGGGGCTGGGTAGGACTTATAGCTCCTCAACACACACCTGTAAGATATTGAGCTAAGACGTAAGCTTCAGCGCTGCACTGCTGCCCTAAGCCTCCCCTTATCAACATTGACGCTAGGATCTCCGCTGAGAAACCCACAGCGCAATTACAGCTGCAGTGGCTTGTCGATTGTGACGGTTAGAAGCTGTTTTCAAGTCGTCTGGTGACTCCGCGGGGCAGGCCCGGTCCAAGCCCTTCCAGAAAGGGTGTTTCTGCTGCGAGGAGAGGAATGGTAAAGGGTGGGACTTAACTGGCTTCCATCGCTCGCCGTGTCTCTATATGAGGACCCAGTCTAATTACTGTGTGGAGCTAAACCAGGGCTGCCTCCTTGTTTTTCTATGTGACATATGGAACAGAGCCAATCCGTAATAGCTTATTATGCTGGAGGAAATTACAGAGTTGGGAGCAGCATTCTCTGTAAAATGCACACACACGCACACACACATACGCACACACACATGCACAGGAAGGTTCCTTTCGTGGTCTGTGTTATTCTCAGTCCCACCACTGAATGGGCAGCATTGTGTGTTTCTGTAACGCTGCCACTGTCAGAGCGCTTCACGCCAGATAGAACCCTGTGTCCCAAGAGCAATAGGCTTTCTTCTAAAGTTTGCTTTTCTAGCTTTTACTAAAGCGAAAACCTGCCACGGTTAAGTCTGAAGCATTGGAACAAGTTAGTTATCCATTCCCAAGGTACATTTGTACGTTGCTTTTTAACTTTCAGTTTAAAAAAAAATCTGGAACACAGAGACATGAATGAATGTTTTTCTTAGTCTGACACTCAGCACTAAAAATGAAATACAAGCACATATGGTCACATTACTTGTCTTTTTATTTGCGGACGCACTCAAGTTTGACAATCAATGTTTTACTCATCCCTGTACGCCTGCGAGTGTATATCTACCTGTCAAGGTGCAGAAAAGATGATTTAGTGTCTCAGCTGCTAAGAATGTCTCGCCTAAATAATACATTCTGCTCTTTTAACGGTGATATTTCTGTAGTGAAGGGTCGTGGCCTCTCAAAGCCAAGACAGCCACAGCTTGAAGTGTTATTGAAGGTTTCCAAGGAGCCCTGAGACTTCCGCCAATAAAAACGCCTCAGGATGAATGAAAAACAATCATTAAAACAGGTGAACAGAAAGACCAGACCGGCTCTGGTCACTCGGCAGAGACTGACAGGACTGGGATTTTGGAGCGGATCGTCAGACACCGCTCATTAAGCACGGACAGCCCTTTCCTCTAGAGTCACAAAAGATGGCGTCCGTCCACGATAATGAGTGGCTCCTGGCTCCGCCCCTGCGTTTTGTGTGTGGAAGTGGCTGTCGTGCGGAACGTTTGTTTTGTGTTTCGTCTCTACCGGCCCTCCTGCCTTCGTGGTCTCATGTGGTTCCCCCTTGCTGTCGTCTCAGGTGTGTTTGGCCATCGCTCACTACTCCCACCCCGCCGATCCCCAGCTGCTGTTCGGGTTCGAGTACGTTGGGAAGCGATACCACGGATCTTCAGGTAAACACGCCGACTCCGACACGCCACACCCTGAGTCCTCGTTCCCTGCCAAGGGCCTAGCCAAACCGTTACTGTAGCTACTGTATCAAAACCAGTCCCACAACATGTCATTACATGTTAGCTACCCCAGGGAAACATACTTACGCATGAATGAATGAACAAACATGAACATGACTGAAATGGTAAATGTTATACAATTGTGTCAGTGTTTTGTTTTGTTTTTTTACCTGAAAAAAGTAAAGCTGTTGTGTTTGTGTTGCGTGTTTGTTTTGTGTGGGCGTGCGTGTGTACTTTGCATCATGGGCTCGCTGCTCTGTGTCCTCAGGTGAGAGGGTGAATGGCGTCGATCCCGGTGGAGGGTTTCAGACGCCCCTGTTCGACCGCCCGTCTGAATGGGACAGGGAGATCAAGAGGACGCGTGCGGCAGAGTGGAGGGTGTGTTCCATCAACGAGGGCTACGCCGTCTCCCCGAGGTGGGCCTCACTTTCTGTTAAGGGGGGGGGGGGGGGGGCGTGAGGGGTGCAATTTTCTGAATTTCATCCTGGATTATTAGCAGATTTGGATTATGATTAACATAAATCCACATAATCCTTATTCAGGCATGCATTTTACGCAACACACTCAGTGTAATAGCTTATGCTGAGTTTTAATACGCTAGAGTTCTGTCATGTCTGATGTAGAAGCGTGACTGCTGCACCAGCTTGGTTCTGACATTCTGAGGTTTGGCGCTGGTTGCGTTTACTTGAGGGGCAAATGTCTAAACCATCAAACCACAAGAGTCGGAACATGGTTGGATCATTTCAGACTCTTCCTATTGTGTGACCCTTTGGTATTGTGGTTTACTCAGAGAAATCTGCTGTGGCTAGCAAGCAGACTTGACATCTTGACCCAGTTTTGGTCTGCTGACACCATGGCATGACCGTTTGACCCAACTGTAATGCTTATGTCTCTCTCCCCTCTCTCTCTCTGTTTCTCCCAGTCTTCCAGAGTACTTTGTAGTCCCAGTGTCCCTGGCGGATCAGGACCTAAAGCAGTACTTATGTTTTTTCACTGCTCAGCGAATCCCTGTGAGTGCCTCATCTCTGTCAGCGCTGTTTAGTTTGAGCGCTCGTGGCTCTACTCACATTGGTTGATAAAAGCCTTTTCTCTGGTTTTGTGTTCCCTTGGTGTACTTCATCTATCAAATATTAATGATGAAACATGTTAAGTGCTTTTAGATGACGGTATGTGTATTGTGTGTGTTTGTGTGTGTGTGTGTTTGTGTGTGTGTGTGCGTGTGTGCATGTGTGAGTGAATGGGTGAGTGTGAGTGACTGTTCGCGTGTGACTGCTGAATCCAATGTTTTTGTGTTGCCTTTGTGCGTCTTGTCAATGTGTGTGTCTCTCTCCCTAGTTGTGGTGCTGGAATCACCCCAATGGGAGTGCCCTGGTGCGCATGGCCAGCATTAGCGACCCAGCGCAGCAGAGGAAGCTAGACCAGAGGTATAATCAGAATAGAGAACAAACCCACTTCCTCTTCCCAAATCTCCATGTGTACTGTAGATATTTATAAATGTTATGTTGAATTATAAGACTTCCTTTTTCAACATAAACGCAGTAGTGAAGTTCTCTCTCTGGATCATTGGTGCTATAATTTCCAATGTAGATAAAAGATGGTCTATATAATAGACCTCCCTGACGTTGTGTTAATATTTTGTGTTCTTCATTGACATGTTTTCAATTTACAGTCCAATATGTGATTATCATTTTGATTTATTCCGTCGGCATGACCGATAAGCAAAGTTGTCGAACTATTCTACACAGACTCAAGTGTTCTCTCAGGACCGAAGAGAAGCAAATCACCTTCCTCCCGGTAAAAGTGGCGATATTCAAGATCTTTCTTATTCTGTGACAGCAGTGGTCTCTCTCCCTCTGTGTGCTAGGATCAACAGTGCCGTCACAAAGAGCCACCCACAACGCGGTGACGTTCTGAGGGCCGACCTGGATAAGACCCTCCCCAGCGTGCAGGACATCCAGGCTGCCTTCGTCAAAGTCAGGCAGATCTGTGTCATAGGTGAGCCTCGCCACACCTGCCAACAATCTGGGTTTGTTCAATCAATCAATCAATCAATCAATCAATCAATCAATCTTATTCAGCACTTTTGGAACAGTGACTTTTATAGTTGTCCGTTTGATTTGCATCCCAAAGCTTTCAGGATGAATCTCGTGTGAAACGCATCTTATCGTGTGTATAAAAGCTCTTCTGGGGTTTTGACTTGTTTGTTTGTGTGCAGAGCCCTTTGAGGAGTCGGAGGAGAAGTGGCTGTCATCCATGGAAAGCTCGCGATGGCTGGAGTATGTCAGGTATGTACAAATATTTAGACGCCAGGGGCTCAGCAGGTTGGCTGCTCCTCCAGTTTGCACTGGCAGCGCTGCGGTCCTCCATGAAGTTTAATTTAGAAAAGTTCTGGCATTGAGGAACGCTCCAGCCGGCCGGTCCACTCCCTGCCATCTGGTGGATTGATTGGCCCTTTTATTTACACTCTGCTAATTAGCAATGATATTGACAGAACATCTTGAATGGTTTTAGTTGTAGCTGCGGTATGAGTAGATGTTAAATATTTCTACATACACAGTCAAGTAAAATGTACCCCTTTCACATTCCTGGCTCCAGGGCCTTCCTGAAACACTCGGCCGAGATCGTCTACTTGCTCGACGGGAAGCATGCGTCCGTCATTCTGCAAGGTGAGAAAAGACGTGCCGTTGTCCCCTGGATCGTTTGCGCTCGTCTGTCCACGTCCCCGAGGGGCTTGTCCCTTGTCGCCGCGCGTTTCTGCTGACCGGGTCTGACCCTGCCCGTCTCTCTCTCTCTCCCCCCCCGGACAGAGGAGGAGGACAGGGACCTGAGCTGCGTGGTGGCCTCCCTGGTGCAGCTCATGCTGGACCCTCACTTCCGCAGCCTGTCCGGCTTCCAGGGCCTGGTCCAGAAGGAGTGGGTGATGGCCGGCCATCGCTTCCTGGACAGGTGCAACCACTTGAAGAGGAGCGACAAGGAGGAGGTAGGCCGGATTTGTGAAGACTTTGATACGGGAGCTACTCCAGAGGCCCTGGAAATTCCATCCTTTTTTTTTTCCCGAAGAGATATTTCATTTAGCTAACCGCGCCCCTTCCCCCCGCCTCTTCCTGCAGTGTCCTCTCTTCCTACTCTTCCTGGACTGCGTGTGGCAGATCATGAACCAGTACCCAGCAGCCTTTGAGTTCACCGAGGCCTATCTGACTGTGCTGAGTGACAGCATGTGGATCCCCGTCTTCAGCACCTTCCTCTTCAACAGTGCCCAGAAGCGCACAGAGCACAGCATGGTGAGAGACACACACACACACACACATATTTTTGGATAGGTTGTACTCTAAAATGTCAATCCACTTCTGATGCAGTCGTGCCAGCATATGTGACCACGCGTCTCCCCTACAGGACTTTGCTAAGGGTAAGAGCCTCCCCCTGGGGGACGAGAAGGCCCTGCGCCTGCCTCCCGTCTGGGACTGGTCTCAGCAGTTCTCCCTCAAAGACCAGGCCCTCTTCAACAACCCCATGTACGTTGGCAAGGGCGCCCCCTGTGTGCAGAACGGAGCAGTGAAATCCTTCAAACGCACCAAGGTCAGTTTGCTCTCTGTTTAAGAATGTGAAACTGAAAGAGAGATATATCCTTTGCTAATGCAGCATGGACTTTTTTTGGGGTGGGGTGAGTGGGGTGACTAGTGAAGATTAGCTTTTGCATGAATGGCAAATTGCAGGTGCCAGACAAAATTATAACGGTCTCCAAGAGGAAGTGGGAGCAATATAATCAAATTGTTTGTCAATGTTAACTATCATCTGTGTCAAGATCAAGATTCCTTTATTTGTCACATGTAATGTATGGATTGCAGTCACAGTGAAATGTTGCTACCAGCTCTAAGATTATGCTTGATACAGATAAAGTCTAATACTCTATTCCAAATATTCAAATTACGAAAATGACAAGTTTACAAATTTACACTAATTACACAATAGATACTCTTTCTATACAGTATAAGATGGATTATGTACATGCTATATGGATATGAATAAATAAAAATACATAAAATAAAATGTGTGTGTGTTCCTGTCTCTCACCAGAAGAACTACAGCTCCACGCTGCGAGGGATGCCGTCGGCCCTGAGGAACGGCCTGGCGGAGGGTCACAGCGACACGCTGACGCGGCGGAACTCCCTGGTCTTGCGGCTCAAGCCCGACTTCGGCCAGCTCCGGGAGGCCGTGGTGAGCCCCTCCGAGCGCTTCCTCCGGGACTGGTTCTCGCGGCCCGCCGACCTGCAGGGCCTGCTCATCCCCCAGCTCCTGCCCTCGCACCTGGCCCTGTGGAGGCTCTACTTCCTCCGCTGGGTGCCCGAGGCCCGCATCCCCAGGGGAGGCCCCGTCACGGCCTACCACAAGCTCTCCCAGCTGGCCGACGAGATCGAGATGCTGCAGAGCCAGCTCCGCCAGTACAAGGGGCCCACGCCGGCCACCACCCCCAACGGCCCCCCGCCTCCGTCGACCAAAAGCAGGATGTACTTTAGGGCCATGTCCCCCGGCGATTCCCCGTCAGCCCCAGAATACCTCGGCTCCTCCTTCCCCTTCTCCCCGGTGGGGAACCTGTGTCGCCGCAGCATCCTGGGCACTCCTCTCAGTAAGTTCCTGAACGGAGCAAAGATCTGGCTCTCCACCGAGACCCTGGTCAGCGAGACTCTTTGAGGCTTCACTGCTGAGGCCCCCCCACCCCTACCCCAGCCTCTGAATAAACATGGTGAGAGACAGCTGGAGACGTCCTGCTCTGCAGCGCAATATGCTGACTGAGGCTGACTTCATTGAATGTGACTGCGGTTGTTTTGTGTTTGCACAAGATTATGAATCTTTGCTCAGATCGCACATTTTCTGTACGGTGTTGCTGGGGTATATCTCTATCGGTAGAAACGGTGATTTGAAATTCTATTTTTACGTCTAGTGCATTGTAGAAACATGGGGAAATGTAAATTTTTTTGAGTGACATTGATTTAGTGCTATTATCACTTTTAGGAGAAAATAGGAGCTATGATGAGTTAAATCTGTGGTAGACATGTTTATCACGTGATATTGGTTAGTTTTGTTTTAGAAAGACCTTCTGGCAAGGTACTGCATTAAATATTTTTCAAATGAATAACCAAATACTGACAGAGAAAGTGTACTCCAAATCCAATGAGAGTATGGTAATCAATCAATGCAACATGCCTATAAAAATGCCAGTAAATTGGCACTGGATAATGTTTTCACCACAAGAGCCAAGAAGGTTGTGGACATTCATCAATCATGTTTTACCCTGGGTGGCGTTGACACTGAAAGGTCAGGTGTCAGATGGATGGACAGGTGGGCATCGGGGCTGTGGACGCTAGAGGGACAGGCTGGATACCTGTCCCATCACTCATGTAAACGCACAGAGCCCGAGCCATCGCTAACAACTGACATCGGACAGCTGAACTGAGGTTCTGACAGCTGATCCATTGGCGAAAATAGGTGTTATAGAGCGTTTTAGATGTGGGTATGTTTAGGACGTGACCTCTTGTGTACTTTCACTCTCACTTAAGTTCATTTGACACAACTAGGTGAAGGTGGTTCTCTTGTAGACTTATTGGAAATAATCTTGGCAAACATTGTACAGTTTGTTAATTCTTTGGCTTGAAT
Organism: Borostomias antarcticus; assembly: GCF_949987555.1. Classification (NCBI taxonomy): domain Eukaryota; kingdom Metazoa; phylum Chordata; class Actinopteri; order Stomiiformes; family Stomiidae; genus Borostomias; species Borostomias antarcticus. Next base: position 23,461,035 of record NC_140237.1, read on the forward strand.
TTTATAGGTTTACTTATTTTACTATTAAAAAATATGGTACTTAATACTTTTTAGCCCTTTCATTTAGTTTGTACGCAACCATGTATGCTGCGTGTTGGGTAAGTATACCACTATTTCAGACCAATGGTGCACTCTATGCTGTATGAGGTTTCACATGTTGATAACTATATCGATAAACAGCACATGTATTTATTAGGTTATGCAAATGGTTTCAAACAGGGATATTGGGAATCCTCTGTGCCTTTTCAAGAGGAGAAAGGGGTTGTTAACTTGTGTTCCTTCTTTCACTTTACGATGCTTGCTTGTTACAGTACATCCACTCAGGAGTGACAGACTACTATATTCATTGTTTCCTAAGCTTAACTGGAAGCCATATTGGAGTGATATGGAGTAAGGCCAGATTGTGTGATGAATGTTAGGCCTTTGTGCCCTGTGGACTGTCACTCTCTAGGTTATTATTTTTGTGTAAACAACCCATAGTCCCCTCTATATCTATGCACCACAATATGGAATGACTGGAAATGTAAAATCGCTCAGATCTATACATTGTGCCTTTGTGATCGAGGCTGGGTCTTCTTTCTAGATCAAGTAAGGTTTGGAGGTGTAGTTGTGAACTGCAGAGCACCTGTTGTACGACTGTACACAGCTGAGAAGGTCTGAGGAGTAATGAAGACTTGTTTCACCCCTTCCCTCAGAAGCACTATACGAACAGTCTGGACACAGGGGTGCAAAGCTGTAAGGCCAAATGTCTATATGGAATATTTTAGAGAAAATAAAAAATAAATTTTAACCTTGAATAAATGTGTGTTTAATTATCAAATGCAGACAGTATTCTGTACTAGTATGTGGACAGCTATGTCCATGCGGCCTGACTACCAATAACATTTTGGATAGGTATAACTGATTTATTCTTAAGTAACCATTTATACACAGTTCTTGGTAACACTTTACAATAAGGGTACATTAATAAGCATTAGTTAATGCATTATTAAGCATTACGTAACAGTTAACTAATGTCTATTAACCATTAATGTTATTTATGTTAACTAAGGTTAACTTCCCTAACCTTAACTAAGGTATTAATTAACATTAGTAACCTAACCATAAATAAGCATTAGTTAACAGTTAGTTTTTTGTGACCCTTATTGTAGAGTGTGACCCAGTTCTTCAATACCCATAAGCAGAGAATGGAAGTTCACTTAATTTACCCACTTAACTCACTTCTCTCGACACCCACGAGTGGTCCCACATCACACCTCTAGCTCCACCTGCTGTCCACTTGACGCCTTGCAAAAAGATGTACATTATATAAGCTGGCATAATGGTCGTTCAAATATTGTAATGTGAATGCATTACAGTTTAAAGAGGCACTATCTCCGATGTACACTGTGGACTTTAATAAACTGCATACTGTCTGTCCATTCATCGCGGCGTCAACAACCGCAAGGCACTAGGGGATTCCCTCAATTCTGCAAGCTCTCATTCAAGTACCTAAGAATATATAATGCTATCTGGCAATGCTTAGATATTTTTCTGACCTTTGTGCGTTTTTGTCAGAAAATAATGATTATTATGACAAATATAATCGGACTACTGACTGTGGAGCAAAATGTATCCAGGAAATCAAATAATATTCGAAGTGACGTCATTTGAGAGCGCCACTGGGTGTTCGTCTGCTCTGCTGGCCTCCGAGATGGGCTCGACTCATCAGCCCTGATTTCACCTAATTACCCCGAGCATATCAACTCTTCAGAAGGCGTAAGCAACGCGGGGCTTATGCACAATGACAATTGGTGGTAAGTAAACGAGACGAGAGTGAGCAGAGGCGTCTGTAGAGTGTAAATGTAGCTATATCTGACTGCGAATACAAGGCGAGGACAGGCTATCTTATCTGAGCTAGCCAGCTAGGCAATGTTAGCTATTAGCATAGTAATCGCTAGTGATGGTGATGTCCTGTCCAGACAGAAATCATGACGCTTCCTGGCCTTATCGTATATCATTATTTCAGCACACGAAAGGAGTTTGTTCCAACAATTACTAAGATTCTAACGTAGACGACATTTTGTCTAAAAGTCAGCTATTGGAAATTTTGTGAGTGACACAACAGGAACCTCCCTTGCTAGCTAACTAGCATAGCTAACGTTACTTTGACTCTTAACTCCGATCTGGGGGTAATGCAATGTGACTATAGTATAGACTATAGTTTGTAATGACGAAGTTGCGCATTTTGTCAATTTGTCTTTTGGGAGTTTGCGAAAATATGTTTGCTTGGTTGTTGAAGCCAAATTTTCGGTCCATTATGTTAGCTACATGGTTGGGTACTCGTCAATAAATGTCATGCACATTATATCACGTCAGCTGTGATTAACTGTCTGACTTTGTCAGTCGCAGTTCTACGGACAGTTTAGCCACTGGAGATCGCTACACTAATACATCGCTAGATAAGTATTTATCATCGGGTTAGATTGTATGGAATACTTGTACTGACCGACAGTGAGCACCGCGTCTGTCAGACTCGTTCCGCACGTGGAAAAGGTGCCATGTGACATGAATGTGGACCGCAACATGCGTACAAATGAGATGGTTTATGAAGCATTTTGAGCTGTCATTGTAACTGTTTGTTTGTGGGCGTAGACTGAGTGGGTGTCGACCCATCAGTCCCAAATATCTCCTAGTCACGTTTCTCTCACCTGGCTTCTTCCTGGTCCGGTTCACCCTAGGAGTAGTAACTGGAGCGCCATGGGTCAAGACAATCTAATTAGCGAAGAATGAAAGGACCCTGCATTTCTATCAAAAAGCAGTTATGGTTTTAGCTGAGGTGTAGGGATTTGGTCTCTGTGTGGCTGTCTCTGTCCCTTCCTCGCTCTGGGTTTCTATATCTCACTCCCTCTTATCAGTGGTCTCTTGACTCACTGTGTCATACAGGTAAGCAAGTGAGGAGATGCTGCCATGGTGAGAAGGCAATATGATACAGGCTATAAAAATAGCTTCAGTCGAAGACTGTGTGCCTGAACTTTCCCTGGTTAAATAAAGGTTAAATAAAATAAAAAAACGTTATGGCACATTGTTTGGCTCATTTCATTTCATGGAAGACTATTAGACACCTTTGACTGTTCATGATCAGATAGGTGTGTTGTGTTTGCTCTTATAGTGTTAGCTGCATCTTATAATTATAATTTAGGCCTGAGGGTGGGGGTCTTTAAACGGCCACACAGTGACACACATTGCACACATAGTGAGCGGCGATATGGCACACACACATGAGATTTTCGGGGCTCACTGGTGGAAATTGTTCCCTGCATTTCTCCCATCCAAGCTGTCCTCATCCAGGGGCACCCATCATTCATGGGACCAAGTCCAAGTGCTCAATCGAGGTTCTGGTCAGGGACCGGACTGAAGAGCATCTGTTCTTCTGCATGTCTTTTGTATTGGATTGTTTGAGGAGGAAAACCTTGCGAATGCGGGGAGAATATGCTAACTCCGCACAGAAAGGCCCAGTGACCTTCTTGCTGTGGGGCTACAGTAGTAGATACTGCAACACCGTGCCACAAGTATGCGATTTTGAGGTTCAGTGTCTTGCTCAAGAACACTGCAGCACAATGCCGAGAGCTGGGATCGAACCGGGGACTTTGCGACCCCCAGCCGGCCGCTCTACCTCCCGAGCTGTACTACTTCTACAGCTGTACTAAAGTGACACAGATTCCTTATACTGTTATCTCTGTCCAGTATCTTAGCACTGGGAGTCTGGTCTATTACATTAAATTACAGTCATTTAGCAACCACTTTTATCCAAAGTGACTTAAAATAATTGCATTTAACATACATAGTCAGTGTACTACTACTCGCCAGAACTCACAAATGTATATCCTTTCTAAATGACTGACTAATAGCATAATGTAGTGCTAAAGGCAAAGTGCAAGAGTGGCAATATATAAATGGTCTGTGACATGGGTCCGTGTATAAAAGGGTCACTGTGTTCTATACTGGTAAACCGTCCCTCCATGTTAGCCAACGGTCATCATGATTCCCCTCTGTGTTTCCAGGTGAGGCTGTGGACGAGGTCAGCTGGAGGTTCTCAGAGCTGGTTCCTGTGGTGCCGACTGCCTGGCCTGCAGCACAGTAGAAGACACGCCCAGACTGCGCCTCAACGCGCCCAGACCACACCCGCCGCCATGAAGCCGGGCCACGAACGCAACCAGGAGTGCCTGCCTCCTAAGAAGAGGGATCTCCCAGTCAATAACAACAATAGCAGCAGCAGCAGCGGTAGTAATAGTGTGACTGGTGGGGGAGGAGGGCTAGGAGGTGATGACGTAGCGCCCACACAGAGCTCAGGGGCCGTCGGTGACGCTCAGGGAGGAGGCGCGGCCAGCGACTGGCTACGCGCCCCAACCGGCCTGCACTACAGCGTGGAGGGCGCCGACGGCATGCCAGGGGTGCCCGTCGACCAGTACGGCATGCTCTACAAAGTGGCCCTCCCCTCCGTCACCTACTCCCAGACCAGCCTTCACCCAGTTTTGAGCCATATCTCTCCAGCATACACTGTACCCTCCTCCCTCCTGCAGCATCCGGGTATCCCCTACCCCCCGCTGGGCTACGCCCAGATCCCCCACTCCTCCTTGCAGTTCGTCAGCTCCCCCTATGCCGCCGTCCCCTACGCGGTCCCGCCGGGCTTCGTGCCGGGCTCCCTGATCTCGCCCTCGGGCGCCATCCCCCAGTCCCACTCCGTCTCCCACCTGGTCCCCTACCCCTCCGTCATCCAGGAGGGCATGGTGTCCCCCCCTCCTCCGCCGCCCCAAGCCCAGGTGTCCGCCCACGCCTACGCCAAAGTGGCGGCGGCGGGCGGCGTCCCCCTGATGCTGTCCTCGGAGCAGGTGGCCCAGCAGCACCTGGGCATCCTGCCCGCCTCCGCCGCCGACCTCAGTCCCCGGGGGGTGCCGGTCTTCTACCACCCTACCCAGGGGGCGAGGTCGGCGCCCGCCGGCGCCCGGGACCCCCACGGCAGGCAGCAGCAACAGGAGGAGGAGAGGGAGGTGAACGGCGGGGAGAGGGAGCAAGGGGCCAGGGAGATGCTCCAGGACTCGGTCTACGCCGCCAGGAGTGTGCGGCTGCTGCAGGCGCTGTCCGGCTCGGCGCCGCTGGAGCACGGACAGGACCGGAGCCTGAAGAGCCGCAGGCTGGAGGAGAGGGCGTCGCCCGGGCAGCGCAGCACCCCGGACACCGACCTGGAGGTACGAGGATCCTCCGGCTCTGGAGAGACAAGCTAGCTAGTAGGACCCTGTAATATTTGTTGAAAAAAAATAAAAATAAAAAAAGGGCCATGTGTCGAATTGCACGGTCTCGTTAGTTAGATACAAACTCATATTTATATTGCAGTTAAAGCTCACTCATATATCCCCAAGCTTGTATCTTATCTAAACATTTATTATTTACATTACATTACACTATTATTTAGCAGACGATTTTATCCAAAGCGACTTACAATAATTGCATTTAACGTAGGAAGTCAGTGTACTACTACTCACCAGAACTCACAAGTACATCTCTTTTCTAACAAGGGGCTAAGCATAATCTAAAGCCAAAGAGCAAGAGTAGCAAAATATAAATACAATAGGTGCTTACAAGGGTTGATATAACTTCTTGAAGAAGTGAGATTTGAGCCTGCGGTGAAAGATGTCCTGACTCCTGACGTCAGTGGGCAGTTCATTCTGCCAATGCGGGGCCTGGACAGAGAAGAGCCATGACCGTATCAATCGACCGCAGGGGCCTCGGAGTGACGGGGCTACCACTCGCCCCGAGGTAGTCGGGAGGGGGTGTAGGGCTTGACCATGGCCTGGAGGTATTAATCATTACTCAGTTCTCATGTACACAGGATGAGGATGTTGGCTTTTTTTTCTACTAATAATTCATTGTTGACTTCCTTTCCTTTTGACTTTTATCATGTTGTGACAGAGTAGATAGAATTCAATTGCACCATTTCCCTGTACCGTTCTGACTTCCTGTATTGCTCTGGGTGGGAATATGGAGATCATTGGGCAACCGGTTCCATCCAGGCACGCCACTGCTTCTTGAACAAACGACGGGCAGTTTGATTTGTGGTTTTCGCCCACTTCATTTCTGAGGGTTTCTAGTGGTGGTTGAGAACACCAGAGAGCAAGAGGAAAAAAATCTGTTGAAACCGTACTTTTCGGAACACTAATTTCCTCAGAAACAACATATTTTGTGAACGCTCGGTGACACAGCTCATAAAAGAGGTTGATGGGTTTAATTCGGAGTGACCCGAGCTGTCTTTCTTATCACCCAGGTCCAGCAGGTGGTCGGTCGCCTCGCCTCGCCGGTCCAAGGCGGATGTGGAAGCCGCAAAGAGGTGTCCTTCGCCCCCTTGAACCTGTCCCAGGGCTCCCAGAGGGGCAGGGAGACCCACGGTGAGGTGCTGACGTGTTCCGTGCGGACCGCGTATGCCGCGCACCACCACCCCCCAGCCCCTGCTGGCTACCCCGACCCCCGGGTGACGTCCCTGCAGCATCACGCCGGGCAGCCGATGGGCAGCATCATACTGGCCAACGGTCAGCCGGTCCTGGTCCCTCTGGAGTACCACCCCCACGCCCACCATCAGCAGCAGCACTACCCCGGCCCGGCCAACGACGCCCCCCCCAGCGCCGCCATGACCTCCCCGACCCCCTACACTAAAGCCCCGGACCCCCCCGCCAGAGTGTGCCTCCCGGACCGGCCCACGGTGGAGCTGCCCACACCTCAGCAGCAGCAGCAACACCCACACCCCCCCTCCTCACAGCAGCCTCCAGCCCCCGCCACAGTGACCCCGGCCCCCGCCCCGGCCTCCTCCAACCCCTCCCACTTCATGAAGGGCGCCATCATCCAGCTGGCGACGGGCGAGCTGAAGCGCGTGGAGGACCTGCAGACGCAGGACTTCGTGCGCAGCGCCGAGGCCAGCGGCGGGCTGAAGATCGACTCCAGCATGGTGGTGGACGTGCGCGCCAGCCAGCAGCGGCCGGGCCTGGTCGCCCTGCACTTCACGGTGGGCGAGCAGCAGAACAAGGTGGCTATCGACGTTCCGCCCGAGCACCCCTTCTTCGTGTTCGGCCAGGGCTGGTCGTCCTGTAGCCCTGATCGCACGGCCCAGCTCTACGGCCTGGCCTGCCACCACCTGCAGGTGGGCGACGTGTGCGTGTCCATCACCCTGCAGCCGCCGCCGCCGGCGCCGCCCACCTCCCAGCAGCCCCAGAAGCAGACGCCGCACCACCATCATCATCACCACCAGCAGCAGCAGCAGCAGGCCCCAGTCAGGACTTCCACCAAAGCCAACTCCACGCCCGGGCCGGCCCCCCAGCCCATGGGGCCCCCCGCCCCCCAGCAGCCCCGGGCGCCGCCCCACTTCAGGCTCCACCGGGAGCGGGAACGGGAGCGGGGGGCGGACAAGGAGGAGGCGGCGCAGGCGGCGGGGAATGCCGGGCACGGTGGCGGCGGTGGCGAGGCGCCCGCCAGACCGAACAGGACTGCAGCGGCGGAGCACACCAGGAGCCAGAGCGGCTACTATTTGCACACGGAGGGCGCCGCCCGCGCAGGGCCCCACCCGGGGGGGGCGCCCTCGACGGCGAGCGCGTCCCAGAGGCGCTGGTCGGCCCCCGGCCTCCAAAGATACGCCGTGAAGGGGGAGGAGGGGGCCCACCCACAGATGGGGGGCGCCCCCCCCGGCGCGTCCCGGCCCTCCTTCATCCCGCAGGAGGTCAAACTGTCCATCGAGGGGCGCTCTAACGCTGGGAAGTAGCACCGACGGGGACCGCGGCAGACAGTACACGCCACAGAGCAGAAGCATCGAGAGAGAGGGAGAGAGGGAGGGAGAGAGAGAGAGAGGGAGAGAAAGAGAGAACGAGAGAGATGACGGGAGAGAGAAAAGGAGAGAAGTAGTGAAGAATGTAGCCTCAGAATGTTTTTGAGATTTTGCACACCTAACAAGAATCTTTGTTCTTTCGCCGGATGGACCCTGGACTGGCGGCCGGTCGGGTCTCTCCTCTGTAAGACGGTCAGCCAGTTACGGGAGGGTGATCGGTCGGGGGCGCGGTGCTGTGTTCTCCCCGCCAGGCGAGAGGTGATGGATGGGAAGAAGATGCAGCAGCCGCAGACGTCTGGAGAATGCGCGGCCAGCGGGTGGATCTGATCATCTAACTGTACCAAAGCCCTCACAAAACTGCATCTTCCTCACTGTTCCTCCCTCCCTCCCATACCAGAGGTCAGAGGTCGGCGCCAGGGCCAGAGGACTCCCTCACTTCTCTTAGACCAAACCCATCTCCTCCGTCACCTGGGGACTGAGAAAGAACATGCTCGATAATGCCTGTGTGCGTTGGGTGTGTGCGTGTGTGCGCGTGTGTGTGTGTGCGTGCGCGCTTATGTGTGTGTGTTAGGCCTAGGGTCTGGTACACATCATAGCCATCCTATATTGTATGCCTTTTACCCCTCCTAGTCACCTTGACAAACGCTCTCTCCCAAAAACATACAACTCGACACGCTCTTCTCTTCCTTCGCCGGGTCGCTTGCGCTCGCCGGCGCCTCCTCCCGCTCTCCTCCCGCCGCTCCCGTGACGCTAGTGATTCCGACGCCCCCCGCCCCCCCCCCCCCCGACCGCAGAGAACGGGGGCTCCCCCTCAGGCCTAGCGTGGGAGACGCCCCAGGTCTTACAATCAGCACTCTGATCAATCAATCGATCAGTCTGCCAAACCCAATCAGACAGTCAGCAAACCACGCCCCCCCCGCCCTCCCATTTTGGTTTACACCCTGACCACCTTGTGTCTTTGCCACCAGTTTTATGTGTGTTTTCTGAGATTGCATTCCAGCGTCGCAGTGATTGTCCACCTCACGCAGGTCACTTTCTGGTACCAGAGAGGGACTTTCCTGAACGTCTCGAACCCCTGCCTGCCTGCCTGCCTGCCTGCTATACCTCAGAGCACCCTTCCCCAGCCCGGCCGTTATGCGTTCACTGTCCTCACTGCGTCTATGTCCTGGAAGCGCTGGCCGGTCTCCACCCAAAGCCACCTGTGGGAACAGAGCCAACCTCCATACCACCGCATTGGAGCAGGGGCTGGCTGCTGGCAACTGGCCTATTCAGGCGGAACCCCAGAACGGACCCCCCCCTCCAAAGAGCCATCCGTAATGCCCCCCCTCTGCCCCCCAGGCCCCCTTACTCAGCGCAGCAGCCGGGGGATGGGGGCGGGGGGGGGCGGGTGTCTGTGTGCTTCGGAGGGACGGAGGTGTACACGCCCCAGAGCTCAGTCAGTCCTCGTTCAGTTACCAAATCAAAGCAATAGTTTCCGTCAGAGCACAAGGCTGGCTTCTGTCCCCCGCTCCTCGCGCAGCGTTCCAGCCAGGGGTTCTCGCTCGTCTGGTGGTTGTTTTATATGAATATACACACAGCTTATGTGTCAGACAGGCCCAACAACCTGCTCCTCTCAATACCCTGGCCTGACACTTCCCTGCTTTTCAAAGGTGATGCACAGTTTTGGTATCGATGTTTGTTACTTGGTTACGGTTATTTCATGGTTATTACAGATTCACAATCAAAGCATGCCTTTTTTTTGCCTTTTTTTTTCTCCCCAAAAAACATGTGTATTTCATTTCAGACGGAAGGGATCTCTCTTCCGGTGGACTAGTAGGTCTGGGTTCTTCTAATCACTGATGTTCTAGTATTTTGATATGGCTTCCATGTATGGTTTTATTCAAGTGTTTCTCCAAGAGAGGCTTGATGCCATATTACTGGTAAGCATCTTAATTGTTTTCTGTTCTGTCCTTTGCTTTGTTTGTGTCCTAATCAATGTATAGTGTAGGATTCTTAATTATTATTTTAATGGCAATATTTCTTTTCCAGTTGATCTTAAGATTGTCTTGTATTGCACATAGAACTTCACCAGTTGATTCACACTGACCTTGAAATGGGAATCACAGATAGTTTTTATGAAGGGAATATGTTTTTGTAGTGATTAAGCTTTGAAGTATTCTTAAGGTATTTTTGGAGAGCGAAAGACAAACTGACATGCATGGTTGACACTGTTTACAAATTAGCCAAGACAAATGCTGCAGTTTCCTTTTTCTGACATAATTGTAGTCACTGAGAAACTTCAAAAGGTTGACAGTAAGATTAAGTGCAATTACACCACATGTAGAGATATCACTCAGACATTACGACAATGATGATGATGGCATTCCATAAAGCAGACATTCCCTTTATGTAACATATCTCAAAGTTTCAGTTTCCTTTTTGTTATGCGTTTCATTTTTTTACTGTTAATCTGTCACCAAGATGTGTAACTTCACTTCTGTCTTGTTTTTAATGTCACCTCTGAACTGGTAGTCCTCATCTACCATTTGTATTTGTTTTTATATCACCTGTGTCATAAAATGTGCTCAATCACCAGTCCTAGCATTAATATTCACTGATACTGTGTGGGTGTGTGCTGGTCTGTATGCATGTACATTAGTGGTTCTCTGGTTCGCTGGCCTGTCCCTTGTCTGGATATTGTGGGGAATCTGAATGATTGTGTTGACGTCCACTGTCTTCTGATGGACAGGAGTCCCACTTCCACTCTATATATAGACAGCTGTGTCAAATCTAGTTCATAGCCCCCCTCTCCCCCAAGCCCTCCTGCACTCCAGAACAGTTCTGTTCTGAGCCCCTAGGGACTCGCAGTTCACTGAGGATACAGACCCCGTGTGACGGTGAACAGAAGACAAAACCAGGAGAGGAACGTCCACTCAGAGCTGGACACACCGTCCACTGATTCCCTCTGTTCCTGTCATTAAGACCAACCCGTCATTCTCAATCAAACATCTAAGATTGTGGTCAAACGCCATTCATATATGAGCTAGAATGATTTCACACAGTAAAGAAGACGACATTCTGCCATAAAAGAGCTCCTCACAGTAATTACATGAGCACGCTACCAGTTTTTACGCTATAAGCAATAGTTACACAATATACCTGAAAACATTTCAGGTAGTCCTACTAGCATGTGCTATGCAGTAAACTCTCTGAAGTATTCTGGTCTTCAGTGTCCCAAGTGTACCTACTAAGGGGTAGGGCGGGTTTGTAATGTATATACATTAAGAAGTTGGCTGATGCAGTCATTGTACACTGATCTCTCCGTTTAGTACTATTGCTTACCAATACCCACTCATGGGTAACTGAATATAGAGTATTGTTTTGTAGTTGTATTTTTTTTTTTTTTTTTTTTGTTAAACAGACTCTTCGTTGTCACTAACCTCCAACGTACAGCAGTGTTCTGTCCGTTAAGCACAGCCCTTTACCTCCACCTTACGTTGCCACATAGCAGAGGCCAAATCACAGCCTGAGAGAGGATCTGTGCCACTCAAGCCAGAGGGCATCCAGCATTGATGTCAATAGATTTGCTCAGCTATTATAATACAAAGTAGTATTCGGGGTGGGATGTCTTTAGCAGGCTTGCATCGGTGCACACAGTGCCTCCTGAGTCTACCTCCTATCCCCTCTGTTCGGTTCTGAGTTCCGCGTCGTCACCCCGACGTCTTCAGATTAGCCGAGGACGTGCATGCTGGCAGCACCATCAAAGGAACAGATTCCTGAGCAGTTCACCTCTTCTCCTGGCTAAGAATGACAGGAAAAGGTAGCCAATAATATGACGTCTGTGATGACCTCACTGTTCTTGTTCAGAATTTTGTTTTGTTATTACAATTTTATCCAAGAAAAGGAATTGCACTAATTTGCCCTCCTTTGTAGTGTTTTCAAAAGAACCGTTTGGTTAATTGAAGAGTTTTTAAATAGCGCACACAGGATCATGGAATCAATCACTCAAATGTGTGCATGTTTGTGTAGATATATTTAGTATGTTTTGTATTGGCTATTATCAAGCTTGTCAATAACGCCTTAAGATCTGCTTCAATGTGTTCATGGAGTGATGCTTACAAGTGACTTGGTTTTCTCTCTTTTTTTTTTCTCTCTTTCTACACAACAAATGGCAGTCTCTTGTTTTATTCATTAGCAGAAACACATATGGAGAAAGCCTGTATCTTTCTGTGAACCAGGGTTAGTCCATAGTACTGCCAGGGACCTGAACTACTAAATCACTCCTTGATGGAATGTTTCTGGCAGATTCATGCTAGCCTACCATACAGCACACACCTGATCGGTCTGTGCTTAACATGCAATGTTACCTGAATATTTTTGCATATTCACTTATTATGCTGGTGAGCCTTCAGGAGAGTGTGAATGCAGTTGAGGAAGTCCACCACACACACACACACACACACACACACACACACACACACACACCTTGACCCCACTGTCTTTGTTGTTAATGTGAGTTGACAGTGCAAGGAGGTGAAAGGTTGTGCTTGATGTCTCTCAGTTCTGGTCCCCTGTCAGCTCTGGCTGTCTGTTGGAGGAGTTTGTTCCGTTTGGCTATGAAGAAAATTGGAGGTTGTTCAAAGCAGTGACAACGATTTATTGGTAATTGTATAAGGATTTGTTAATTTGTTTTGTGATCATGGATAAAAGGCTTGATGATCCCGGTATAAAGTTCCAACTGTTGTTTGGTCTAATATAGTTTGACTGAGGCGAATCTAGGATGGAATGGATGGTGTTGCTGCCAGGCACTAGAGATGCAGAATTAAATCAGGAGAATGCGAACGGTTCAAAGTTTTAAAGGAGTCATGTGTGTATTTTCAGATTTGACATTGTACTTTTGGCACTAAGTGACACTGCTTTTTATGTGATGTGTGACCAGTTTTAAAAAGAAAACCGCATCTTTTTTTTTGCGCATAAAATCTGCAAAATATATGCAATGATGTATATGTAATATTCAATCCTCAAGTATAATCCAGGATGTATAAACTTTGTAAAGTGAGTTTTAATATTGTATGGCCGTACCAATATGTATTGACTCTTATCAGAAGCCTTAGAGTTGTCCACCCAAAGTGCTCCCTTAGAATACCCTACACCTACCTGAACTTTGCGAAGCATTAACAATATTTTGTTGCTTTTTTTTGTACCCTTTTTGAATAAAATAGATTTGTACTGTATATTTGTACCTCTCTGTGAACTACTTAGGGCTGTTTTGTTTTTGTTTTGCCGTTTTAATTCTATGTACTTAAGGACACAAAGATAATGTATTTTTATTGTTACAGCTAACTTCTTGGAGACATTGCATTTATCATGTTTGTTAAGTAAACACAATATAATATATATCTATATATATATATATACTATTACCCTAATCATGTGTTGTGTCTTTCTTTGATATCATCTTTGACTTTTTTTAACCAGGTAAGTTGATTGGTCCCAAAGTATTGTCTTGTGGTTCTACCATGTGTTTTTCTGCATTAGAATGCACAACTACCTGGACTGTATTCACTATGCATGGACAAACGGCAGATTTGACAGACTTGGTACTTGGCCTAGTGGAGGTTCACACCATGTGCCTGAAGTTGTGTGGTGAAATATTCTTGTCGCTCCATGTCCCCTCGCCGCCTACTCAATTCACACCAAGAGTTGCCTTTTGGGTAGGACTAGTCTGTGTAGGTGTTACAGAGCTTTAGGGCACTGTCTGCTCTGAATAGAGAAGCCTTTGTAGCTTCTAGGGAGCCAGTCCATTTCAGAGTGGAGTGTTTTATTTGCTGACGGGTGCTCAGGGTGGATGAACAGAGCAAACAGAGAACTGGAGGCGGAAAGGAAAGGGGCAGAGAGAGAGACTCACACAATGGCGCTAGTAAAGTCAATGTTTATTTCTACGTTCTATTCCTGGTTTCATTGTGATCTGTACACCTGTTAACCCAGTAACAGAGATGGGCTCCCCAAAGGAGGCCATTCAGCACACCTGTGACAACAGAACTAGCGTAATACAACACTATTCACTTCTGGTTACACTCTTTCAGTTTGGCCTTTTTTCTTTTCTTTTTTTTTTTATAAAGAATTTATTTTGTAAACATGGAAATTGAGAGAATATCCTGATATACCAGTAAAAAGGCCAAAGTTCATACAACATATTAAAAGATCTTTTGATTCGTTTGAACAAACGGGCAGGCATAACAGTAGAACACAAGCTCATATTGAACCATTCTAGGACAAATGCAGTTTCACGACATGCAGTGTTAACCTAATTCAGACTGCCATACTCGGCAAAGCACCAACAGAACCTTGGAATTGTCAAATGTTTTTGTTTTAAATATATTTTAATGTCAAAATAGCATATTTCACATTTTTCAACGGCATTTTCCTGCTGTATGAGAATGCCGACACAGATAAGCACCCAATTAAAAATCAGAGAATACCTAGTATTCATTGTGGTAAGGTAGTCATGATGACCCGGTCCATGACAACTTTGTCTTGGGCAGGGTCCTGCCTCTGTGTGTAATGTAAAGATAATGGTATGACCCTGTTGATATTAGCTAGTGTGCTAGATTCAGACTCACTGTCCTTGTCTCAGGAGCTATAACCAAATGACAGCATCTTAGTTGTAAAGTTGAATGTAGCTGCGGATCTGTGACGGCCAAACCACTTCCCTATAAAAGGAACGGGGTCTGAGACAGGGCGCTGAATCTAGGGCCAGAGGCCTCGCTGAGTTGCATTGCCTGAGTTGCACAACTCTTATATATTTGAGTCCATTTCCTTTTTTGTCTTTTTTTTTTTTACACTCTGCATAGTTTCAAAAGAAAGTGTCTAATTTCTCTTGGAATAAATACCCCTGTTGCATAGAGGTTTAAACCACTCCTAGATTTGAGTCCTTTCAGGACAGCTGGAGTATACCATGACAGCCTTTTCCATGTTCAATTCAATTTTCTGACAATAGCTCCTGTCTGGGAGTGGCTCAAACAGAGAACCAGTCTTATTTCCTGTCTTGAGGAATATTCCAGAAAAAAACAGGTCATGTGAGTCAATATTTGAGTCTGCAGAGCTCAGTAATGAAACATTGCATTTAGGAGGTAACCTTAGAGGCAAGAAATCAACCAGTTATCAAAAGGAAAAGAAAAATGTTATAAATACATACAGAACCAATTATGAACATAGCAAATGTGTCATTTGATCTATTATACCATCAAACAAAATATTAACCAAACTTATTTTCACAATAAAAAATATATTCACATCATGTTGCATAAATATATGTTGGAATGAGGTCAATGAAGAAGACAGAAGATCTCTCCCTGTGGGCAGGGTTGGCAGGGTTGGGGCCATGCATGTTTCCTTGTAGTTTGCTAAAGCACTCCACAATGATGAAACACAATGGAAATAATGCAGAGTTCAGTCATTAAAAACATAGTATATTACCTGACAATGGAAATCTTGAAAACATATTCAAATAATCAAGAGTATGGGAGCAAATCTGATTAGATGCATAACATAATATGTATGACCCATTCAGCTGAGTAAAAAAAAAAACCACTCCCTTCATGGTTCAGTGATGCCAACTCAACCAAACAACTGAGTTTAATAAGCATTCTCAGTTCCACAAACCATCTCATCAAGAGGTAACTAATGTAGAGTAGGCTACAGTACAGTAACAGCAGCAGAGATTGGGTTCTCATGAACCAAAATTCCAATGCAACAGAAGTTATACTGTATAATAAAGTATGAGGACATTGTCACCAACTACTTGGCAAAGCTTATGGAGTGTAGAGATTTAAAAAAAGAAAAAACAACAGATTCATATATTGGCAAAGAGAGGCAGTGTAACGTTACTGTACATCGAGTTCAACAGAGCATGAAGGAATGGAGGAGTGTTGCTCAGCATAAGGCAGGCTCATCCAATAGGACAGAACACAGAACATCCAGCAGACAAACGTCGAACACACAGAAAATACATGATCAATCCAAACCGATAGTTTCTCCGCTGCTCATCTTGCACGTCATCTCCGAATGCTACGTCCTATTGGATGCCGGCTATTGGCTTTAGCTGTGAATGCTGTGGGGCATACGCCCACAAACCAGGGTACCGACCTGCGTCTAAGAAGTGTCCGGAACAGTCCATGAGGAGCTTTGGAAGCTTGGGGAAGGGGAACGGTAGGCCACAGGACAAGAGAGGGCACGGCCGCTGCCCTGAGTGAGGTAGTTGGTTGGGTGGATGTGAGCTAGCTAGCCAGGGACCCACGTTGGCAGCGCGAGGGGGGCTGGAGCTACAGGCTGACCCCGGGCGTTGGGCTGGCAGAGAGGACCAGAGGAGAGGTGGGGGGGAGGGGGGGGGGGCGTGGCTACAGGCCCCCCCCCCACTCCCTTCACTGACGGTCTATATGTGCAAAAGATATCCTCTACGGAAGTGTGTAACCGTTCCTATTGGAATGGGCTGTAGAAATGTCTGCTGGCCACCCCCTCAGAAAAAGAACAGATAAAATCTCTTTACAACATGCTTTATACTCAAGATCACTATTACGAAACATTCTCAAACCCTGTTCTTGATGTCCTTTGTAATAAATTAATAGTGTTTTTTTTTATTTATTGTAGCTGACAAAGGAGTTTGGGTATCAAGTTGTCATGACGCAGTAAGAAGCTGGCGGGTAAAACCAGCAGGGAATGGTTCACCCTGTGACCATGGCAACACAAAGGCGTGGAGTGGCGGGGTCGCGGTGACGGCGGACCGGCGGCCGAGACCTGCTATGGCAGCTTCATGAACAGGCCGTTGTCCAGCGAGGGGACCGGCATGGGGCAGGGGAACTGGAACAGGCTCATGTCGGCCGTCAGCGCCGCCATGGCGGTGGGGTCGTGCTCGATCTGCGTCCTCAGTGACGGGTCGATCTTCTCCAGGCGCCGTTTCAGCCGCTTGGCCTCGCGCTCGCGGATCAGCCGCGACTGCCGCTTCTCCGGCGTCTCGTTGGCCCTCTTCAGGCGCATGGCGTCGCGGTCGCGCTGCAGCCGCCGCGTTCGCTGCTCCTCCGTCTCCTGCAGCCGCTGCATGCGCTTGGCCTCGCGGTCCCGCAGGCGCCGCAGCTCGCGCTCCTCCGCCGACTCGCACGCCCGCTTGCTCTTCTTGGCCGTGCGCTCGCGCTCCAGGCGATGGATGCGCGCGTCCAGTGGCTCATTCTTGCGCCGCATCGCCCACTTCCGCATGGAGGGCGACTGGGCCTCCACCAGCTGCTGGTAGGCCACGCAGCTGTTGCAGACCAGCAGCACGCCGGCCGGGTAGACGGGCATGGGGTTGAGGATGTCCGCCAGCGGGGGCAGGCCGGCGGCGGCGGGGCATAGGGCGTCGGGGAGAGGGGGCAGCGAGGGGAGCAGTCCGTCCGGTAGGGAGGGCAGAGCGTGGCCCGCGCCTTGGCCCGGCCCGGGGCCCGGTCCCTGGCAGGGGTGGGCTGAGCCGGGGTGGCCATGGTGACCCTGTCCCGGGTTGTTGGGGTGGCTGGGGTGACCCTGTCCCGGGTTGTTGGGGTGGCTGGGGTGGCCTTGTCCCGGGTTGTTGGGGTGGCCGGGGTGACCCTGTCCTGGGTTGTTGGGGTGGCCGGGGTGACCCTGTCCCGGGTTGTTGGGGTGGCCAGGGTGGCCAGGTCCCGGGTTGTTGGGGTGGCCAGGGTGACCCTGTCCTGGGTTGTTGGGGTGGCCGGAGTGGCCTGGTCCTTGGTTGTTGGGGTGGCCGGGATGGTTGGGGTGGCCTGGTCCAGCGTGACCGTGGTGGCCTGATCCTGGATGGCCAGAATGGCCGGGGTTTCCCATGGGGCTACTGGTGAGGGACTGGGACATGGAGCAGGCCTCGTCTCCACTGCTGCACTCCATGCTGCCGGTGTTCAGGATCTCTCGCAGCTTCTGCCTGAGAGGGGGGGAGGGGCAGAGAGGAGAAGTTGGTAAAATACTATCAAAACAAATCCCCTGGGATTATATATTCTTCTCAAAGCTCACAGATTACGCCTGAATCCTTGGCATATAAAAAAGACTGATTTTGGGAAAGCGCCTGTTAGGAGCTTTGCATGCGTTGGTGCCCCTGCGGGGGGCTGCAGCTCGGTGAGGGTGGTGAAGCCGCAGACCTGTTGAAGTTGTTGGTGTCCGTGAAGCGGGTTCCGCACACGGCGCAGTTGGAGTGGCGGTCTTCGGAGTGGATGAGGAGGTGTCGCCCCAGGGAACCCGGCGAGCTCAGAGCACGCCCACACACCGGGCACACATAGCTCTTATTACTGCCACCCAACATGGAGGTGTGCTGGGGAGAGGGAGATGGAGAGAAAGAGAGAGAGGGAGGGAGGAAGGGAGCGAAGGGAGAGAGGCAGAAATATAATTCTATTCATATCAACAGTTATTATAACGTAGTTATATCTACATTTTGCAGGTGTCAGTATATGTGTTTAATACTTGACTAAGAGCAGATATGATGCCCTCAGTCAGCTGGTTTGGGTGTTCTTTTAAATCGGCCTTAAACAC
Source organism: Borostomias antarcticus (assembly GCF_949987555.1). NCBI lineage: Eukaryota > Metazoa > Chordata > Actinopteri > Stomiiformes > Stomiidae > Borostomias > Borostomias antarcticus. The sequence goes on from NC_140237.1 coordinate 23,479,408, forward strand.
GGATCAGTGCAATAATAATTCCCGCTCGGCACTTCTGCACGTTATACGTTCATTTTCTCTGAGGTTTATCAGTCAGATTATTAATTATACCTTAGTTAGAAACTCTGCCATGACGGCAGCTCACAAAGCTGGGTCAGACGTTAGCCTTGCCAGGGTAAGTCCATTAGTGGATCATATTAGCCTCTTATAGCCTCTCTCCCTCCTTGTGGTCCAGCACCCGTGGTGAAGTTCACTCCTGGGGGGTTTAGAGCTGATTACCTACGTAGCTTATTTCACTCCCTGACCTTAATCAAGGGGATTCGTGCCCGGCTCAGTGGTGCTGTGCTGGTCTAGGCTAGTCTATGCGTGGTGCTGTGCTGGTCTAGGCTGGTCTACTGTATGTGTGGTGCTGTGCTGGTCTAGGCTGGTCTAAGCGTGGTGCTGTGCTGGTCTAGGCTGGTCTAAGCGTGGTGCTGTGCTGGTCTAGGCTGGTCTAAGCGTGGTGCTGTGCTGGTCTAAGCGTGGTGCTGGTCTAGGCTGGTCTATGCGTGGTGCTGTGCTGGTCTAGGCTGGTCTAAGCGTGGTGCTGTGCTGGTCTAGGCTGGTCTAAGCGTGGTGCTGTGCTGGTCTAGGCTGGTCTAAGCGTGGTGCTGTGCTGGTCTAGGCTGGTCTACTGTATGCGTGGTGCTGTGCTGGTCTAGGCTGGTCTACTGTATGCGTGGTGCTGTGCTGGTCTAGGCTGGTCTAAGCGTGGTGCTGTGATGGTCTAGGCTGGTCTATGCGTGGTGCTGGTCTAGGCTGGTCTATGCGTGGTGCTGTGCTGGTCTAGGTTGGTCTATGCGTGGTGCTGTGCTGGTCTAGGCTGGTCTATGTGTGGTGCTGTGCTGGTCTAGGCTGGTCCAAGCGTGGTGCTGTGCTGGTCTAAGCGTGGTGCTGTGCTGGTCTAGGCTGGTCTAAGCGTGGTGCTGTGCTGGTCTAAGCGTGGTGCTGTGCTGGTCTAGGTTGGTCTATGCGTGGTGCTGTGCTGGTCTAAGCGTGGTGCTGTGCTGGTCTAGGTTGGTCTAAGCGTGGTGCTGTGCTGGTCTAGGCTGGTCTATGCGTGGTGCTGTGCTGGTCTAGGTTGGTCTATGCGTGGTGCTGTGCTGGTCTAAGCGTGGTGCTGTGCTGGTCTAGGCTGGTCTAAGCGTGGTGCTGTGCTGGTCTAAGCGTGGTGCTGTGCTGGTCTAGGCTGGTCTAAGCGTGGTGCTGTGCTGGTCTAAGCGTGGTGCTGTGCTGGTCTAGGCTGTGCAGGCCGCGCCGTGCTGCTCACCTGGTAGACGTGGGCGATGAGCTGCTCGGGGCTGCTGAAGTCCAGGGTGCAGAGGGGACACACGAAGTTGCTGCTTAGGTCAGCCCCCTCCTCGCTCTCCTGTGGGACACGAGGACATCAGGGACGCCGGTGGCCAGGGGAACAACCATACTGGACACACTTCATACTAGGCTAATGACTGTCGTGACTAGGGATGTGCACAACTCACATTTTTTATAGTCGATTAATGAATCAATGAACAATCAATCGACTTTAATTCCAACGTTTTAAAATAAGTCTTAATATGAATGAAAAAAAGGAAAGCACCACAATTCCATAGATTTTGATGCTGTAATTTAGCCCCCATTCCAGTCAATATAGCCCTACAGAACGGATGATGCACGACATTAGTTCAGTTCAATTAAAATAAATAAATAAAGGACGTGTTTATTTGAATGAAAAAAAAATGATGACCACAATTTGCCCAAATCGATTAGTGACCAAAAATCGACTTTGATCGCCATGAACGATTAATCGGTTAATTGGCCCCACCCCTGGTCATGACATGCACTATAATCAAGCTGTCTGCCTCCTACTTGCTATCTGGCTGGTCCTGGTGGCAGCAGTAGTCATGGTGCAGGTTCAGGGGACATACGTTAGTGTGTGACGTGTGTGTGTTGTGCACGTGTGTGAGCGCACGTGTCGCGGGGAGGGGCGGGGGGGGGGGTGAGGTTCTGAGAGAGCGTTCCCCTGAGGCCCAGCTGAATCACCGGCTGTTGCTGTGCGACACAATGCCTCAGCGCTGTCGTAGGCGCGATTCACACCATGCAAACTGAGATTAGTTTTATTCCCAGTCACAGAAGGTCTGAACAGAAGAGCAGCTTCGTAGTACAGAGAGGCGTTCTACCTACCTAAGTGCAATAGAAGCCATGTGTGCAGAATGGGGCTGCAAAATCCAGGAATATTCACTAACTTCCCATGGGAAATAATTGGAATTTATTGGAATTAACAGGAATAAAATGGAAAACAGAATTTATTCCCGTTAATTCCCCCAAATTCCCAGTTTATTACTGTTAATACCCATTAATTCCCGTTGGGAATTTTGAGAAGTTTGTGAATATTCATGGGATTTTGCAACCCTAAATGCAGAGAGATCTGATTGGCTTCCTCAGAAACCCACTTCCCAGGAGCCCCAGAGGGGCCTGGTCCGTCTCTCTCTCTCTCTCACCTCTTTGACCCCCGCGCCTTGCAGGCGGCACGGCGTCCGCTTGGAGGTCATGTGGTCGTCGGCGGAGGTGTTGGAGGAAGAGTCGTCCCCGGGGTTGTCGAGGTCGCTGTCGCTGTCTTCTATGGAGGCAAACACAGCCCTATCAATACAGACGAGACGACAGAACACAAGAGCGGGTCTTAGCTAGAAATCTTACAAGCCCCTCCTCGATGACCTCGCATCCTCTCTCCTCTCAACGGACAGACGAGGATCTCCTCCATCTGCCCCTTCAGGAGGGAGGACACAAGGTATCAAGCAAAGACTTGAAAGATTTAGCCATACTCTCACTAAGCCACACCCCCCCCCCCCCACACCAGTGACACTGGGTCGGATCTGGACACACTCTCTACATGCTCTCGTCCGGGCAGAGTACCTGAAATGCTGTCCTGCTCTTGGGAGTTGTTGCTGTGGCATTCGCTGTCCTCGGTGAAGTCGTCCCTGCCCTCCATGTTAATCGTGTGCAGAGGGCCTGTGATGCCTGCTGTATGGAACGGCCCTGGGTGGGGGACACGACACACACGGGCAGTCAGACCAGCACAGGGGGTCAAACTGTGTTCAAATCCCCATCTCCATAGAGTACAGCGCCTGAGTTAGTTCAGGAGTAGTCAAATTCTGTTTGAATCTCCTTCTCCATTGAGTATAGAGTAGGGGTGTAACGATACACTAATCTCACGATACGATACGATACACAATATCGGGTTGACGATAACAATACGATACGATACACTAAGGGAAGGTGTGAAGCGTTGCAGTAGCGCTGCTGTTCACACCAATAGTGCATTTCTCCACATTTCTACTCCACTACACTTAGTGAATGTAGATCTTAACTGTTGTAATATCATGGATAGGCCTAGAGACAAAAGACATGTTTGTTACCAGCGTTGTTTAGCCAGCGTTCACTGATATACATTAAACATATCACGATATTATTTTCACCTTGACGATAGGTATTGTGACGTTTCTGTATCGCTATATATTGTGGCACGATATACTGTTACACCCCTAGTATAGTCTAGTCAGTTGATCACAAGCACAGGGCAGAATCGGGTGTTGCCAGGGTAATATTTCTGCATGGGCACAGAAAGTGTTTTGTATGGACACTTTCAGCAATCAATAAAGTACCTATCTATCTATTCATTCATTCCACAACTCATCCAGATTTGTAGTACAGTTAAGTGGTGGAATCCATAAACACACACAGTTTTTCACACACCTACGGAGAAACTGCTGTGTGAATAGAAAAGAGCATGCAGCCTCCCTGCATCAAACAGCCACAGCGAGACCAGAAAAAAAAAAAAGACATGAATTCTTAAACACGTGTTTGCCCAACGCTATATTCCCAGCCTTCGAATGCTGACGGGGGTCGCTTGCAAATTCACCAGCGCACCAATGTAGCGCTGCAAGCGCAATGGAGCAGAGCAGGAGCACACACTGATACATGCACACACCTTCACTTCACACACACACTTCTCTCTCTCACTACCACACACACTCCTGTGCATGCTGCAGTCCCAGGGGAGAGCAGCCTGTACTCTCTTCCACTCGTCAGTCTCCCTCTCTCTCTCTCTCTCCCTCCCTCTCCTTCCCAGTACCACCCACACACACACAGCACAGCCTGGCTCACCCTCTGTCCTCCTCGCTGGTGCGCAGCTCGCTAGCAGCTTCTATATGTACACCAGCAGCTCGGAGGGGGCGGCTCCTGCCTCGTACCACGACGGCCCATATGTGTGTGTGTCTCTCCTGTTAACCCCTCGCTCGCCGCCTGCCGCTCTGCGTGTACTAATCGCCTGCACTCTGCCATCCTCTCCTCTGCCGTCCCGTTCCGCCTCTCGAGCCGGCGTTCAGACTAGGGGACCAGGTGAGCTGGTGGGGCGGGGTCACATTCGCGCCTTCGGTCCCAGCAAAACAGCCACGACGCTGACAGGAGGTCAGTGTGCGCTGACCGCGCCCCCCCCCCCTCTCTCTCTCTCTCTCTCTCTCTACCACCCACCGCAAAAGATCACGATTAATTGTCCCCCTCTGTCAGCGCTTGTCTCTCCCCTCGTCACAGCGGGGCGAAGCCCTGACGGCGTCTACCTGAGGCTGGCGCGCATAATTACAGCCTGCAAGAGGCGGGATCCCGGGGCACTGCAGAGCGCAAACACGGAGGTGCTAGGTCTGCGTGTCAGGGCGGGGGGGGGGGCGGTCTATCGCAGAGCGTACAAGATCCTCCCCGAGTACTGCCCTAGCAAAGTGTCGATTCACCGTTAACTTGCTGTGTGGAGTTGGTGTGTGCGTGTGTGTGTGAACACAGTTTGGGCCCGCTGGTCCCATTGTAATCCCATGCGCTCATTAGTATTGGTAGAGCGGTTCCAAGTGTTGAACTATGAACCGCCACAACAGGCTGGCTCCGCGGCACGCAGCCAATGATTGATGTGTGAGAGCTAACCCCTCCCCCACCGCCAGGCTCTGTCTGTACATCTGTCTCTCTCCTCACTCCTTCCCTCCCCCCCCCATCCAGTCTCTGCCACTCTGATGTTATCTCTGAGTCTGTGTGTCTGTAGGCAGGAGGTGACGCAGTGTCTGACTGAAGCCAGACAAAGAGACAAACTCATCAGCCAACAGACACAGAAGAGGGGGAGAGAGAGGAGAAGGAGAGGGGGAGGGGAGGGGGGGGCAAAACAAAACAGACAAAAGAGGGAATGCCAAAACTCTACTCAAACACTGAGCAATGGGGGTCTGGATGAATTCAAGCTCCCCCTCTGTTCTCACCCACCCTACGCTCCAAAACACACACACGCACGCACACACACGGACGCGCATGCTCACAGACAGACAGACACACGGCCACAGCCATACTTACACACACACACAACTCTGTCTGAATCTCCAGGAAGTACTGGGGGCCCCTGCCTTCCATCTTTGCGTGCAGAGGCGCTGCCGTGTCCAGATTGAAGCTTGGGAACGGTGAGATACACAGACATCAGATAATCCCAGACTCCCAGATCATTTCTCACTTCGCCTAATTGACAGCCCAGTATTTCAAGCAAGATGGGAGAGAACCACCCCCCCCCCCACACACACACACACACACACACACCACACCACCACCCCCTCCCTGATGAGCCCTCTTCTCCAGTGAAATGTCTGAAATTAACTCAACCCTGCTCCCAGACAAGTCAACAGTAAACAGACGAACTGTTGAACTGTCTCTCTTATTTAAGACCAGAGTACAAGTTCAGATTCAACTTGTGGCTCCAGCATTCTAAAATTGATCCAGATCAAAGACTAGGCCATTCCCAAACAACCTGCAGAATAATATAAAAATGATGGTCTGTTTATCATCTCAAAATCTCTCAAGGCTGCTATCTTTTTTCAAGTCAACCACCGCCGCCGACCCCCCCCCCCCCCCCCCCCCCCCACACACACACACACACACACACACACAACCCTCAACCCTAATTAGCTTAACTATCTGATTAGTTTTCCTGTGCAGGACAGATAGGTTGGTCTTTGTGGTCCAAGCAACAGACTGGAGGACTAGGCCTAAAATCCAATCCTGTTAAAAACAAAATCTGTTAAAATCAGTAAGGAGAAAAAAAAGAAAGAGGGACTTCATAATGTATTCCATCCTTGTCTGAGTTGGCCCGCCTGTCAGTCTGTTGTCTGGCTGCCTGTCTGTCTGGCTACAGTCTGATTGCCTGCCTGTCTGTCATCTGCCTGCGTGCCTGTCTGCCTGAGTCTGTCTGCCTGCCGTCTTGCCTGCCTGTCTGCAGCCCTGGGCTTCATGGAGGAAAACACAGCCATCTTCCCTAGCAAAAGACTCTGGCTTCATTCTGGTAAAATAGAACAGTTCCCACTTCTAAGAAATATGTGTAGAATAGTAAACACCTAATACTCTGCGCGTATATGTGTGTGTATGTGTGTGTGTGCGCAGGCGCATATGTCTGTGTTTGATCAATAAATTGCCCGAGACAAATGAGGCTAGATAATGCGCTACACTTGACTGTGTTGGCCCCGACTGGTGAGGGTCCTTCCAGTGGTTACAAAACACCACCGGCTGATCTTCTTAACCCGTATGGGATTACTCAGGGCCCAAGATGTATTCCAACGCCACCTTTCAACAAACTATGTTTAGATAAGAGGCCTAAGGAATGCTTTATAGCCTAGTAACAGCGGTAGATTATTGGGTGCGATCCCCTTGGGTGGACTCGTACTCAGAGAGCAGCAGCATGTGGAGAGGCAGAGGGAGAACGAGAACTCTGAGGCTCCGGGCAGGAAAATAAGACTGACATCAGCAGCAGGGACGTTTGTTAGGCTTCATATGCATGGGCCTAAAAAAAAAAAAACATGTCGTCTCTGAAGCAGTCAATGACTCGCTAGTGTCTGGGATGCGGGCTTTGCTTAAAAATGAGAGTCACAAAGAGAACGCTCCTGACAATCACAGATGTAGCTCAGCTGCGTGCTGGGTTAAGAAACGGGGCCCACGCCCCAAAAAAATATTTCAGCTCTCGTCATGGAACACAACTTGAGATCACAGCATTTCCATTATGGCATTGTTTTAGCCTAAGCTCCGAATACAGATACACACAAGTGCAAACTCCTCTTCCTCCTATTGTAGCATACTCCCCTCCTTAGTCCTTCTGACACTGTTACTGCCCAGGGCATTGCCAGTGTGGTGGTAAGGATGACCCATATTGGTGCTCTCCAGTGGCCTTATTGGTTTTGAGTGTGGCTACGATATGTCAGGAAATATAGTAAGGAATGGCTGAGCAGGAAAATACAGGACCTTAAAACTAATGCAGACTACGATTTACACTTTGGTCACTGAGCAGACGCTTTTATCCAAAGCGACTTGTGTTTTTGAGCTAGCGTTGTCGGGGTTAAGTACCTTGCTCAAGGGCACAATGGTAGGCAATGATGGTCAAGTGGCCATGATTGTCATTCACTGATCAGATGTTCTACCTACCTACCGTACCTACCGTCCCCGTTAAAGAATATTGCCTCATGTAACTTATCAGACAGATTGTAGTGGACAGTTTGATGGAGAATAGTATTAGTTTCAACAGCATCGGATTCTAAGTGATACACCAGAGGCAAAGAGAAAGAAGCCTATCCTATCCTCATAGGAGCATGTATAAACCATTTCTTTTCTGTCTAGTACAGTAGCAATATCAGCCTCTTTAAACAAGAGTTTAAAAAGGGGGCCAACATGCCACAGCAAGTTTTCATACAGCTTCAAACAAAGATTCATCTTAAAACCACAAACAAGAGCCTCGGCGAGCTAGTAAACACCCAGGATACGCTGCCTGGATGGCTTCCCTATAGAAGTCATGCAGAGAGACTCAACGTGATACAGAGCATGCATTTCACATTCTGTTTAGTATGTAACACCTTTAAGGCAGTTTCATCTGTAACATAAATTATTTAGTTCTCTTAGCATACGTCTCAATGTGGATATATCCACAAAATAGAGGAGCACTCTACAATCTTCCCGTTTAAGAGCACCAAAGGACTGGCACATTGTACTAGCGATGCGATCGCTCTCATGAAGGTTGCGATGGAAATTGAAACATTTGTTTTACGGTCCACGACAGATGCAATTCTGTGAGCAAAACATCATCACACAGGTCTTCAACACTTTGCCGCGTCCTTTCAGCATATCATTTTAACTTGTAAAAATAACATCTACAATACCTCAGATACCTACAATTAACTTTGAAAGGGTTGGTCTGTTTTCGTCTTGACATATTATCCCCCACTCCCGGTTGGAAAAACTCGAATCTCCTCCTATCCCCGACAGATTTGAAGCTTTCCCTGACCAATCCAGCCGTATTCCATAAAGAGACTCCTCGTATGGAGTAGCCTACAGCAGTATTAGTCAAAGAATGGAAGATGAATTTAAAAAAATCTCCGTTGATCAAAATGATCTATCCAAAGCAGAGATGAAACCAGACTGATGAGAGTCGGGGACATTTAAATGAGTAAAAAAACCAATTACAATAAAAGTCTATGCGAAGTGGCTAAAATAGTGGTCACATTCTGGACCACATAGTAGAAGCAACACTCTTCGGATGATCTATAAAATAAATAAAAATTATAAGACAACGATAGGCTGCCACTGTATAAAGCCCGGGCTGAGATGTTCTTCGCCGAGCGGCCCCGAGCAGCTCCGATCCTGCTTTGCTGTCGCTTTGCCAGAGCACTGCAGCGATGCTGGGCTCAGCTGATCTCTGTGCTCACAAAAGGCACACCGCAACGCATTGTGGGATGTACAAGAAAACGTCGGAGGATCACTAGTGATAACACGCTACAGTCAACACTAAACAGCAACTCTAAACCTCCTGAATCAACGAGGTTCTTCCGGAAATGAGAATACAGGCATATGAACGGTTTTGGAACCCTTTTCCTACACTACATCCAAGTACCCATGTTCTGCACACCCGTTCCAAAGGGTAGCATTGGCGCACGATATCAACACAATGCATTACACGCAATATTGTTAGCAAATGGCCTTGTACAAGCTCTTCAAATGGTCGAGTTTATTACCAGTGACTGTCACTTTGCAGTCTGAATTTTACAAATAAAATGTATATCATTGCAGGTAATATAAAATTAAAAGTAAAATGTTTATCATAGAAGGGACTATAATGTGTTGATTATATTATTAATGAATGCAAGTACATCTTGAATCTCGAAATAGTTTTTACTGTAGTCTACACTTAAAGCAACGATATCGAGGAGATACACTAGATGGAGCCAAAAAAACACAACAATGTCATAACATTACTTGCTGACGTCATCACTAACTGCCACGAGGTGAGGTGTGCGGACCGCAGCACGACGTTGATAGGCAAATTATTATTCATCCGCAGTGCTGGCAAGAGATAAAATTGTTTCAGCCAACGATCTATCCATCCATCATCTATCAGTGGCAACAGCATAAACCAACCACTACTGTAGATATGGCAAAAACATCACACACACACGATGCACTGTATATATATCACAAAATACCTATGAAGAAAATCTAATCATTATTAGATAGCCCACTAGCTAACGTTAGCTAGCTAGATTTAACGTTACACTGCGGCCTGTGGGGCGCACTTTACAACGGCCATAGCATGGGCATGACATGTCAATGCTGCTAGCAAGATAGCTTCCGATGCTAGCTAGTACTAGGCTAATATTGCAGTGTAAACGATGCGTAGTCTCGTTATTGCAAAATAAACGATCCAATCTCACATTTACCCATGCTGTCCACTGAAATATCGCATAGCAGTTGCAGGTCTGTTCGGAGACGGTGAAGGTGGAGTGTTGGAGAGTTCCCGAGAAATGGTTGAAAATAATTTGCAAGCACTGCTCGGAGCATCGTCAGTAAATAATTCGTTTTGATTAACTTACTACCCGCCGGTGCACCGGACCACTACTAGTTACGTTCGATTACTCTACTCGATTGAGCGCCAAGTGTTCCGTTTCGAGGTGAAATCCCAAATACCCTTTGTGCTTCTTTATTTATTGGGAATGGCGAATCAAGACAAATATTATTCTTCTATTTGAGCAACCACTCCGCCTTTACAGGGTTGGTCCCGTCCTGCTCTGAGATGGGACGTCTCCCGGGAGACAAAACGAATAGACCTTCTGCACACAAACCACGAAGTTTTGGTTATTTCTGTGTAACCCTCCGCCTGCAGTAGAAGTGCTGAGGCTAGAGTAGCCACCATTTTGAATGTCTAGTCTGTTCCTCCCTCCGTCGCAAATAGAGAAGATTCCAGTCATTTTCTGGTATCACTACGGCTAGTGAGTACAACTTTCTACAAATATGCCAGTTAAACAGAGCAGTCAATTTCGCTGATACGTAAAGATCCATCCTTACTTTGTCCGCAATCGCGTTGACAGGTATGCCTGTTGACGCTGCATAGGAAGTGGGGCTGGCAGGCTACCTCGCCCGGGCTAGTCTGTCAGGGCACCGGGGGGTAGCATCAAGCTAATGCTAGCGAGCTAAGGTGTTAGCTCCGAGCTAAGCATCTGTTTGCTTCTTATCTATACCTGTGTTAGATGGCTAACTAGCTATCTATTCTTGAACGATTGAAGTGCGTTTGGTTTGATGCAAGGCCCAGCTATCCACTGGATGTCATTACTACATTTGGTCATTTTATTAGTGTTAGCTAGCGTGATATCCAGAAACTGGCAGCCATAGTTTGCTAGCTAATCTTGCTAAAAGAAAAGGCCTCTGTTCACGAGTGCGTAGCTAGTTAGCAAGCTAACGTTAGCATGAGCAGCAGCCACTTGCTAACACCACAGTGCAAGCTCAGTTTTTAAGAAATAAGGAGCATGTAATTGTTCAGTTCCCGGCCTGAAATTGCCTCTTTAAAAATCGGTATCCTACAGAACCAGCTTGCTTTATCTTATGCACAGAATAAGTCAAGGTTACCACCTTGATCTTGCCACATACCAAGTGTGGGCAAATATCCTCGCATCATGGGTGGGTGGGGAAGTTGAATCGGCTGCATTCAGGAAATTTGTCATAAAATAGTCTTCTACGTAGCGGCTAGGAATCCAAACTGTACTGCATGGAGTGGTGACCGCTACTGATTTTTTTTGTCTGTACGGTCAGTAACACAATGCACAACTTTGGAAACTTTTCAATGTATTCCTATATTATAACCACAAGAATTCTAGTAACAGTGCATTCATTCTTATGTGACAAGGCGAAGTAGGCTAGATGTATTTATGTGATGGCCTATTTGAATAGTTTCCCCTTCTGTGCTTGACCTCCAGTTCCCATTTATTACCCATTTAGGACAGAACCGTAAACAGCTGTTTGTGTCATTACACACAGTTCTGTGTGTAATTGTTTGTTGTGTTTACATGCTACTCTGCCTGTATTTGCATTTAGGATACCGACAGGCATTTCATATTATCCTTTTTCTGCCTTTACAATTCACAACCACTTTAATGACGTGTAATCACTTGTCTCCTGTAAGATTGATGGGCTACTGTGGCTTACTAGACTATTTGTGTAAACAATCAATTGAGCTCATGCACTTTTGTTTATATTGAGACTGGAAGTAGAAGCCTGCTGTAACACTTTTCCAATTAAAATCCCTCTAGCTGAGTGCTTGGCTGAGCATTAACAGCAAAATGAGAGGCAAAGGCAAATTGTATAAGAGGAGAGATCCCTCCCCCCTGAATTTTCTCTAGCCAATATTTTCTCTTTCCATATGTGTAGCTTTTTACATTGCATGTTTCCTCACAATGAAAGGACCAGTTTGTGACACTTACAGTTGGGCTTCTCTGTTTGGAAGTCCTTAATATCTAGGCTTATGGTTTTTAAACCCTGTGATCCTGTGCATCTTGTAAAACATATCTGTGTACTTTGTCTCTGGACACTGCCGCTGTGATGGCTCCCCAGGTGGACTGCGAGCTTGTGTTTTCCTCTGCCTCTGGTTGCTAGGCTCAGCAGGCGTGTGTGTTCCTGAGTGTCAGGGGCGGGTACAGTACTAGGGAGGCCCAGCACCCACTTTGGAAGTCGCCCACAGCTGGCGTTGTACATCAACCATCCTACAGTGGTTACTTAGGTGTCGATGTTGTTACAGTCCACCCCAGTCGTTTCGTGACCATCTCTGTGTCACAGTTCTACATCGCTATCGGCTGAGGTATGGACTTGCCTACTCCCAGGGATGAGGTTGAGGACGGTTAAGCAGGATATGTCATTATTGTTGTTGACTCTTATTAGAAAATTACACAATCATGAGTGAATATGGATAGGCTAATAGTTTAGTAATCCTACTAGGAAATAAATAGGCCTGGGTCTAGAAGACTATGTAGGCTAACACGGAGGCAGAAGATGATATCTTACTAGGATAATGTTGCATGTGTGTCTCTCTTGCAGTGATAGAGGAATTGTGTACGATGTAAGACGGCACTGTTTGCATCACCCTGCTTGACCAAATGACCTAGTCTTGCCCTGTCCCAAGTTCCTGAGAAATATGGGGGGCCTGAGTCCCTCAATGTGGCGGCACGGCTGAACAGTGGTCTTTTTGTCTAGGGTAGCCGATAAGTAAGACCGAGGAAAGCCGACCTTGGTGAGTTCTCCCTTGGCTGTTGCTGCTTAAGCATTCGGTCAGCTCAAACTTCAACCCAGCTACTGTCTTCCTAATCCACCTATACAGATCATTCACCTTCTAATCAAGCTGTCTTTTACCCTAGTCCAAGCATGGTTAGTGCAGTGTTCAGGGGTTAATATAGGAAAATGGAAAAAGCTCCTTTCATGTTGTAACAGAAGAGTGTGTGCTTATGAAAGCTATTGCAACATTGTAGATGTAGAACAGCAATTTAATCAAAGTCTTTGTTAGGCTCTCAGGGGTGGCTCAGTTTGCCATATCTTTCAATTCAATTTGCCATATCTGTTATGTGCGCACACTTACAGCAAAAATATGGTGGGGACTTGGACTACCTGTCAAATGTCAGTCACATGTAATGGGAAAATTCAAGCCTGGGTTGTGCTCGACTAATTAGCTGCACATTTGTTTGGTGACTTGGCAGGGTGGGTGCTTTGTATATAAGTCATACATTTATATTGACTGAGAGAATAGGGTGTGCATACTGAATGGCATTTTAACCTACTTCATTCTTACCGTTTCCTGTTGAGAGAGAGAGACTGAGGTTGAGGTTGACCCTTATGTGTGGTTTTTAAAAGCAGTAGTGGGCTATTTTGGACATTGAGCCCCTTTTGTGGTCTGTCTACCATGAGCCTGAAACATAGAGACCACAATTTCACTGGTCGTTCCAGTATTGAGCTAGCTGCAGTTTTTCTGCAGGCTCTCACTGGGCTACAATGGAAGTCAATGGGATGCTCTATGAGTTGGACAATCTACGAAAATGTGCTTTTACAAGACGGGAAGCACAGGATGTAATCTTACCAGTCTCAGTATGCTCTCCTGTGAAATGTATCGCAATCTAATATTTGTAGGTGTTTGGCATGACTTGCACATAGTCCTCCGTGGGAGCAGTGAAAACAAGCGCCAGGGGAATGCTTATGTCCAAGCCATACATTTTACAGGAGAGCATACTGAGACTGGTAAGATTACACACATTTATCATAGTTTTGTAACGCATTTACAAGTGCCCTGTTGACTTCCATTGTAGCCTAGAGAAAAACTGCAGCTAGCTCAATACTGGAACGATCAGTGAAATTATGGTCTCTATGTTTCAGGTTCATGGTAGACAGACCACAAATAGGGCTAAATGTCCAAAAACGCACATTACCCCTTTAAGAGTTCTGTTCTGCACAGGTCATTTGAATGGGAAAGTAGTAGTCCCAGCCGGTCCTATGGAATGTGAACTGCCCTGCCTGACCTCCCATTACACTTAGATCACTGGTAATTCATACATTATCAACAGCTATGCTCGTCTGATCTCTGCTCTCCTCACAATCCGTTTTTCCCCCTTCCACAGTGCGACTAACTCAACCTGACGTCTCTCTACATCTTCCACTACTGTACTCAGCTGTAGGCCTACTTAATGACTAAGAGGCTATTTTTTTCAGCTAGGCTACAGTGTCTTGGATTGAAAAATAAGATGTGTCTCTTGTGTGAAGGTCCAGATAGTGTTTTTGAAAGAGCTTGGGACAGGGTTAATGCTGATTGGCTTGATAAATAATAGCTTCAGCAAAGATGGCCTTGAAGGTTACATTGTGCTGTGGTTAGTCAGTGTGTTCCCTTCTTCCTGGTCCTGAATGAGCTTTATACATTGATTAGGCCTCATGTTATGGTTTAGTTGTCAGCGAGACACTGCATGAGAGCAGTAATTCATCTGCCAAAGTAGCCCACTCAGGGAAAGAAGTGTTTGTTATTTTTTCATTAAGTCTGTTGTGTATACAGAGGCTTAGTTCAGTTTTTTTTTTTTTTTAAATGACATACTAATCATGATAGGCTGCAACAGAATGGTGAAGTAATCTAATATAATATGGAAGTTTTCTTTTAGAATTGCCTTGGTATGGGAGCAATTATAACCAAGATTGTTTTTCTGTGTTGGGCCCTTTCATGAGCAAACACGTACATTTCCCTCCAAAGGTCTGGTCTCAAGTCCATTTAGAAAGTACATTATTTTTCTCTGTTACACCATCCCTTAGCTCAAGTAATTACCGTAGTCCCTCTCGCTGTAGCAGCTTAATAATGTGCTGCATGCTTACAGATAAAAAAAAGAAAAGAAGCTGTGCTGCTTTTCTTTCTTTGAGGTGGGGAGCCATAAAGCACCTTTCCTCCACGCTCCGAGGGGCCAGCAGTAATAACTTTCCCTGTTTGTTCTTGGCGTTGTGAGCGTGATGGATCCACTGTTGTGGCCGAGGGGCATTAACACAGGTCTTTCACCAGGCCCTCCACTGCTTCACCCCCGCCACCAGACCCACACTGCTGGGGCCAGCGCCTTCACATTCCTCTGCCCGCTCCGCTCCACTGTGCAGTCCAGGCCGCACAGGCCTGTCTCTCTCCCAGGGCTGTCTCTCTCCCAGGGCTGTCTCTCTCCCAGGGCTGTCTCTCTCCCTGGGCTGTCTCTCTCCCAGGGCTGTCTCTCTCCCAGGGCTCCCAGGCCTGTTTCTCCCAGGGCTGTCTCTCCCCCTTTCGGTCAAATCTGTTAAGTCTTCTTTTTTCTTTCTCTTTTAGTCTTCTTCTCTCACCTCCACATTCACAAAACGCACTGACGAGGAGGTCTGACTTTGACTTTCCTCACCTGTGCTGACTTTTACCATTGGAAAGACTTGAGTATTCAGCCTCTGTCATTGCTGTGGCTTCAGTTGTAGGCCAGCAAAGGCAAAACTTCCTGTTATACTCACAGGACAGTGGGCGGTTCTACTCAATCTCAGCCAGGTGTGTGTAGCGTGATGTACAGAGCTAAACCTGTGCGATTGGTGTTTCTGAAAGCAGGAAGCACTGTTGGTTGAACACACCCATGTGATCATTAGCGGCCTTTGTGGAATTCTATGTCCTCTTGGCCTCTGCTAGAGTGACGCATTTCCTATCACTTGGCATCTGTGGAGACTGCGGCTACCCAGGGCTCCCGTTGGGACGAGTTAAGTTGTTTTTGGCTTTTTGCTGAATCTTTCAATTTAGAGCTCTTATTGATCCATCACTTATTAACTACTAATTAGGGAGGATGCACCGATTTTGAAATTCTGTGCTGCTACAGATGTTTAAGAGAACAATTTTGGCGATGTTTATTAAGTTTTTGTTGTTATTTCTCCTGTTGGGCCAGGGAAACAGAAATCTTCACTAGCCTCTTTAGCCCTTCATCACACTTAGACAATCTTTCATTGAGCTCAAATTCAATCATACAAATCTATGAAATAACCTTTAATTTAACCTTCTTCTAAACATAGGCCACTGCCGTCGGTGAATGTCATCTTATTTGGCGGTAGGCCGATGACGGTCAACAAGGTGGATATGGGCCAAAACTGATGTACGGCCAATATATATATCGGTGCATCCTAGCTGGCTGCTATACACATGCTGGGATCTGAAGGACTTTTACAGGCTCAAGCAACGTGGCAACTTGCCCTCTGGCTGACTGGCTTGAATTGCCACTGTGTAGCTTTCACTTGAACCCACTCTGTGATCTAACATCTCCACAAGCAGCCCCTATAGTGGTCGGGGTGGGTGGTGGGAACTGTGTCTTGTGTTTATGTTTGAGGAACAGAGCACTGCCCTATCCACTAGCTTCTTGCATGTACATAGTACTAGAGAATCTAATCTCTCCTCCATGCATGCACCTTTTCAATATTTAATTACGCTCCACTGGTTTGAAACCTTAGCGCTCTCCTCAAGCTCCCAAGCGAGGGAATGGAATTTCACCTGTCATTCTCCTTTCAACCATCACATTATCCTCCAAAATATGTCTGCTCTAATTTGCTGTTCAAATAAATTTCACTGGACACTGACTGACTAGTCCATTGTAGGAAAAAGCCGACAGCAGCTTTAGGAGAGCTTATCTGTGTAAACGGGGAATCTTCTTCTAATAAAATTCATAATGTGCAGGATAGAAGTTGTGAGAAGTTTTGTCTCTTAGCTCCTACCAGTACAGCAATCGTACGTAATTCACTCATAACGCTTTGTTCAGTTTAGACGCTGGTTAACAGACTGTGGACTGTCCCCAGGCAGGCTGTGCTCTGCCTCATTTATGTTAATGAATTCGGCTTGTATTTGTGAAGCTGTCCTTTTGTACTCGCACCTTAAGCTACAAACATTTACGGTCAAATGAAGTGGGTGACTAGTGCTGTTGTCACCCTTCTCATACTTGACAGGAAATTATGCAACAAACCCCTTTTGCCATGTTGATTATGACTGCGGTGTGTGCGAGGGCCTTTTCTTCTTTTTTTTTCTTTTTTTTTTTAAACAGTGCAGCTGCTGGCCCAGTGCTAGTGTCCACCCCTCCTCAATCCCCCCCCCCCCCCCCCCCCAAGGTAACCGGTGCCAACATGTCCCCCTCTCTGTGTTTTCCAGAGGATGCCAGCTCCGATCAGACTGCGGGAGCTGATCCGGACCATCCGGACGGCCCGGACCCAGGCAGAGGAGCGGGAGATGATCCAGAAGGAGTGCGCCGCCATCCGATCGTCCTTCAGGGAGGAGGACAACACCTACCGCTGCCGGAACGTGGCCAAGCTGCTCTACATGCACATGCTGGGCTACCCGGCGCACTTCGGCCAGGTACGCTCCTCCGGGGTGGGAAAGACGGGGGTTTCTGCGTCTTCCTCTCCGTAACCGAGGGGGGGGGGCGGGTTGGAGGAGTGGACGGCTATGTGACCCCTGTGAGTCTGGTTGTTTTCCAGTTGGAGTGCCTCAAGTTGATCGCGTCCCAGAAGTTCACCGACAAGCGGATAGGGTACTTGGGCGCCATGTTGCTGTTGGACGAGAGGCAGGACGTCCACCTACTCATGACGAACTGCATCAAGAAGTAAGGAGCGCTCGACTGCAACTTTTCCTGCTTCCCGTTCCAAAAATGTGCGCTTTCCAACTCCCCTGCATGGATTTTAAAAGCATGCGGTCGATGTAAAAGCATAGTCTTATGCCAGTACTAATTTTTATTTTTCAAGCCCTTGAGATTTGGGATAAGTGCACACTCAAAAGGGTGACAATTTTACTGCAACATGCTCTGCTGTCTGGAACAGCTGCCTGGTTGTAATGTGGGAGTGAAGATGAGGCGCGTGGTGGGGGTGGGCGGCAACGTGCTCTGTTCTTGCTAGAGATGCTACTCATGAGTGGCGCCTCGGCTTCCCAGCCGGTGCTGATGCTGTGAGATACAGGCACACTCCCAGAACCCGCCAGACCAGCTGTTGCATCTTTATCTCCACATTTCTGCTCTCGTTATCGTCCGACTTCCTCCCTGCACGCTCAGGGCTCAAAACTGCGACCGCTTTGTGTCGCAAAATGCTCCCGAAATTGAATCTGTGTGCAACCTTGAAATATAATTGGGAGCATTTGTGCGAGTGCACATAATATTTTTTTCCATTCGGATGTCCCTTTCTCTGTATTTGCTAGTAACACATTCACGCGTGGTGTTGTCCAAAGCAAAAGTTTTCCTCTCATTACTTAAACGCCTAAAAAGCCATATCTCTACTTAGGAAGGTCGCAGAAACACAGGGTTTGGACTGGGACAAAGCTCTCGACCTTACGAACGCATCTAGCTCTGAGCTTGTGCTCAAGTTATCGAACACAGACCATGTGTCCTCTATGGGAGCGCATAAGCTTCTTCTCCATTCATTGACATAAAACCACTAGTCTACAGTAGCCTACATGTTTGGCCTGACAACCTAGGGAAGTGGTGTGGGGGAGTCTAACCAGTTGGTGTCTATATAGGAAAGAGATTGCAGTCGCTTGTCCTTACGGTATCTTATCAGTGCTAATCAGTTCCTCATTCCAGTCCTAGGTTCTCAGCTAGACATTGAAAGGTTCCTAAACTGGCAATTTACTACACTATCCATAGTCTAGTAGTCTGGGGTGGTAGGCCACCAGGGGAGTGTGGGGTGAGGTGTCAGCAAGGGCAGGGGAGTGGGATTGAGAGACTGGTCCGTCAGAACAGACCAGTCGCAGGGGGTTAACTGCCCAGGCAGAGGGGTGGGGGGTGGGGATAATGGGGGGGGGAGTCTGACCAGGAGGTGTCTTCAGTGTCAGTCTACTGCAGCTGTTGAGCTTGTGGACCTCGGCAGAAAAGAAGCTGTTGTGGAACCTCTTCTTCGCGGTCCTGATGCTCAGCCATCTTCCGTCTCTGTTCTTTTTCCTTCCTCTTCCTGCTCCAAAGTCCACATCCTTCCACCAGCTGTCTGTCTATCTCTTCATCCTCCATGTCACCATATACTATATGGACAAAAGTATTGGGCCACCTACACATTACGTCTACAGGAGCTTTTATGAAGGCTTTCTACAAGATTTGGGAGTGTCTGTGGGAATTTTTACCCATTCATTCAGAAGAGCATTTGTGAGGTCAGACACTGATGTTGGACAAGAGGGTCTAGCTCACAATCTCCATTCTAGTTCATCCCAAAGGTGTTCGATGGGGTTGAGGTCAGGGCTCTGTGCGGGCCAGTCAAGTTCTCCCACACCAAACTCACCCAACCATGCCTTTATGGACCTTGCTTTGTAGACTAGTGCACAGTCATGCTGGAACAGAAAATGGCCTTCCCCAAACTGTTCCCACAAAGTTGGAAGCATAGAATTGTCCAAAATGTTTTGCTCAGCTGAAGCACTAACATTTCCCTTCATTGGAACTAAGGGCCTAACCCCAGAAAAACAACCCCAGACCATTATCCCTCCTCCACCAAACAGTTGGCACAATGCAGTCAGGCAGGTAACGTTCTCCTGGCATTTGTCAAACCCAGACTCATCAGACTGCCAGATAGAGAAGTGTGATTTGGCTCTCCACAGAACATGTTTCCACTGCTCCAGAGTCCAGTGGCGGCGTGCTTTACAGCACTCCATCCGATGCTTGGCATTGCGCTTGGTGATGTAAGGCTTGCATGCAGCTACTCGACCATGGAAACCCATGTCATGAAGCTCCCGGCGCACAGTTTTTGGGCTGATATTAATACCAGAGGGGGTTTGGAAATCTACAGTTATTGAGTCAGCAGGGCATTGCCGATTTTTACGCACTGTATGCCTCAGCACTCGACGACCCCGCTCTGTAACTTTACGTGGTCTGTCACTTCCGTACCACGCTGGAATTCAGTGAGCGCTTTAGAACGACCCATATACATACATACATACATACATGCACGACCCATATACGTGTATACATACATACATACATACATGCATGACCCACATACATACATACATACATGACCCACATACATACATACATACATACATACATACATGCATGACCCACATACATACATACATGCATGACCCACATACATACATACATACATACATGCATGCATGTATATATGTATATTAGGGCTGTCAATTGATTCAAAAATGTATGCATGTATGTTAGGGCTGTCAATTGATTCAAAAATGTATCGAGTTGATTACAACAATACTTCATCATAATCAGTTAATAATCATAATCAGTTAACATAATTATGATTAATCACGAGTTCAAAAAAAGTTTTTACTTTTATTTTGGTGGGAGATGAAACAAATAGCCTACATGGTGTTAGAATAAAGAAATTCATGACAAAGTGGTAGTAGCCTGACATTCAGATTCAGGGGCTGGAGCCAGGCTAAGTGGAGGAATCAATAGTTTTTTTTGTTTTATTTTACTAAACTTGCTTCAGTGGAAAGACATGTCATCACTGTAATATGTGTACACAATTCTTTTTCTATAAACTTCCATCTGGAAGCTTTTTGAAACGAAATTCACCATGCCAAATGTGAACATCTGTTGAATGTCCACTATCAAACCAACGTTACCTCGGAAAGTCGCGTTATCTCAGTGAGTGTTTCCGCGAGTGTTTGCAGGGCTGAATTACTGCATGTGCAACACAGATAACTTATCAGCGTTTCACATGCCTTGTAGCAGTTCAGCCAGGTAAACACTCGCATTTGGAATTACGGGAGGAAGGTGGGATCAAATTTGGTAATATGATTAATTTGTATTAAGTATTTTTTACGTGTTAAAGTTTCCAGATTAATCGCAAGCGTTAACAAGTTAACGTTGGCAGCCCTAATATATATATATATATATATTATACCTGTAAATATATCTCTATATATAGATATATGTAAATATATATATATATTTATACCGTATATATTTGTATGTATTCATTGTGGTGCCCCGTCTCCTCTGCAGTGACCTGAACCACAGCACACAGTACGTCCAGGGCCTGGCCTTGTGCACCCTGGGCTGCATGGGTTCCTCTGAGATGTGCCGCGACCTGGCTGGAGAGGTGGAGAAGCTACTCAAAACATCCAACTCCTACCTGAGGAAAAAGGTACGTTGGGCCAGACCAAACTTGACAGAAATTCATCCATTAGGGTGCGTGTCCACCAGTGAGCTGTGTTTTAGAGTTGGCGCTGTTTTCTCGTTGTTTACAATGGGTAATGAGCTTTAGGCTTTTTTTTACCCCAATTGAAAAAAGTTGAGCTTTTTGGGCTAAAGCGCAGTCTGTAAAAGGCTGTTCTGACGACGGTCATTTTTTGGGAAGACTGCAGAGACAGCGAAAGTTAGCACTAGATAATATTAGCTCGCCATCTTGGCTAGTTAATCTGCAGTCTGTAAAAACGCTACACGCGGTGCCAAAGTGAGCTGTCGGTATCCTAGCCAGTCAACTATCTTTCTCAGTTTGCTCTCGGCAGCTGTAAGCTTGTTCAGCTACTTACAACTGGCCAGTGGACACACAGCAAAAGCGGTTATACTGGATATTTCTAAGTGGCTTTATGCGAATGTGTCCGTGGAGCATTTGGACAATTAATATGTGATTATGTCATCTCCCAGGCGGCGCTGTGTGCAGTCCATGTCATCAGGAAGGTCCCGGAACTGATGGAGATGTTCCTCCCAGCCACGAAAAACCTGCTGAGCGAGAAGAACCACGGTGAGGCGCTGGGGCCCACCCCGGGGGGGAGGGGCAACTCGCTGTGTCCTGCTGAGGAACTGAAAGTGGCCAAACCAGAGTTGGTTAGGCCTCTGTCCTCCTCTGCGTCCTTCACGGGGAGAGAGGAAAATTAATGAGTGTGTCAACATGGGACTGCTGTGTCCATTGCAACCGGTGGAGGTGTTCGAGACACAGAGGGGAAGTTTTCGACCGTGTAAAAAACCAACAGTCCTGTCAAAGAAGAGTAATAGAGAGGGAGAGAGAGAGAGAGACTCCATAGACTGTCTTTTGAAACAGCGCTGTGTCATGGAGAGAGAGAGAGCAGTACCAGTTTGGCCATTCCTTGTCATCCACCAGAAAGTTTATTGGTTTGTTTGTTGAAGGTGCTACAGTAGGAACCATTTGAATATTCATCTTTCAACTGAGAATGGTTTCTGCCCTCCAGGTGTTCTCCACACATCTGTTGTCCTCCTCACCGAAATGTGTGAAAGAAGTCCCGACATGCTCTCTCACTTCAGAAAGGTATGGACGGCCATTACTCTGAAATCACAAAATCACAATTATCAACTTGTCTCTGTAGGTTATCAGTCAGCCAGTCTCTAGGGAGTTAATTAGCATTCCTCTGTAGCCCACTCCACATTTCATTCTCTTTCTGTATGCATTTTCCTTTCAGTATGGCTATTAGGGTAGACTTCAAACATGTTTTACTTTTGAAACCTTGGATTGCATTTTTTCCCGTAAGATTTGCTCTACATTCAAAGTATGTGTCCGATATCCTCTACTTGGTTCCTTCGTTGTATCTCAGCTGGTACTGTACCTCTCCCTCCCCCCTAGCCATAACAACTGTGTGCTAGCCTTCCCACCTCTCACCTTCATGATCGAAACATTTATTTTTGATCTTCTCTGAAAGTGAATCTTTTTCCGGTTTCTTCCCCCTAACATCTACCTCATATTTTTTCTGTCATTTGTCTTTTGTTACAATTCCTGCATTGTGTTAGAATGAGAAGGTAAGAGGACATTCTGGTTTCATAGCTGGTGCATGCTGTAACTAGTAATCACCTCACATGGTCACCGTAGATCTAATCTGCTGTATATGCTCAGTATCATTACCTTCCTTTTCTGTTCTGTTTCGTTTCACAGTGGTCATAATGTCAGTGTTCTTTGGACCTTTTTTTAATTTGCTCCTTAGACACATTTCTCACCAGTTGTACAGGTGTCGTAATACTAATATGTAACTCATTTGATCACTGTTTGTTGAAAACAGCGTAGTGGGTCTGTTTTCAAACGATCATCAACTCGGATGGTGTCACTAGGCACTGTCAGAGTGGGATTTATGTCTAAATGAATATCACCAAGACTAGTTATTGAATTTAATTTAATTGCAATTTATTGCATTAGTTTAATAGTCATGCTTATGGAAACATATTGTAGATAAAGACTCCTACCTAAGACTAATATTGCTAAGATGATTGTGGGGGTCGAAACGAACAACAAACCAAACAAAACATCTAAACCCAATGTTTTCATATAATCAATGTACTGTCTTGATTACATAACACAAAGACGTAATGCATATTGTTTATTTAGAGAACACAAAACCATTAATTTCCAATTATAAAAGTTGGCTTTAAGTTACGTGTCAAGACATAAATGACTATGCTACAGATGCTACAGATTCCTCGCCCGTAGAGCATTTCTATGG
Organism: Borostomias antarcticus; assembly: GCF_949987555.1. Lineage (NCBI taxonomy): Eukaryota > Metazoa > Chordata > Actinopteri > Stomiiformes > Stomiidae > Borostomias > Borostomias antarcticus. Next base: position 23,502,656 of record NC_140237.1, read on the forward strand.
CATTGTTGATGCCCCCCTTTGTCTCCTGTTGTTGGTCTGTTGTAGCTGGTTCCACAGTTGGTGAGAATCTTGAAGAACCTGATCATGTCGGGGTACTCGCCTGAACACGACGTGTCCGGCATTAGTGACCCCTTCCTGCAGGTGAGGCCCGCAACCTTTCACCTTTGAACTTAAACATTTACTAGCCGTGTAACTCCCAGGTATGACACTGTCGATGTTGACTTTCATTTCAGGTGCGGATATTGAGACTACTGAGAATCTTGGGCAGGAGTGATGATGACTCGAGTGAGGCAATGAATGATATTCTTGCACAGGTGAGAGTTGGATATTGAAGTCCTTGCGGCTTAAGGGGCTGATCACACCTGGAAAAGACGCTAGAAAAACTGACGCGCCTGCAAGAACGCGCGTCAAAAAAGACGCTTGAAAGACGGCCGTCAAAAAAGACGCCGGAATGCCAGTCAGACGCGCCGTATCATAGGAAATCCATGGTTTTACTAGCGTCTCGTTTCTAGCGTCTTTCCCAGGTGTGATCGCCCCCTAACTTCCCTGTCTGTTGCCTGATCAAAGGCCTAATGGCTTTCTCTCATTGTTTCAGGTTGCAACCAACACAGAGACGAGTAAAAATGTAGGCAATGCAATCCTTTATGAGACAGTACTGACCATCATGGACATCAAATCAGAGAGTGGACTGAGGGTGAGTGAATTGGTGTCGTCTTTCGTTTATGGTATCGTGGCCCTTCAGATCAAACATATCTCACAATGTAGATATATGTGCGTGTTTGTCCATCAGTGACGGTGGCTTTTCTTTGCAGGTGTTGGCCATCAACATTCTGGGACGCTTCCTTCTGAACAACGACAAAAACATTAGGTAGGTCATTCACAAGCAAGGGGACAATATCCAGGAGCCATCGTCACAGCCTAAAATGTCAGGAAGACGGAAGATTAAAAGCTGTGTCCGAATACCCATACTAAGTTCGTAGTATATTTGACACATTTCTAGTATACTACATCAAAACGGTCGTAGTATGGATAAATCAAGTGTACTGTAAAACCCCGGAACAATACCACTTTCCCCATCAAAATCCAGTGTGCATCGAGAGGACACTATTCTGGAAACAAGATGGCGATTGAGTGAAATGTTGCAATACGTCGCTGTGCAGTTTCCGGTCAATACATTCAACAAAACAGCAATTTGGCAACCTATTTTAAAGGTTTGCAGACATTGTAGCTAAATCTGTCGGTGGATTATTTATTTTTTTCCCCAGATATCTTGGTTACATCAATATTGAACTAGCTGTAGGCAGTTTTGTGTTTGTGTGTCTGTGATATTTATTCAGTTTGGGGAATCACCATCTAGACAGCTGACTAGCATTAGCCTAAGTTGGCTGACAACCCCTCCATTGCGTATTCCCATCACTTTCGCTGGACCATGTCGGATATTATTCTAGCATTACCTCACATACTAAATGCGTTTTCATGGAATAGTGTGAACGAAACAGTATGTAGTACGTTTAGTATGCAGTATATACTATTAGTATGTGTATTCAGACACGGCCTAAGCGCGTGTCATTTTGTCCCTCCAGATATGTGGCGCTGACATCCCTACTGAAGACGGTACAGACGGACCACAATGCCGTGCAGAGGCATCGGAGCACCATTGTGGACTGTTTAAAAGACCTGGATGTGTCCATCAAAAGGCAAGTCTCACATTCAGGACAAACATAAGTACTTAAGTTACCATAGCGTTACAAGTAGATATAATGCCAGACACGGGCGCACAAGTTTCTAGTACCGATCTAGACGACGGTGTCTTGGGGCCTGTGCAGACTACACAATTTTTGGGTCTTTCACGATGGTCACCATGTCAGATTAGGCGATCACAGTTGCATAAATTGCAACCATGCGCGTCATTGCGCGAGTTCAGGTAGTCTGGTCAAGAAATTGTCAGTCATGGAAGAAGCACTGTAATCAAGCTTTATTTATACTCAAAATGATGGTGGCGGGTGTTGTGCCAAATAATTCCGACTCCCCTTCACCATCTTTGAATTATCTTTTGACTGTCGAAACCATGATAGCCTATGTATGCTACCACAACTAGGCTATATCTGCCTCATTAAAACTACAGTTGATACAGTTGAAGTATTAGCCTACGTTTCGTCTGGGATTCATCCCTTTTTATCTACCGACTCAGTAGCCTATCATCCAGTGACCTAAAGATGCAGGCTAACCACAATACATTTGAGGAGGGATGAATAATAGGCTATGACTTTATATGAATAGGCCTGTTGTAAACTATTATGTAGCCTAGTGCTCTCGTAGTTTATTATCGTGGATGTTATAGCAGTAGCTAGCCATAGGTTTGCATTGCGATGTGGTCATCTTAAAACCTAAAATAGCCTTTTTGTGACAAGATGCTCCTCTTGTGATGTCCTGGTCTTTGCCCAGTGGTAGAAACTATAAACACTTGTTTTGTCAGAAGAGTGCATATTGAACTAAACAAAGGGGAGTGGGATTCTGACAGGGAGTCAGAATTCGGCGCAAGCTGTGCTCAGTCAAAGAAGAAAATTAAATAAAGAAAAAACGATTGTGGACCCGTTCCTGGGTGTCATGAAGAGGACAGTATGGGCTTTCTATCCTTCAAGGAGAACTTGAGGTAACGGATGTGTTAACATGTAAAGAACACTGTCATCCTATTGGTCAATGTCAAGGCATGTCATAGGCATGGTCGCAAGAGATGTCAGACTAGACAGGAAAATACCCCAAATTCTGACATGCTAGACTTTTCGTCGGAGTGTCGTAAGGCGTCCCAGACGCCAAATTGCTGATCTTGGATCATGTCACACTACACGGCTTTTCGTCGTTCCCGACGTTCAAAATCGGGCCCGATGATGAACACTTTGTCTGCGACCAAAAATCGGCCCAAAATTGGCCTGAATTTGTGTAGTCTGCACAGGCCCTTAATTAAAACCCAGATAAGAAGGCAGAGTGAGTGGCTGTGGTGGTTAGTCTCTCACCGGTCTCTCTCCCGCAGGCGTGCCATGGAGCTGAGCTTCGCCCTGGTGAACGGGAACAACATCCGAGGCATGATGAAGGAGCTGCTCTACTTTCTGGACTCGTGTGACCCAGATTTCAAAGCGGACTGCGCGTCCGGAGTCTTCCTGGCTGCGGAAAAGTAAGGCACCGGGGGGGTGGGGAGTGGTTCACCAGAGGCTAGAAGCAGTCCTCTCTCTACCCACATCACATGTACAAATAACCTTGGGCAAGAGGGAAACTTGGCTGTACCTTGGTCTTAGAGAAAAGGTTGCAGTTAACTACGACATCAGTAAACTCAAAACACCTCCCATGTTGAACCTTTTTATCCCACCACCTTAGGGACACTGTGCGTTCCTGTGGTTGACTTATTAACGCGCTGAGTAATGATACAATGACTGACCTTCATCTGAGTTAGATTTTTTTCTCCTCATACCACAAATTTGCTTACAGCATGAACTGAACTCTGAAACCTGGTTTCTCTGCTTCCCTGTGGTTTTACGGTTTGTGTGTGTGTGTATATATATATAGTTTCTATGGGTTTTACAGCTGACTGATTTCCTGCTCTGTCTCACAGATATGCACCTTCGAAAAGATGGCATATAGACACCATCATGAGAGTTCTGACAACGGTATGTTCACCTCTGTTAGTCCCCCTAGAGGGCGTGGTGTGTATGGTCCTGACGGTTTCTTGCTAATTTCAATGCAGAATCTCAGGAATTATTCGATGCTCAGCTGTTGGAAGGATGAGTCCTTGAGTGATCCATCGACTGTATTCTAAAGATGATGATCTCATTAACACTGACAACAGCCTCTGCACAACTAACTTGGACTTTAACGCGGTCTTGCAATGTGTCTGTTAAAGAATGGAATAGAAAGTTTATTCATCAGGTGTAACGAGTACAGGTACATTGGAATTCTTGCAATCGCTTGTCCTTTAAGTATCTTATCAGTGCTAATCAGTTCCTCATTCCAGTCCTAGATACTGAGATATTTAAAGGTTCCCAAACTGGCATTTTACTATTCTATCCGCAGTCTATCAGTATCACCATCATCTATTTATCCCACACGATCATGGACTCAGTTCTAATCGTTTATTGGTGGCCTGTGTTGGCGTTTCCCTCCTGCAGGCAGGGAGCTACGTGAGAGACGACTCTGTTCCCAACCTGATCCAGCTCATCACCAACAGCGTGGAGATGCACGCCTACACCGTGCAAAGACTCTACAAAGCCCTCCTGGACGACATATCACAGGTCAGAGCGAGCGGGGCGTCTCTGAGGATTGTCCTTGGCGAGCCTGGACTGTTCTCCAGCAGGGCCCAGCCCGGTTGACGTGACGCGTCTTGTCTCTCTCTGTCTCCCAACAGCAACCTCTGGTCCAGGTGTCGTCCTGGTGTATAGGAGAGTACGGAGACCTGCTGGTCTCTGGACAGTGTGAGGAGGAGGAACCTATCCAGGTAAATAAGTTCCCTCTAGGGATGCATGATATATTGTAAAGGAAAAATCTTACTTGGTTTAGTTTAGATTTCAAAGAACACGCTGAGTGGTCGGTCAAGCTGGTTTCAAACAAAGACAATACTTTATTCTATGTTATGATTTGCAAATTCGGACTCGAGCACAGGAAGTGAATCCAGGCAAGAATGAGTCACTTGGGGACGAGGTCGATGGGTTATAACGTGAAAAAGGAAGTGACATAGTTTCAGGATGAAGAGGACAGGGAAGTCACACAGGAAGAATTTGTAGTTTTAACAGACTGATCTATGAGAACGAATTACAAAATTAGAACAACAGTCAAGTAGGAAAACAAAACACTTTGGTGAGACCTGAATTTCATTCACAATATTGCCAATCATATTGGTATCAGATGATATCGGACATTTTTAAATATATATCGGCGTTGGTACCATGTGCAAAACAGGGCCGATGTGAGCAACCGATAATTATTTCTATTTGATTATTTCTGTCTGCTGCTGTTGTTGTTGAGAGGAAACTATGCGGTAAATCTATGATTTATTGGCTTTTCCAAATGTTTTGGAAATAGTGACAGTGTGTACATGTGTTTTTCTGTATGTACAAAATTGGATTATCATAGAAGCTTGTTTTTATACAGATCATATCGACATGGGTAAATATCGGTTATCGGCCATGACGGCAATGTTAATATCTGTTAGCGGTATCGGTGTTCTTATATCGGTTTTGATATCGGCGTTCATCTAGTTCCTTCATTCATGTAAAACACACCTAGACGCAGACTAGAATGTTCAGTCTCTGGACGTCTCCTCTTGCCGCCCTGTACTGTAGGTGACCGAAGACGAGGTTCTGGACGTCCTGGAAGGCCTCCTGGTGTCCAACCTCTCCACCCCGGTGACCCGCGGCTACTCCCTTACCGCCATCATGAAGCTCTCCACCCGTTTCAGTAGTGTCAAGTAAAGACCACGCCACTGATCACTGATATGATCAATCGTTAGGATACATACAGGAAGTGCGCAATATGCGGTTGTCTTTCCAGCCTTGGGAACGGATGGTATGACTGATTGTTTGTTGTTTTTGTTGTTGTCGTCGTCCTCGAACCTGCAGCCGAATCAAGAAGGTGGTGTCGGTGTACGGCAGCAGCATGGACGTGGAGCTGCAGCAGAGGGCCGTGGAGTACAATGCGCTCTTCAAGAAATACGATCACATGAGGCGAGCTCTAAATGACAACATGCCCCTCTGCAATTGCATTCACTCGTAATGGATAGATGAGTAGCTGTGCTTGCTTTGTTAATGCCCCCCCGCCCCCTTCTCCTGTCCCTCCCCACCATCTCCTGCCCCCCCTGCCCCCTGCAGGTCTGCCTTGCTGGAGAGAATGCCCATCATGGAGAAGGCGGCCTCCAATGGGCCTACAGAGATCGTGCAGACCAATGGGGAGTCGGAGCCCTCGGTTCATGACACGAAACACCTGCCTCCCGTCACCCAGCCGGCCAATCAGGTGAGGGTCTCGTCACGCTGAACACTGCAGGAAGTATCCCAAGTTGTTTGATCGTGTAGGAAACAAAATCACGGCAGTTGGTTCGCAATTCATGGGCAGTTTTAAAAATATGATAAATGATACTGAGGTTGAAGTCTGCGAATGTTTTTAAATTCTGTTTATCAGTTAAGTTTTATCAGTTTTAATGTGGAACTTTCCGATGTTTCTGCATTTATATTGTACCGTGTAAGCTGTATTATACTGTATGTTTAATTGTAACCAGGGCACCATCGAAAACGAGACCTTGGTCTCAATGGGCTCACCTGGTAAATTAAAGATTAAATAAAATAAATAAATATTAAGTTAAATCCTTCACAGTCTTTGCCCTATATGGTTTGAATTCTATTCCCGTGGTGAGAGCCAACTAATAGAGACAGCTAATGTGTTCACACACACTGATCAAACAAGGACCCCTGCTGGTAGAAAAATGATAAGGTGTACTAGGCTTCCATTTCACAGACTTGATAGAAAACTGCTCTGCATTCTTCCCCCTGAAGGAATTTTGACTTGGCCGGTTCTATGATGAGATTTGTGAGGGTTTGGAAAGATTTAAAATCAAAAAGTAAAATGTAGACGTCAGATATTGAGTGAAGAAACCCTGCAGCTGTGTTGCTGCTCAAATTCCATTATTCACTGCCGTGGTTTGGTGGAAATCCTAACCAGATGACAGGTCTGAGTGATTGCGCTCCTGTGTCTCCCCATCCGTCTTGTCTCCCAGGCTAATGACCTGCTAGACCTGCTGGGAGGTAACGACGTGGTGCCTGTGATCCAGACCACCCTGCCCACCAAGACGGCCTCGGCCGGGGGAGAGCTGCTCGACCTGCTGGGAGACCTCTCACTCACCGGTAGGGACCGCGCTCTCCGTCTCTGACATCACTCGTGTTTGACCTCCTTTCCTTTCTCTCTCTGCCCTCTCTCTTGTCGCTTGCGTCCTCAATGACTCCCCCCCCCCCACTCTCTCCCCCTCTCTCTCTCTCTCTCTCTCTCTCTCTCTCTCTCCCCCCCCCCCCTCTCTCTCTCTCTCCACCAATTTTACTGCCTCTTTTGTCTTTCAGCAAAAAAAAAAACGCCACCTGTTTTCCCTCATTGGCCTGTCTTTTTCAGCATCCTGTCTAAACTGCACTGGTCATTCTCTGTCCTGCTTGAGTCAGCTAGACACCACAGCTGTCATTGTCAGTCTGTATTGATGTCCGTCTGTCTGTCTGTCTTTCCCTGTACCCTTCTGGACCCCCCGCCCCACTCCGTAATGCTCTCCCCTCCCCAGGTGGTCCAGCCCCTGCTCCTGTCCCCTCTGTGCCCGTCTCCCAGTCCCCCTTCCTCCTGGACGGCCTGTCCTCACAGCCCCTGTTTAACGACATGGCGGCAGGTGAGTCGTTGCCCCTCCGCCCCGCCCCAACCTCCTTGACGGTCCTCTGTCCTTTGTTGTCTACAGCTGTCAGTCCCACAGCTGCAGCTGTGGCCCAAACCCACTCACTCACACCGCTGTAGACTGGGGTGTTGTCAGTCTGGGTTAGAGCACTCATTTAGTATCACTGTGCATGTTGGTTAATGGTCACCACCTCTGAATTGCACTGATTTGCACTGAATTGCACTGATTGTGTGTGTGTGTGTCTGTGTGTAGGTATCCCCCCCATGACGGCATACAACAAGAATGGTCTGAAGATAGAGTTCACCTTCGAGCGGTCCAACCCCAACCCCAACATAGCAGTCATCACCATCCACGCCTCCAACACCACTGAGGCGGACATGACAGAATTTGTTTTCCAGGCCGCAGTACCAAAGGTGAGGATTTCTGACGAAGGGGCGCTGCTTTCGAACAACCGCGACTGACCACGAACAAAAAACAAACAAGTGGAATAGTGGTTGGATGAAATGTTGTGATGAGATGTTTGTGAATCAAAGCTGCTTAGCTTAGCGGTGGTGGAGAGACTGTGATAGGTAGGCTACATAACAAGTAGGGATGCTCCGATCGATCAGACACCGATTTAAATCGGCCGATTTTCACTCCAAATGACTCGATTGGTGGTCGCCAAATTGGCCGATTGCAAAAGCCGATCTTTTAAGTCTGTTCTAGTTACTAATGAGACCCCCCCCCGCCTCCCCATGTCAGACATTCCAGCTGCAGCTCCTGTCTCCTAGCAGTAACGTCGTCCCCGCACTCAACCAGGGAAGTGTCACGCAGGTCATCAGAGTTCTAAACCCACAGAAGGTAAGAACGTGTCCATCTGTCGCCCAGCGCCTCGTTTGTGATACACGGTCGCTGTGTCTGACCGTCTCTTGGGTGGGGCGAGTTGTCACAGAACTCAGCCCATTAGAATATTGGTTCAGTGTCATTCAGGTTTTGTTTTTGTTTTTTTTCTTTTTATTAACACCCTGTCCCTGGTGATCTTTCAGCAACAACTGCGCATGAGGGTCAAGCTGACGTACACCCACAAAGGCTCTCCTGTCCAAGACCTGGCCGAGGTCAACAACTTCCCCCCACAGTCCTGGCAGTGATCAGCTGCCCCTCTTGCTCTTAAAGACCCCCAGCCAAGGGAACTATGGGAAAGATTCTCCCCCTGACCCTCCTCCCCGACTGACCTCCCTGTGACATCACGCCGCCCGCCCACCAGGGTCGCACAGGAAGCAGCAGAACCTCTTAACACACACAGAGAAAAAAAACAAGATGGTATGAAGACCACGATGTCGGTGACATTGACAGCAGTGACTATATTGACGTCACCAGAAAAAGAAAAAAAATCTAAACATATCCATGTACTAATCCTCTCTTTTTGTTGATCGGTTTCACTTCGACTTGTCTGCTTCGCAGTTGGCATTATCCAAGCCCCCCCCGCCCCACCCCCCCACGCGCACCTCGCCCTCGATGCACGTAGACTCACCATGCACTCGCTGTGGTACGCCCCACCCCTCTCTAAGCACCCTCAAACAGAGCTGTCAGTAAAAGCGCTTGTTTCATCTGTTCCCCCCCCCCCCCCCCCCCCATGTGAATGACATGCACCTAAACCTTAGGAGACAAACTTGTACATTCACACCTCGAGAGAGAATACCTTGATTGATTGGCGCTCTGTAATTAAGGCTTTAGGATCTAATTTTTTCAGTTATTGTACAGTCTCAGTTGTAATACACTCAACATCCATCCTATCTTGGCAGCAGGAAGGTTTTCTGACATCCAGAGCCCTCATGAACCTTTGAGAAGTACCCGTTGTGACCCTCACCCTTGTAGCCAGATGCGCAATATTTCTCAGCTCAGGTCTGTTTTGGAGTTGAAGTGATACACATCTGCGACTTAAGCTAGAAATATACATACAGTACCTGGTCCTTGGGCGTCTTGGCAGGGGTAAAGGTTCTCGTGTATTTATCTTTCCCAGGGAGAGTGGATGTTTTGCTTGGCCTGGCTAGCAAACAAATGCATCTCTGTTAGTTTGGTGTGCTCTCCACCACAGCTTGGGTGCCTGCTCTGTACCTAGAGCTAGTCTGGCCTTTACTAGCAAAGGTCAGCGGAATATGCTCTGCTTGGCACGTGTGCTTTGACTGCACTAAACTTCACCCCCTATACAAGACCCTTTACGCAACGTCCCTCTTGTTATATTGACTCTACAGATTTAACGGTTAATGTCTTAGAAAGGACTGAGGGTATTGACACGTTGAGTTATATATCAGCGAAGGTTTGACATGCATATTTGTTTTAGAGGTAGGCCTTTAATGGAGTCTTAGTGATTCAAAGTCTTACGCGTTTGAGCTAACATAAGTTATCTATACATGCAGCACACCGCAGCCACAGATTTATTTAAGATTCACAGCTTTGTCAATATCTTCCCCTCCTGTAGTTAAATATATTTAACCAGGCTGGCCAGCCTAGGCACCATGCACGTACATATAAATGAAGTCTATTTTGAATGTAGTTATATGCACTGAATCCTTTGTTTTTGTATTTTTCAGTCTTCTTTTTCTGGCTCATCTCTTCTTTGAAAGAGGCAGCCATCTTGTTGGCACTATTTTCGTGTTAGTATGTTTTTTGTGTGTTTTTTCCTGCAGTGATTTGACTTAAAGCGGTAATGCCTGATATCAAAGCGATGTGCCTTTTTGACATAACTAGATAGGAAGCCCCTAAAGCTTTTCATCTGTGTGAGCTGGATTGGTTTGTGTCAGACTATATTGTCATTGGTCAGTTCGTATCTGGAGAAGGAAAAGGCTGGTGAGATGGACGGTCAGGAAGTGGAAAATGTAAGAACGTGACCTTTTTCTTGACATTTAACCCTCTGAGTTTTGATCATTTACAGTGGAGTTTATTCAGTAGCGCTGTGAGTGTAGATTGTTGTGTGGTGACCGATGGTGTGACTCCTTGGCTGTCATACTTCGAGTCAGAGCTGTCAGAAACATTAACCTGAGTACCTCGCAATGTTTTCTCTTCCCGTTTACCCTCAACCGCACAGCAGATTGACAGCTGTGATTAATATGATCTGCAATCAAGGGGGCATTTGAGAGAAGGACACATGGTCACTCCCATCTCATTATTAACAAGCTTAGCAGCCACAATGCTCTATCAGACTGTACTTATGCTACACTATCTATCTAACGTTTGTGACCAAATCAGAGATGCTATTTAGCTTTGGAAATATTTTTTGAGCAATGGTATATGTATGTGGAGAAAATGATTTAATTCTATTAGTTACCTTTTTCTCTTTTGGACTTAACTAAATATTGGCTTTTTCTGTAAATTTTGAGGGCTTTTAAGATTTGTCAATCTTCCCATCTTTCATCCTTTTTTTTAGATACCAACCATTTTCTAAGACTTCCAATTACTTACATTGTATGTTGTCTGATTAGATGGTAGTCGTAATCGGAATGACATGACTTCCTGTGTCTTCATTCATTACAAAAGATGTATTATCTGCTGCCTGTACATTGTATATAATTGTAAAACAAAACAGACAAAACATGATCAAATGAAATGAAAAAAACATTTGAAGACTTATACATATTAGCTAGGGACTATAATTGTATACATATATGTAAAAAAAAAAAAAATCGTGAAAAGATGCAAACGTGTTGCATTTTATTTACCATTCTCATCCTTCAAGATTGGTTTATCTTTAGTTTTTCCTCTGTTGCTGATTTAGTGGTGGAGTCGGTTGGCTGCTACGGTTCTGCTAGGCTTGACTAGGGGGGGGGGGGGGGGGTGGTGTTGGTTGGTCTGAGCTGGTGTTGTCTGACTGACGTTGTGTACTACTGAGAAGCCTGACCGCAGCGCGGTGCTGTGCAGCGGCCGAGGCGGTGCCCGGCTGTCCCCCCAGTCCTCGGCCGGGGCCTGGTCTCGTGGAAGAGAGGGGAGCAGGGCCAACCTCCGGGCCCTTAATGCGCTTTATCGTTTTGCTCTCTCCAGCAAAGGTAATTGGATATAATTAAAGCTGTCAGACATTACAGACTAGCCTAATGAACGGATCGATGACCTAACTACTCTGCGAATGGTCCTCCTTGGTGCCGGGGGTTTTCATTGGACCCTCTTTGCGTCTCGTGTCTGCGGGTCATTCACCAGGGTGTTTTTCCTCAAGTCTTGCAGATCGTCTTTCCCTATTCATTCATCTTCCCCACTTAATTGTATTTGCTGTCAGAAACGGGAGCATGGGCAGAGTTCCCCTGTCAGGTTTTGTGAGAGAGATTTCACCCTTGTGATTCTGTCACATCGGAGAGCAGCAGGCATCCTAGACGAGGATGGAACATCCGCCGCATCGTTTGAGACAACGAGCGGCGTGTGGTCGGTCTGCTTGCGTGGTACTTCGATATGATTAATGAAGATGGCAGAGGACGTCCTCTCCTGGGGTTGACGGGTACAAGGCGCTCTTCAGTGCCTTTCATTAGACACTCACCTCCGTTGCGGATGCTGTTCATTGCACTAGCTCACGTCCGCGTCAGGAACCTACCTGCAGGCCTGCTGAGTTAAGACAGGCTTCCCTGTGGAAGATGGAACTAGTCTGTGTGACTGGATTCAGTTGTAACGACCACAGAGAGGCCAGAAAGGGCATTTGGTGTACCTTTACCAGACCACCGCAGAAGTGGCCATCTCTGTAAGATCACATTGTTTATTTCTTTTTAAAGAAAGCCGTGTGGCAGACAATTCAAAAATCAAGATGCAAGTGTGAAGCTTATCTGTCTATGCTGTGTGTTGACCATAGTTTGTATGTCTGTTTTTGAAGACGTACGATGATCTGAGTAATGCAGTGCTGCTTTACATGTCCTTGTGTTGTATGATGAAAACATCACACTGAACTGAAGCTGCATGTTACTTGTGCTTCAAGCTAATCTCCACATGGGGGCGCTGTTCAAAACGGAAGCCTGGCGATGGAAAGATGTCTGGTATCAGTAGCCTCCCTTGTCTTGAATGTTTATCGTTTTATCTGTTCTCTTCTAGTATGTACCCCTGTCAATCATATTTCGATCAGTTATGCTTTTAAGGATACAGTGCCCCATACAGTTTTAAATGTTAATGCATATGAAGGTGGTTACCTAACAGGAGTGGTTTTGGTCACTGCAACTTAAAAAAAAAAAAGAAGAAAGAAGAAAAAAAAAAAGTAAGAAATAGACAGATTTATTCCCCACAGATATGAACTGCTTCTGAAGCTTTTGTTTTGTTTGATTAATCAGCCTCTGTGTGTGTGCGTGTGCGTGTGTGTGTGTTTGTGTGTGTGTGAGACACATTATCTGTGTGTGTATGTTGTTTTGAGTGTGATGGACTGTGTGTGGGCATGTCTTACTCCACTCACCTGGTAGGACATGATGTTGGCTGTGATGATTTCAACTCTCAGCTTCTGGAGCTGCATGTAAGAACCATGTTGTAAATAGTGTCATTTCTACTCTTTATGTAATCCTCTTTTTGAAATGCAGGAAAAATTCAGATTATTCAACAAATCCACCACACCACCTTGATTGGCTGGAGCTTCAGTGTACAGTTGGAAATTGTTAATTTAGGGCACGAAAATTGTGTTTTTGTTTTGTTTGTTTTTGGATGGGGGACGGGGTTAAGTGCACATCACTCGTTTGGATGTAAAGGTTTTTTACTTCTATATGTGGTCAGGTGAATTCCCTGTCTGCAAAGGGCTTAGAGGAGCATCTGACTTTCACCAACATTTTCCCTTACCCCTTAAATCAAAAAGGAATTCATTGTTCTTTTGAAAAAGAATCTGTATGTAACCCCCAAATATTTCCTGAATATACTACAACAACAACATGCTATCTGATGTGAGGGAGCAAAAAAATGTTTTATGAAGTACACTTTTTCCAGACAAGTTTGACATGTTGAACTGAATCAGAGTCCCATGTCTTCAAGGTGGGTGAATGTCGGACTGAAAATATGAATAATGATGATGATGACGATGATTAAAGATGAGAGGCTGTAAACTATTACATGGGATATTTTAGACTTATGCTGTGTATTATTGTTTTTGGGTTGGAGAAAATGATTAAGAGAATAATAAAAAGTCAAATAAAATGCTTCGTTTGTAGTAGTATGTCATATAGCTTCATTATGCTCCAATTGTTTTAATATGATCAGTATTTGATTTTGTTTGTAATTACCTTGTAGTATAGTTGGGTAGGTTGACATGGTACAGTGTAAGCTTCTGAATTCCACACAAGCTCTATACTCTTCTCACGAGGATGCAAAAAGGGCATAATTCTGTCCAAAGTCTGTCTGTCACAATGTCAAGTTAACATATTCATTATGGCAGCCTGCCATATAACCTCTGCAGATCATCATTTTCCTATGAGGTACACCAGTAGGGCTTGTCCCTGTAAGTGGTAGTTGAGCATTGATTTCCACTCAGTCAGTAAAATATTAAACCACATCCGTGGAAGAAGCCAACTCTAAGAAGACAATCAACATTCAACAGTGATGCAAAAGTATCCGCCCCCCTCGCCCCCCAAAAAAACCTTACAGATCGCAATCTTTGAATCTCATTTCATTCTTCAGTTTCAACGCAATCCTTCTTCAACATGCCTGCGTACGTGAGGATTTTTATGACATGGGATAATTCACCCCACGGATATCTATGGTAAGAGTATACATATGTGAGCAAAGCACATGGCAGCCTACAGGAGAATTCTGCTGAATAATTCAGCACGCCCCTCTCTATGAAATGGGCAGTGCCCTATGAATAATAAGTAACCCTGCCTCTAATGTTTATTGATTGGCTCTATCTGACAGCCGTGAGATCCAGACTTGCTATGGCGTCGCACCGAAGCAGAATGGGATTTTTTAGCTGCTGCATGTGTTGGAATTTACCAGTCGTTGACCACGACGTTCTTTCGGGGTGATTGTAGTAGAATATATGCATGCAAAATGAAGGAAGAGGACAATACAATAGCGGTCACGGTCAATAGCACCGACATGGACCCTAAAAAAGGAGGTGGTGTCGAAGATGACAGAGCTTGTACGGTGGTCCACCAAGCGGGGTCTAATCGAGCAGCAGGTCGTGGCGACCGCAACGGTCCAGGAAATCGCGTCGGAACCGGGATACGCGTTCTGAAGGCAGGTTATATTTGAAGATTTATCAAAACACTGCCATCTTACTATCCTCCGTTTCAAACAAGGCCGAAGTGCGTTTCTAAATCAATTTGCACCATCCTTATATACCATGTATCACGCATCCAGATCATTGGTGTACTTAGGCTGTCTTAGCCTACAATGTTTCAGACCTCAACGCCAGCAGAGAAAACAGCTGATTTTGCTGACATTGAAGCTCTTTCTACATTCTAACATGGGCTGATGTTCGAGATGTTGATGTTGCGAACCTCTAGTGTCTGTCTTGTGAAGGCTTAATGGAGCATGCTACTGTAATGTTTCCTCGTTTCTCAATCGGGCTGATCGTAACTCACTTGGTGATGAATGACACATTTACAGATGTAGGCTATTGATTGCAGTCATTTTGTATCTTAATAATTTGTTATTTGTCATAATTCTTACGGGCTACACCCTTTCCAGTATGATCATTGAGATGCGTATAATATGATCATAATATACATTGAAGGTTGTTTTTTTTATTGGCCCTAATTTTCGACCTAGACCTGTTTAGACTTAATGTGTATAATATTGATTGGTATTGGGCCTACCAGTGGTCTCGTCTATTGTGACTAATTACCTGTGCGTATTTGATAGATCTTTACCATGATGATTAAGCGTCCTCACCCATACCCCTACCTCTGCAGTTATCTCACAAATTAGCTCATGAATTAACATACGGTAATAGAAAAATAATAAGTTAGGGCAATAATCCATACATAGAGTTAATCAGTTCAAATGCTAAATTCAGCCTTTCTCCAAAAGTGTCCCCCCAGAATATCCTTCTCTGTAGCTTGAGGAGATTTTAGCCTACTGTGGTGCAGGCATATCCGGATGGACAGAAATAAATGGACTAAACTTGCCACTGAAATCATAACTGACATGCATTAGGCAACTATAGTATAGGCTCACTCATGGGTATATATCTATAGGGTTTAGGGCGTTATGATTCTGATGAGTAGCGCTGCGTTGGGAGCTTCGTTACATGTGGCGGTTGTATCCCCCTCGGCCCCTCCCCTCCCGGGTGTAGTACTAGCAGCAAGGGTCAGGGAGGGGAAACGGGCCAATGACTGCTAGGGTTACCGGCCTGCCGCTGCTCAGGTGAACCACGACACACCGTTGTATGCGCGTGTGTGTCAGTGTCAGTGAAAAATATTTGTCTGAGAGAGAAAATCTGAGAGATTTGTCTGTGTGCTTTTGCTGAGTGTGTGAGTGTGTGTGTGTGTGTGTGCGTGCGTGCGGCACGTGCGAGAGAGAGATGTGCAGAAAGCAAACCGAGACTGCCTGCTGTCCGTGCTGCTGTCCTTGTGTGCGTGCAGCGGGGACGCCTGCAGCTGCTGCCTGCCTGCACCGGTCGAAGGGAAGCACGGCACCGTTGACCGGATGATTTCATCAGCCGGACTAACGACCTGACGCCGGGCCGACTGTCTCTGGAACAGGGTCCAGTTGGCGCGCACACCACTGTAGTCCGCGTGAATACTTGGTCTAGCCTCCCTGCGTTGGGAGAACAAGCCCACTGATTCTGACACAGCCTGTTGTTCTGGGTGTGGCTCCCACATTTAGCATGGGCCCATTTTAAGGCATAGTATATAGGCTATTTGCACAAGCTCCACTACTTCCTGAAATTCTACAGGCATCTTTATTTCCTGTGCTATACTATTGGATGGAAGTGATTAATCAGGTGTGCGGTACACCTGATCACACCTGATTAATCACTTCCATCCAACAGTATAGGACAGGAAATAAAGATGCCTGTATAATTTCAGGAAGTAGTGGAGCTTGTGCAAAGAGCCTATAGACCTCAAAACCGCCAGTAATATAATATAATTAAACAGCTCAGAATTGGATGGTAAGATGCCAACCTGTGGATCACTGTGAGGGATTACATGTTCAGAGGGAGGGAGAGACTAGAGGGTCGTGTGTGGAACATGTCGTCCACCGCGAGGCACCACCCCCGCGTCTCCAGCCCCCTTTCATGCCAGCGCGTCTCTCCCTGTTTCTGTCTGTTCGCAGAGGAACGTGAAGAAGAACGGCGGCGTCGCCAGGAAGACCCGGTTCGGGTCGCGGGAGCGGGACTGGCTGAAGGGGGATGCACGGCGGGGCTGCGTGTGTCTGTACGGCGGCGCGGCGGAGCCCCAGCCCCCCGCCGCCGGCCCCCAGGCCGCCGCAGCCCCGCAGGCCGACCTGCGGCTGGTTCTGTGCTCCACCAGCACCACCGTGGAAGAGCTGTGTGCCCAGGGGGACGGCGAGGGACTCCACCTGCAGCTGCATGGAGACCTGCTCAGGTAAACGCCACCCCGCCGCTTGTTGTGTCGTGTAGGCGAAACCGCGTGAAATGTGGAGTAGCTGGGTGAAACTCACTCCTCAAAGCAGCGCTGACAGTCCCTTCAAAAGGGACTTTCCTATTGGCGTGACTGTCAGCGCGTCCGCCTCCCAAGTGGGAGACTGGGGTTCTGATCCCACCTTGGGCATGCCGAAACAGATTGGGTTAGATAGGCAGGCGGCGAAGACGACCGCACGCTGTTACCCGTTCTGTCCGTTACCTGTTCTGTCCGTTACCTGTTCTGTCTGTTACCTGTTCTGTCCGTTACCTGTTCTGTCCGTTACCTGTTCTATCCGTTACCTGTTCTGTCCGTTACCAACGTGTGGCAGACCGGCGCGCCATGCTCCAAACTATTCCATTCGTGACGCAGCGCCTTGCCTCAGAGCTACCTGCTGATCACCTTCCGGTCTTCGCGCCTCAGCGTCAGGTCTGTGGCACACAGCGTTTTTCTTGAGAGCTCCTGCTCACTCTCGGGGCCGGCAGTGAGCAGGCCACGGGCGGCGGTCCAGTCCGCTTGTCCGCGGCGTCCTGACACACACAGTCTGTGTGTGTGACAGCGCTTTTCCAGAATAACTACTCACGGTGATGCCTGTGACACAGCATGCTCTAATCTAACTACACCCCTCCCTCACTGCACTTGGCTCTGTTTGATCAGGCTGGGGAGTGCTTTTTACTCCCTCCAAGGCTATTTCGAGTTTAAACGTTCTGCACAGTACGAGGCACTAAATGGGTCAAGTCCCACCAAGCCGGGAGAAAACAAGATTACCAACATCTACTGTAACAGGATTCAGATTTATAGGAAATCAGTTTGCTTGTTCCAGGATGCTCTTTATATTAGCTACCCAGTGGTATTGATCTATCTAACTGGTATCTCCCACCATGGTGAATTACAGCTTAATACTCCAATGCATTTTTCACAAAGGGGTTTGTTGTGGTGTGCACAAGAGGTGCTGTCTCTTTCTGAACGGTGAACAGGCTCCTCATCTCCCTCTCTCTCTCTGTTTTGATCCTGAAATCCTCCTCTGGCTCAGTCTCTGTGATAAGTTCCAGAAACCCTGTTACAGTATGTCTCGATCTGAAAACTCTGCTTTTAAAATAGCTCTGATCAAAGTCCCTCGCTCCTCACGCCGGTGATAAGATGTCAAAACCACTCCGCCATTCAGTAGTGCCATCCATTCTGCTCCCGGAGCGGCGCCCTGTCTGTCTGTGCCAGAGAAGCTGTCAACGTCGAGTCATTTCCTGGGCCCGTTGACTCTTTTTTAAAATCAGCGCTGTGTTTCTTATTGTTTATCGCGGGGGCCATGTTTATGAAGAGACACCCGAGAGGCAGTCTCCCTCATGTGCTGCCGGAGGTATCCAGCCGGAGTCCTGGAGAACAGAAGGGGCTTTTCGGTGTCCCCTGACAGAGATTAAGCGAGTATAGATTTAGCGGCTCCCGTGGCCACGAGGGGAGAGGATTTGTGAATAAATAGGGCCCCGTCTCGCTCTTTACGCAGCAGAGTGAACGGATCCACGGGCACAGACAGTCATCCTCCTCCCTCCGCCTGGCAGGGAGCTGCCTAAATCCGGTGTCGAGGTGCCGAGGGCACGGCTGTGTGCAACCAGCTGACATAATCCTGCCAATTATGCCAGGCGGGCAAAGCCACTGCAACCATTGGCAAAACAGACCTAACTCAAAATGCAATTTAAAATAATGTCAATTACTTGTCTGTGATTGATTGATTGCCTGGCACGGTGTAACCAATGTGCAGTCTAATCCCACCCACCTGACACTGCTGGCAGACTCAAGCCAACAATACTTGGTTTGGACCCGGGTCTGGTACAGGGGTGTGTGTGTGTGTGTGTGTGTGTGTGTGTGTACTGGCAGACTGGAGAAGGGCAGAGCAGCCAACCAGCTCCCAGACACTGTGTCATCACTGATCCTCTATGCCCAGAGGTGGGAGCCAGTCCCTGATGGCATCATGGCCCTGACACACACACACACACACACACACTCACACACACACTCACACTCATGCACTCTCTCACTCTGGAGCTGGCCTGGTGGTTTGACCAGAACAAGGTGGGGATCTTTCCAGGTTTTTGGAGCTTGTTGGAGGAGACGGGAGCCACTGATGACGTCCTCTGGATGGGCAATACTACCCTAGCAGAGAGCTGTTAAGGGTGAAGCTTATAAAAGTTCTAAAATCATTACACAGTAGATTATTGCGAAAGCACCCTTGCCGCAGGGCCTAGCAGACTTCACTCAGGGTACGAATGGAGTTTGCTGCCATACAGCGTTCCTGTCAGTCTGACTAGCTGTGAGTGAACGTCTCCAGGGCGGCGTGCCTGTGGATCAAAGACGGCCTCGATGGTGGTGTGTGGCGTGCTTGTGGCCTACCGCCGGGATCCACAGATGTCCTGTGTGACGATGACATGAGGAGGCCCTAACGGAATGACCGGAGGAATGAGTCTATGGTCACATCAGGCTGAAAAGTAGAGAGATCTCACACAGAGGAAGGAAGGATTACGAGAGAGAATGAGACAGATAGGCGCGGCGCTTGATTTATGAATAATTATATTGCTCCATTTTTGACTTTGAGCTTTGGACTTGGTATCTGTGTGGAGATACAGTAGCATTACCCTCTCTGCTTGGCTTGACTCCCTAGTATTACAGTATGTTGCAAACTTTCTGCAAACTACTGATTCTAATTGGGATAAAACATGCATCGCTAACCTCCTGGTCTGACAGTGAAACACCCACCCACCATAGCAGTCCCACTCTCCTGAGATTTGTCCTCTAGATCTGCCCCATCAGTACACAGAGAATGGTAGATACTTTAGGAATTCCCTCTCACACCTTTGTATGTTTGTGTGTGTGCGTGCGTGTACAGTTAGCATGTGTGTTGATGTGTGCACGTGTGTCCTCTGTGTGTGTTTGGATGAATGTGGTATTATATGCCAGTGTCTGTTTTTTTGTGCTGGGCAGGAGGCTGGACCCCACTGAGCGGCCTCTTCAGATCGTGTACGACTATCTGACCGCCATGGGCTACGAGGACCCTCTCCGCGTGCAGAGGGAGGCGGCCAACTCCGACCTCAGCTGCATGATCCGCTTCTACAGTGGTGAGTTTACGACCCTAGAGGGGGCCCGTCGTTCGCAGCCATCTGCATGCCGTGATGCGCTCTCCCTCACAGGGTTCTGGCACTGCTCAGGCCAGTTCTGCTGGAGCTGGGCCGGGGGCCCTGAAGCCCTGTCAACTGGGCCTGGCTGTCAAGCACGCCGGGTTCTGGGATGGCGTTCTAGTACCTGTGCTCTATTAGGCTTGTGTGAGTGTCAAGTGTGTGTGTGTGTGTGTGTGTGTGTGTGTGTTGATTTATAAATGGCCGTACTTTAGCTATGTTTCTAAGGTGGAAAAAGGAGGTTTTCGTCACGTTGTTAATATGGGCACTCCGGGTTCTGGGATGGCGTTCTAGTTCCTGTGCTCTATTAGGCTTGTGTGAGTGTCAAGTGTGTGTGTGTGTATGTGTGTGTGTGTGTGCGTGTGTGTGCCCGTGTGTGTGTGTCGTCTCTGCATTCATTGGTGGAGGGCTGTTTATACTTCTGTGGTTTAAGCAGGTTTGAGGCTCATGATTTTTTTTTGGTTTTGGTTTTGTGTGGTGCACACTCTTTCAAATGTCAGGGCATGACGGCGCTCTTCCATGGTGCCTTTGCTAATAATAATATAATAAACTGTATTTGTATACATGTAGCACCTTTCATACAAATAAATGCAGCTCAAAGTGCTTTACAACAGAGAGTGCATGCACGGAGTGCTTCACATAAAAATAGACATAAAATAAACAAAAATAAGATAAGCTAAAACACAATAAAAGATAAAGATAAGAAATCTAATAAAATACAATATACAACACAATTAAATTGGCATTTCTTTTCCTTGAATGTACTAACTGATCAATAAGTTAATTTTAAATGTACTAATTTCTTCTGATCAATCGCTTAAAATTAGAACTCTTTCTAATCAATTAGTTAATTTAAAGTGCAGTAGCCCGCAAGTGCAAAGGGAGCTAGTTAAGCTTAAGTGAAGAGATACCTTTGATTTATAAATGGCCGTACTTTCGCTATGTTTCTAAGGTGGATCTTCTTAGATCTGAATCTAGGATAACACCAAGACTTGTAACCTCAGGTTTAATTCAGGATGTCAGTTCCCCCAGATTTTTAAACAGCATTTCTCTTTTTGTTTTAGGGCTAATCAATGGGATTTCAATTTTGTTATCATTTAGCTTAAGAAGTTAATGCTCATCCATTTATTTATTGCTAGAAGACAGGTAGTAATGGAGTTTATAGTTGCAGCATCATTTGGTACAGCAGAGATGTACAGTTGTGTGTCATCCGCATAACTATGAAAACATACTGTACATTGTGCTCTCTAATGATATCCCCGAGTGGCAGCATGTACAGTATAGTGAGAATAGTAATGGACCAAGGCAGCTCCCTTGTGCAACCCCAAAGCAGGTGTCATGTTTCTCAGACACATGATCTCCAAGCCTGACGTAGAACTTTCTCTCTTTGATGTATGTTCTGAACCAGTTTAACACACAGTCAGAGAGACCAACCAGCCTTTCAAGGCGATTTGATTACTGTAGGATGTCATGGTTAATGGTTGGTTGAAGTGAACCTAGTTTAACCTAGTTCAAGTACAGTATCTTACTAATGAATGGGAGTTTGGATATCGGCCTGTAGTTCAGTGCATTAACATCAAGGTGGGGTTTCTTTAGTAGCGGTTTTACAACAGCTGTTTTGAAGGCATCTGGGAAAATGCCTGTTTGAAGAGACATGTTAATGATCTTCAGGACATGACTTGAAACACTGTCGAATACACGCTTAAAGAATTCTGTTGATACATGGTCAAGACATGAGCTAGAGGAGTTACACTCAGTGACAATCTTACAAAGCTCTGGTAATTTGATACATGTGAATTTCCCCACGGTTACATCTTTCTTACAGGGTTTGCTGAGGTCGTCTAAGTTCAGAGTTTAGTTTATGTCAGGGTTATTACTGGCTCTAATTGATGTTATTTTGTTATCTAGAACAGTACAAGTTCTTCACATTTTGGTGCTGATAACTGCAGAGGAGGGGGGGCAGTGTTGATTAACTGGTCTATAGTGGAGAATAATAGTCTAGAGTTTCCAGAATTCTCTGTAATAATCTTGGAAAAGTAATCCTAATGATGGAAATCATGGTTTCTTTGTATATATTACAGTGAACTGTAAGCCTAGTTTTCCTCAATTTTCTTTCAGCTGCCAGACATTGCCTCTTAATTTCATTAACGCTGCTATTATTCAACCATGGGGAGATTCTGTCAGCTGACCTCTTTTTTATCTTTAGTGGATCAATGGTATCTAATGCAGTTGACAAGGTACTGTGGCAGTTTTGGACCATCACACTAAAGAGCATTCATAGCTGCTTGACTCAAATGATCTCATAGTATTGGTAAACTGTGCTTCAGCCTTACAGTCTAGGAATCTCTTTTGAATCCAGGTCTCTCTTTTGGTCTTTGTTAAGATTAGGTTGGTAACAAAAAACACACAGTGATGGTCAGAAATAGGTATTTCGAGCACTGATATATTATCAATGTTAAGCCCTGTTGTTATTACTAGGTCCAGAGTGTTACCATGCTGATGAGTGGTTTCATGTTGGGTAAGTTCAAAGCTGTCCAGTAGCTTCAAAAGCTCCATAGCTTTGGAGTTATCCTTCTTATTAATATGAATGTTCAGGTTTCCATTCAGTTGATCCAAACGATTGATCTGGTGATATGATAGGTAGTAGGCTGTGCGTATCTCTTTATACTGAATCCCTGAGCTTCTGAATACATTGTCTCTTTGCTAAGGATCCCAGTTCTATTATGACCCCCCCCACACACACAACACACACACACATTAAAGATTATGCTTTCCTTGCCTGAGTCTCTGTATACAGTAATACATAATACAGGGCACTGAGGTCTACAAAAACACAGCTGGTCTGACTCGGTCAACCAGATGAAGAGTTGAGTTTTATCACTGAAGTAGTCAGTGTGCAGCTTCCTCTCTCTCCCTGAAGGTCTCCCCCTGGTCTCCCCCCAAAGCTACACCATTCCCGAGCTGTGCCAGGCTATGGTCGCAATTCAATTAGATTACTTGGCACGTTGGATAAATGAGATAGTTTATAATCGGTCATATTGTCCTATAAATACTACTTTAAATATGTGTTCATGCCATTGAGATAGCTGAATGCCTTTCATAGTTTATAGGGAGCTAATTTATGTGTTAATGCCATGAAATAGCCGAATGCCTTTAATAGTTTATAGGGAGCGTTAATACCTTTAATCGTTTATAAGGATGCATTAATCCGGCCATTCCAACGTTGAGTTCATATCAAATGAACATTGGATAGTTCTGTAAATTGCTTATTAACTGTCTGTCCATGCATTTATATCCTCCAGGCCTGACTACTGTAACTCACTGTTCACCTGTCTTTACAAATGTAGATTTATTAGAAGGATAGGCCCCTTGAGATGATCCATCTCATTTTCATTGCAACTGGTCCAAAATGCTGCTGCCAGGCTGCTCACCAGGTCAGAGAAGTCATGCCATATCATCCCCATCCTTGCCTCCCTACCTGTACATTGGCTCCCAGCGCACCTCAGGATCCAGTTCGAGGTCCTGGTGTTCACCTACAGAGCCCTCCATGGTCAAGCCCCCGCCTATATCTGCAACCTCATCCACCTATACTCATCCATCTGGTTCCTGAGGTCGTCCGACCAGGGGCTTCTGGTGGTGCCTCGGACCAAGCTAAATACTTTTTAAATACAATTCACACCCACAACTATTACACTATTTTTGTCTGTCCAACATTTTGACAGTTTGCTGCTGAGTCGCAATAAGTTTGCGCTCACGAAACCGTAATCACAATTCTTTCCTTTAGGCCTATTTCCCTGTCCCATCTTTAAAAAAAATAATTATCTTTCTACTTTAGAACAGTTTTGGGGGTTCTGAGTCAAACCAGACTATTTTGTTCTCATAAACAGATGCTGGAAACAGACTTTCTTTGCCAGAAGCAAAAATAATCAATCACAAATTATTATTCCATTTTACTTATATTAACTATTATTAATTGTTTATAGTGTGATGCAAACATGTATGCTTGCCAATTGTTCATTTGTTAAAATGGCCTATTATTAGATAAAATTAGATATTTGTATATCCGTGAAAGCCCCAGATTTTCTGCATTTTATGGTAGGCTATTGCTGCGAGTCACTCGGCTATATGCTGATATTTTCCACCACAGCAGACACTGGAAATAGCCTAATGCATGGACATAGACATCTGTTGTTATACATTACGTATTTACAGGGAAAAATTTAATTAGAAAATCATTTGACTGTGCGGCCACCACGACACAAGCTATTTTGTTCTAATAAAAAGTTTCAATATTTTAATAACTGGCCTTTTAATTTTGTAAATTGTTTGATTCATTGATTTAAAACATAGCAAACAAGCCTCATTTCAGTTTTCTGTAAAATCATTCATATGTCAATAGCATAGCGTGGGAACAGACAGTCGCAGGAATAACAGGGTTGTGCGGTAACGCGGCTTTGACCCTAAACCATCAATGAGCTACTCTGTGCCAGTGAACTGGTTGAGCAGAGCCAGGTGAAGTTGTGGAGAACCTCAACGTCTCTAGTTTGACAGTGTTGACGTCTGTTGTGTCTCTTGAGTCTAAGATTGCAAGGGGAGGGGGTAAAAAAGCATGTGGGCCCGTGATTGGCATGGTGACAGCTGCTGATTCGGGGCTGTGAGTAATGGCTGTCGGACGCTGGCTCCAGGCGGGGTAACCTTCATTACCCAGGATGCAGCACAGACGCCCATACATCAGGGCCCGCTCAGCAGTTGACTGGACATTCCTCATCTCTCTGTGACACTCCTCACCCCTCCCTCCCCCCAGGCAGGCTGGGATCCGCCCGCTGCTGTCATAGTGCTGTCACGATGTTGTCACGGTGCTGTCACGCACCCACAATTGACTAACTGTCCCTGCATCATGGTGATGTATTGCACCAGATATAGGATGGACGTGGGCCTCGTGGTTCATTTTTACACACTGACTCCCCCCGTGGGCAAGGAGAGATGTATTTACAATGGGGTAATGTTTCTGAACACACACTCTCACGCACACAAACACACACACACAGTCACGCCTATCCGGCATCTATCTGTCTTCCTGATCCTGTGTGGAAGCAGGTCTAATGATCCTCTTAGAAGGCTTGATAGGCTTGCCGAGCGGGTGGAAGGAGACCTGATGTTCTGTTCTGCATCTCCTATTAATAACCATCCAGCCAGCCCGGAGCAGAAAGCAGCTCTGCTCTGCTGAGTCAGTGTCACTCTCAGTGTCTGGAGCTGACTGACGCTGGGGCTAGAGCTGGGGTTGGGGCTGGGACTGGGACTGGGACTGAGGGTGAGGCTGGGATTGGGACTGGGACTGGGGGTGAGGCTGGGGGTGAGGCTGGGACTGGGACTTGGGCTGAGGCTGGGACTGGGACTGGGATTGGGGGTGAGGCTGGGGCTGGGGCTGGGGCTGGGGCTGGGACTGGGACTGGGACTGGGACTGGGACTGGGACTGGGACTGGGACTGAGGCAGAGGCAGAGGCAGAGGCAGAGGCAGAGGCAGAGGCAGAGGCAGGGACTGGGACTGGGACTGGGACTGGGACAGAGGCAGGGACTGGGACAGAGACAGAGGCTGGGACTGGGACTGGGACTGGTGCTGCGGTCACGCCCATAGGGTGTAGTGAGAGACTGAGCGGAAGAGAGAGAGGAAAGACATGTAGTTAACCTCAGGCATGGTTAACCTCGCTCATCTAATATTGGTTATCCTCCCTGCCTCTCACTCACTTCACATGCTCAGCACACAGCCTAGCTATAGCCCCCCCCCCCCCCCCCCCCCCCCCCCCCGTCAGGATGTGTAGGTCATGTGATCACGTCACACTACAGGAATAAAAATGACACCATAACCTGTGATGCTTCATAAACACATCGGCTGTGTGTTTCTCCGTAAAGGTTAAAGCATGCTCCTCATTGTGTGTGTGTGTGTGTGTGTGTGTGTGGCTGGTATTCTCACTGCTGGAGCTCACAGGGCTCTGTTTGTTTATCTGTCAGCCCCGCCCCCCCCCCCCCCCCCCCAGCTCGTAGACGCCCTCATTCTCAGTCCCAGTGCGTCTAGTGGAAGCAGCAGTGTTCCCTGCCCAGCGAGGGCTGGCCTTCCCCGGCCTGGTCTGGGGTGGGCTGGGCTTCTGTCCGTGGCCAGGCAGGCAGGACCGCGCCCGGAGGCCCGGCCCCTCTCCAAGCCCTGGGAGACTTTTCCCTCCTCTTTTTTAAGAAGTCGTGGGAAAACACATGGGCCAAGGACCCACTGGAATACTGGCAGGTTCGGCATCCTCAGGTGGCCAGCCAAAGCAGCTCCGCCAGCCGGATTGGGCTCACTCTTACTGCTAAGTTTAGACGCGTCCCTGTCAGTTAACTCCGCCGCTTGTTCACTTGTCACGCTAACCCGGGCTACAAGAGCCTTTCTTCGTGTCGATGTGTGAGGGGGGAATAATCTACCCCCGCGTGTGCTACTGTGGCCCAGCTGTGGAGGAACAACTAACGACTCTCCTTCAGTGGAGCTCTGGCTGGATAATGAGCTACTAGAGGCTTCTCCGCCCACATGTGTTCACACTGTTCAGTGTGCCAGTAGTCTCGCGTAGCCAGACTTATCTCCACACTTTGTTTATGCTGTGCCAGCGCTGGAGAAAGGTTTGGCTGGACTTGTTACCATTCAGGGATAGGGGAAAAAAAGGTAGTTTCCATGCTATTTCTTTAAACTAATCGTCTTCGGCGGTGTTCGCCCATAGAACCGACTACCAGGGGTGTCGTTAAGGGGGGAAACGGGGGAACTATTCAGGGAAGCCCAGCTTCGATGGGGCCCTGAAAACCAGCCACCACTATATATTGTAAAGGGCCCCCATCTTTTTCTTTTCTTTATTTTTTTTCCAGATTTTTGCTGATTTTGTCCCATTTTCACTCAATTTGGTAGCCAATCCCACACCACCTATTGTCTAAATGTGCAATTGTTACTGTGGAGGATTTGTCGCGCAACTGCGCAGTCGGGCGATCCGAAAGAGACAGAGTGACTCCGACACCAGACCCTCGAGCCGAGATGGAGTGGCGGGGAGTGGAGATGGAGAGATGGAGTGGCGGCCCAACATGCCCCTCCCTCTGGGGGATCCGGACATACTAGGATGTGACGAGACCAGGGGGCGTGACCCTGGCACTCGGTGGGCAGCTGCGCCGAAACACGATGCTTAGACCGCTACGCCACCGCGGACCCCTGGAATCAATTTCACGGGGCAGTAAAATTCCTAGGGACTCCCCATCTTTCAGGTGCCTGGCGACAGTTGTCAGGGCTGACATGACGTAGCTGATGAGGGGATCGAAATCCCAGCTGTGAACGGGGCAGCCGTTACCGGGGGCCTGTTAGTGCTCCTACCGAAGTGGACTGTGAATACGCACTGCCTGTGTGAGTAAACATTAATATGCTGATTTAATAAAATACACTCTACAAACACAACAGCAGGGGGCTTGTGGGGTGTGGGTGGGATCAGCCCGGGCAGCTGCAGCTCCTAGGGGGGGGGGGGGCCCTGGGAGTTCTGGTACTGGCTCTACCTTGGGCCCCGGGTGGGGTTTGATGCTCTGTGTGGCTCACACACTCACTCATGGACCTGGATACAGCCCGGTCCCGAGTACGGACGGATCCCAGAAGGAACAGCATGTTGGGCAGCCGTGCCCTGAGGGTGGTTAATTGATCTTGGCTCGGAAGATTCGGCGCGCTACAGCGACACCTCGTCTGACGTCAGATTCAGGGTCACAAGCACGAGAGAGAGAGTCTAGTAGTTGTCTTGATCCTTCGTATCACCGACTGGTGAATCTTCAACAGTAAGTATGGGTCAATTGAACAATATTCTGGGTGTAATTGGCTACCAAATTGAAAGAAAATGGGAAAAATCTGAAAAAATGCATTTATGTATAGTCCCAGCCTCAGACACGATAGTCTCAAACCTGTAGTCCCAGCCTCAGACACGATAGTCTCAAACCTGTAGTCCCAGCCTCAGACACAGAGTGAATAAAGAGAAAGAACCGGCACTTATAAGATGGACAGTATAGGCTAGGACTACACAAGTTTGAGTGTCTTGAGTCTGAGGCTGCAACTACAGGTTTGAGACTCTGTCTGAGGCTGGTACTACAGGTTTGAGACTCTGTGTCTGAGTGAAGCGTGAGAGTGCGCACAACTCCTGGTTTCAATGAACAGTCACTGGTGCCCAGTAGGGTGATACAGTGAATAAAGAAAAGAACCGGCACTCACTAGATAGACAGTATAGTCTTTAAAGTTTAATGGGCAAACGGACAATGCTGATGATGGATTAAGGCCGAAACGCATCTGTCTGCCCATTAAACTTTCACTCTTCATTCAGAAACAGAGTCTCTATATAGGCTCCTATAGTCCCAGCCTTAAAAACAGAGCTTCAAACCTGTAGTCCCAGCCTCAAACACAGAGTCTCAAACCTGTAGTCCCAGCCTCAAACACAGTCTCAAACCTGTAGTCCCAGCCTTAAACACAGTCTCAAACCTATAGTCCCAGCCTCAAACACAGAGTCTCAAACCTATAGTCCCAGCCTTAAACACAGTCTCAAACCTATAGTCCCAGCCTTAAACACAGAGTCTCAAACCTATAGTCCCAGCCTCAAACACAGAGTCTCAACCCTGTTGTCCCGGCCTCAGACTCAGATAGTCTCAAACCTGTAGTCCCAGCCTTAAACACAGAGTCTCAAACCTATAGTCCCAGCCTTAAACACAGTCTCAAACCTATAGTCCCAGCCTCAAACACAGAGTCTCAAACCTGTAGTCCAGGCCTCTGACACTGAGGCGGCCTTGGCCACAGCCTCCGGCCTCACCCTCAGACCAAGCCTCTGAAGCCGTGTGCGCCGTGCTGAAGCTGCGGTCTCCGCCACAGTCGCAGAGCATCAGGGCCTCTGAGCGCCAGGGGAAATAAATCATCTGAGAGCAGGCTTTAGTCACCTAATGAGTTATTGATCTGCTGGGAGCCAACTTATCGGAACAGAAAATGAAAACTAAATAAACAGGGTGGGGGCTCTAAGCTGCACTCGCTGACATGACCAGAAGCACCGGACCAGCCTTGCCAAGCCCACACTTGAGTCTGCCGGGGGGGGGGAGTGAAAGAAGACAGGAATAGCTACCTGGGGAGAACAGAAGAGGAGCGTAGGAGGGGGGATAAGAGTGAGATGAGGAAACCTGGAGAGAGGCAGCCCCCCCCTGAGCGACAGGACCCCCTACCGAGCAGCTCCCCCCTGAGAGACCGCCCCCCCACAGAGCAGCCCCTACCCCCTCTCCCCGCCTGCTCATCTTGACACGATACGATAGGCGGATCCCCTGACGGGACTCAGTAATCCCCTTCCAGAGTTTCTCCAGCGTCAGACCGTGGCCTCGCGCCTGGATTGCGCCGTCGCTGCATCGGAGGCCTGAAATGAGGTTGGTTCAATGAGGAACGGGGGGGGCGGGGGGGCGATTATACGTTTTTAACATAAGGCTATTCCGATAACTGCCGGGACGTTCTCCGCTCCCCCACACCCACCCAGGGGAACATACAGGTGCAGGCGCAGAGGCGTACCCTCGGTGTGCAGAAATGTTCCCCACCTGCAGGCCTGCCTGTCTGTGTCTGCGTCCGGCCGCCATCGCCAGGAGCCAGGAGTCGGTCTCCACTGAATTTTTTATTTGGTCTGTAGTTGCATTGAGGCAAGATTAGGGGAGGGCTTTCTGAATAGAATTCCTCACAGTAAGAATAGGTCACTGAGGGGGCCTCTCTCTCTCTCTATCTCTCCCTCTCTCTGTCTCTCTCTCTCTCTCTCTCTCTCTCTCTCTCCCTCCCTCCCTCTCTGCAGTGATTTGATGTTTTTGCCAGAAACGGCCTGCTGTGTTCAGAGCTCGGAGCCCGGATGGCTGTAAGCCTGTGTTTCCGCCTCCACTGAACCCCCAGCCCACACACACACACACACACACACACACACACACACACTGCACACACACTGCAGGCCAGCCTAATCTATGCCATCTTAAACAGCCCAAACAAGCGCTGGGATACTAGCAGCACTGTGTTCCGGCCCCCTCCGCTGGAGTCTGACCACGGCAGGGTACGTCCGCTCCGTGGAGGGGGGGTCAGATTGGACAGCGTAAACCCACCTGGTCTAAGGGCCTGCCCAAGTGTTTGACATGTACAGTACCACACAGGTGGGGCGTATAAGTATCGACTTCATCATTATCTTTATGGAGGCTTTGTGGCTGATTGCCGCCCACTCTCTCATGCCACCCCCACCCTCCCATGCCATCCACACCCTCTCATGCCACAGGAAACAGGGAAGCTCAGCGCCCCCTGCCCAGCTGGCAAGTGTGGTTAAATATGACTGTCACTAAGGCTGTCATCAACACGGACGCTGAATTGAAGGGACTGTGGAGGGGTGGGCGGGGACGAGTGAGGAGACTCGGATCTGTCACTTGTCACCATGTGGTTTGGAAGCCTCTCAGAGGAAGACGTAGGAGGACTTGGGCCGATGATTATTCTACTTACTGCACTCCCTCTGCTTCTCCTCCCCTCTCCTCTCAAGCGTCAGGACTCCAATAGCTGCTGGAGAGAGAGCATGAGGGAACGAGAGAGAAAGGGAAACCTCAGAGAGAAAACAGTTACACAACATCTGCTGCCGTGCCTCTACTCGCTTTATGGCTAGTGAGATTGGTCCACATCATAAATCATCAATGGTGTCTGATTGGCTCTCTTCTCTGCTCAGGAGCCAATGGGAGGCGGAGATGGTGCAGAGGTGGCAGGCAGGGTAGGTCAGATGTTGCCCGGGCAACCAATCTCTGACCTTGTGGGAAAGCCTGTGTTTGTTTTGGGTGAAGGACAGAGACAGAGACATGTTTTCTTAGTCACCGAACGAGCCAGTGATTGTCAGAAAGTGTTTGTTGTGCTTGACAAGAGGAAGGGGAAGCTTTCGATGTTCTCACTGATTGAGCACTTCTGCACCCCTAGTGTGTGTGTCTGCGTCTGTGTGTGTGTGTGCGCGCCTGTGTGTGTCTGGGCATGAGTGGATATGTGTGCATTCACGAAAGAGAGCATGTCTTTCATTATGGAAAGAAATCATGTCCATATGTTTTTTGTGTGTCTCTTAGGCCTGCTCAACATCAGCTTGCAGTGAAACATCCAACCAGCATTGGCCTAGTTTATTATTTTCTGATATTGATGTAGAACTACAGTATGCATTCATATCAGTGGATAAGGATATTTAATTAATCAGGACACATCCGTTTATGAATGATCCACCAGCCAAGGTGTCAAACAATGCTGGATATTACTAAAGTCCCTTAGACTAGCAAGCCCACTCTGAGATATTTTTCTACTCTTGCACTTTGGCTTTAGCACTAGATTATGCACTTAGTCACTAGTTTAGAAAGGATATGCACTTGTGAGTTCTGGCGAGTAAGTAGTACACTGACTTTATATGTTAAATGCAATTATTGTGTTGCTTTGTATAAAAGTGTCTGCTAAATGACTTTAATGTAATGTACTGATACTGGATATTATTGCTGCTGCTGGTGATTTGTCAGTGATGTCGCTGTAGGAATTCAGCCTGGCCCGAGCCTGGCCAGGGTCAGACAAGGCAGTACCCTGCTGTGTCTCTGCTAGGACCATTTACCCAGCATACACAGGGCCTCCACAGATCAGGAGTGGTACGTTCAGGAGGGATGTCCACTTTAGAACGCTTGTTGACATCCTACGTGAAGGACATCAAATGGACCTCAGTGTAAATTTGATTTGAAAGGGCTTTTTGGGGCCTGACTGTGTATAAATATGATTACTGTATTGAGCTACATTCTACTGCTGCCTTTCAGATAAAATTGCCAAACATCAAAATATTTGTGACTGTTTCCGACTCGCGGACATTCGTTGAAGATTGACCGCTAGACGTGGTATTGTCACCGTGGTTCTGTGCCTTTCCTTTGTGGAGTCATTGTGTGTTCCAGCTTTGGGTCATCACAATGTCTACACAATACCCACCAGACCCTCTCCCATGATGCAAAGCTCTAATGATGAAGAGTGCCTTCTGCAACTGTGTGCTACAGTACCACTGGACCCTGTCACTCAGGGCAGTGAGGTGATTATTGGGTTGTTTTTTTTTGGCCAGGTATTCTCAGGAGTTATGGGAAGAAGAGATTTGTGTGAGCTTGAGTCAGTACAGTGAAGCGTTGCGGTGTGTCGGGGTCAGAGAGTGATGAGGCTGCTGTTCATGATTTTCCAAAAATGCCCCAGATGTCAAGAAAACAAATAGCAGTTTACCATAAATAATAATATCATTGAACAGAGTATGAGTTATACCTATCTTGTCATAACCATGACAGCATCTGGGAGCTTCAACATGGCAGTGAATGCACTAAAAGAAAAAGCTCCAAGAGCTTTAAATGCAATTAAGAGAAAAGTCTATAATTACCAAATTCCAATTCAAATCTGGCTTAAATGATTTGAGCGCAAGTTTTTACATGCAGAATTCTGCAGATATAAAGATAAAAGATAAAGATATATAGAAAAACACCAACAAATGTATGTAGACTAGAATTAGGCAGATACCCACTAATACTTAACATTAAAAAGAAAGCACTCACATTTTTTAACCACCTTAAATCCAGCCCTCTAGACACTCTCCATTCCAAAGCCATTCAAACCAAAGAGCTGAGCCCAGAAAAGAGTCCATTATGTCAGCTGGTGCTGAGACTAACAGCCCCCTCTCAGACACATGTAACACTTCTTTCTGTGTGCTACCGTAATGGCGGAGCTCAAGCAGAGTGGGAGAGCCAATACTGGGTTTTCACAAATTTATTATAGACTAACTCTTCACCTCGACCATATGAGCCTGGTCTCACGGCTTCTATTTTACTCATACATTAAATGAAATAGTGTCCACACCAAAGCATCACTGTTCGAGTAATAAAAGAAAAGCAAAAAAGTGGAAGATTATTTCAGTCCTTCTTGTAGGCATCTCTCAACCAACTAACTTTTAGGCCAAGCACGGGGCAGTGACGTTGCTTCTCACGCACACGTACACAACACAAACACAAAATCGTAAAGGGACATACCACATTTCTTGACTGTTACACACACTCTGACCAGTCTCACACCAACACTGCTTTCCAAACACCAATCAGAGTAAACCACATTATAACACATTGCAAAGAAACCTTTTTGGAACACTGGAAAGATGTAACTAAAAGCCAAAGTAGATTAGAATGTTGTCTGGCCCTAAAAATAGATTATACATTGGGAGAATATCGCTCTTCTGTCAGAGATAGAAAGCAGAGACAGATCCTAACCAAGTACAGACTCAGTGACCACAAATTGGCAATCAAAAAAGGACGACAAAAAATCATGGCAGCTAAAAGAAAACAGAATACAGTATGTGATCAAAATACAGTATGTGATCAGAATACAGTATGTGATCAGAATACAGTATGTGATCACTGGTTGAAACACAGATGCACTTCCTCCTATACTGTAAAGCATTCAGCGAAATAAGGAACATCTACTTTAACAAGTTTAACTCTGTAATTCGAGACTTCAAACAACTAAATGACCTCTCAAAACGAAAAATACTCCTAGGAGACAGGGCATTTATGGCTGCCCAATACGTACACACACACACACACACACACACGCTTGTGCGCACAGAATCATACATATACACATTGTGATTATTATTTTTACCATTTATTACAGCATTTCTTATTCATATATATGTTATCTTCTCTTTTTGTTTGTTTGTTTGTTTTTTAATTAGTACTATTTACATAGGCTACTCAGTATTTCCTGCCAATAAAGCTTATTGAATTGAATTGATGAGGATGGATAAGTTTGGAATGTACAGTTCTTTTACTATGTACAGTGAGAGCCTCTGTCCTGCCTGCCCGCCTGTCTGTCTGTCTGTCTGTCTGTCTGTCTGACTGCGTCTATTCCTGGCTATGAACCCCCTGGAGGGCTTCAGGTCTCTGTCTCTGACAGGTCAGCCGACTCACTTACCCTAACACACACACACACACACACACACACACACACACACGCACGGGATAGGACTGAGCAGTGATATGGCATATCGGCTTTGCCTTCTTTTGTTATCCCTCTCCCTCTCTAGCTCGATCAGATCTCTCCGTTGCTCCTCTCGGCGAGGGGGGCGGGGACCAGACGCCGCTATCGATCAGCCTTGTTCACTCTCTGAGGCGCTCGGCATACTCATTATCGGTTTGGCAGCCGGGGCAAAGTCAAGTAGCCTGACATTTAAGTTTCAATCCTCCGGCAACCGCCGCTGCCACGCCTCAGAAATAAGGATGTGTGTCCATCGGCGAGCTGTATGTAGCTGCCTAGAGCGCACTAGAGCTAGCTAGAGTTTAGAGCTGGCTAGGCTACCGATGTTTTACACCTACTGTAGTGTTACACTGGAGCTCATGGCGCTATAGCGCTAGAAAGCGCTTGGAACACAGCTCTCGTCTCTAAACAGAGAGATAACGGCGGAGCCGTTATGCTTCACAAGGCTTGATAGTTTGACACAATTAGGGTAAACATAGACCTTATTATTTCCAGTGAAACTGGAAAAAAAAGAGTCCGGTGGGTCCTCCGTGCTTGTTTGACCAGCTATTAACCTGAGTGTACTTGAGGCCCGGTGAAGCGAGGCGGCCCGCTATCTGTCTGCTGTGTCCTTCAGCAGGGCCCGGCTCGGCCTGCCGGCAGCACCAGCCTGCTGGATACATAATTAGATTGAACGGGGGGAGTTTAATGTGACAAAAGCCTGACTCATTCATCAACCTGACTGATGCAACTGGGTTAGAAAGGCTCTGAACAGGGAACAAAAATCTCAGTGCTATTGGAGACTGAGTGAGGCGTGTGTGTGTGCGCGCGTGTATGTTTGTGTGTGAGAGCACACTTGTTTTGTTTTATTCTTTGACTGAACAGACGTACTGTAGACTACAGTAGACCGATCAAACGCTGGAGGGCAGCTTGAGTCTTGGGCCAGTGAGTTTGTCCTCCCTGTCTCTCCTGCTGTTCAGATGGGTGAGCAACTTCTCAGCTTACTGATCTCTGAGCACCTCCGAGGACTGGCTCTTCCACACCTGTCATCTCTACTGATGAATGGAAGCATAACACAAAAGATGACAAAGACTTCAACAATCTTCAGATTCCACTGTTGCATTGAATAAACGGGTGTTTAATGACACGCTTGCGTCTCATGTCGGTTGTTAGATGGTCTCTGAGACCCACAGGCAAGTCCATGAGACAAGGACAGGGTGTTTCCATTATCTGCTGATGTGAGGCCAGTTCTAGGAAATGCTGCCTTTTAACCGGACAAAAGCGAAGTTGACATCATAGTGACCTGCCGTTATCAGTGACTTCATATCAAAGTGACTTCATTTCAGAATGACTTCATATCCGTGACTTCATATCAAAATGACTGGTTTTCTGGCAGGTTCTCTCCCTCTCCTTCTCTCTGTCTTTCAATAGCATGACCTTGTTCAGAACATATGTTACTAATTAGTGTCATATATTGTTTATGTGTATGCAATTGCATGAGGTAATCTATCATGTGCTGGGTGGGTTGTGTGTTTGCGCGTACAGTGTGTGTGTGTGCGTGTATTTTCATAGTGCGTGTATGTGTGTTTGTGTGCAAAGTATGTGTCAGTTTGCTTACAGTGTGTGTGTATGTGTGTGTGTGCGCGCGCATGTTTTCATAGTGTGTGTTTGTGTGCAAAGTGTGTGTCAGTTTGCTTACAGTGTGTGGGTGTGTGTGTGTGTGTGCACGTGACCTTGTACGTGACCACTGATCTCTGATGTGTCTGACTGCCCCCCCCCCTCCCTGTCCTCCAGAGCGTCCGGTGAACGCGGACCAGCAGGAGAGGACCCTGCTGAAGGGAGTGTTCAGCGTCCGGAAGGGGAAGACCCAGCTGCACAAGTGGGCGGAGCGTCAGGTCATCCTTTGCGGCACCTGTTTGATCGTGGCCTCCGTCAAAGACAGCCTGACGGGAAAGATGCACATCCTGCCGCTGGTGGGGGGAAAGGTGAGGGGTCGGAGGGGAGGGGGTGAAGTGTTGCTTGGGGCGGAGGGGTTTGGGGGAAGGGGCGAGGGGGTTGTTATCCAAGCCCCCACACTCCCCAGGGGGGGGTCACTGACTCCCAGCCAAGTACAAAAATGCAACAACACAGCTGGGACTGACTGGCGACTGGACATAGTGGACAGTCCAGTGAGTACGAGTAGAACACCGTGTACAGATGCACACACGCATGCGCGCACACACACTCTCACACACACACACACTCTCACACACACACACACACACACACACACACACACACACACACACACACACACACACACACACACACACACACACATATTCACAACCACACTCTCTAGGCTCAAGAACAGTGCTTCAGACATGTCTCTGTGAGCTGAAATGTGGGTTAGTAATAGGTAGAAATACGTGGCAGCCGCTGTTATCTTGGTCCCCATCAAGACAGACCTCGAATTGCTCTATGAGCAAAAAGTTTTTTTTGTTTTGTTTTAGGGTTAGGGTTTTAGGCTTTTTTTTTGTTTTCATTTTACGAAAGTTGAAGTTGTGAAGAACCAACTAACCCTAACCCCATAACAAACAGTTTTAGGATCACTAAATAGTTATATTTTGTAATCAAAGTCCATGTCCTGTGAGAAATGTGAACAACTCTGCATCTTTAAAGCCCTTTTTCTCGGAAGCATATCTTCTTCAAATATTTTCAAATTGCATTGCCCTACTCGGGGACCAAAACACCAGCGGCTGTCACATATATTTAGGACGGAAACTGCCCTAGTCTCCCTGCCAACCCCTGTGTGTCTCTCTCGGTGTGTCTCTCCATGTGTGTCTCTCCCTGCATGTCTCTTCCTGCTGAGGAGTGTCTCTCCCTGTGTGTCTCTCCCTGCTGAGGCGTGTCTCTCTCGGTGTGTATCTCCCTGTGTCTCTCCCTGCTGAGGCGTGTCTCTCTCGGTGTGTCTCTCCCTGTGTGTCTCTCCCTGCTGAGGCGTGTCTCTCTCGGTGTGTCTCTCCCTGTGTCTCTCCCTGCTGAGGCGTGTCTCTCTCGGTGTGTCTCTCCCTGCGCGTCTCTCCCTGCTGAGGCGTGTCTCTCTCGGTGTGTCCAGGTGGAGGAGGTGAGGAGGAGGCAGCACTGTCTGATGTTCAGCTCGGCCGGGCCCCAGGCACAGACCTACTTTGTTAACTTTGATACACTGGCAGACTACCAGCGCTGGCATCGGCAGGCTTCAAAAGTAAGTGTGTACTAGTAGTACGTGTTTAGTAGTATAAGATAAGATTAACTTTAATAATACAGGTTAGAATAAAGAATATACATAGTAGAGATTATACATAATAGTGTACAATAAATATATTATACAGTATGTATGAAATATAGAATATATACATACAGTCTGTATAAATATGTATATATGTATGTATATATTCTATATTTTATCCATACTAGTATGTTTTTACCAGTCACACGTTATCAGTCTTGTGTTTACCAGTCATTTAGTGTGTGTGTGTGTGTGTGTGTGTGTGTGTGTGTGTGTGTGTGTGTGTGCGTGCCAAAGCATTATGTGTGTGTGTGTGTTTTTCCCCTCCTGCTAGGTGTTCAGTGGGGAGTACAGAGTGTTTTGTTTCCAGTGTTTCATCCTAGTTGGTCCCTCTGGGTAGGCAGGCAGATTGGCTGCTGAGAGAGCAGTTACTGACTGGTTGGCCTGCCTGGCCCGGTAGCCTATGGGAGCCCTGTTGACCCCAGGCCTACTCTCTGATTGGTTCTGATTGGCTCCACAGAGACCTGGTTTGTGATTGAACAGCTGGGGCTTAGAGGGTGCATGAATCACAGTGTGTGTGTGTTTAAGCGTGTGCGTGTGTGCCTGCGAGCGTGTGTGTAGTATATAGTACTGGGTACTGTTTCATGTGTTTGAGTCTGTTTTTTACTTGTCCTCTCAGATCTCAGATCACTTGTTTTGCCTTCCCTTGGAGTTCCTGCTCTCTCCTGCTCATCTTGGGTCTAATTTCCTAATTAATGGGTATTGTGTCCCCGCCCCTTCCAAGTCCCTGGTCCCTAACGAGCTCAGTGAATTCCCTCCACCAAGGCAGAGCAGGCACCCAACGAGCCAGGGGACCGGGGGGGTTGGGGCGGTGGGGGGGGGGTGCAACAAAAATCCAATCCAATTGTCTCTGATGTTGGAGCGGATCAGTGGGCGGGAAGTAGCTTGTTAGCTCCCAGTGTTCAGGAGATGTTGACATCACAGGCTCCTGAGAAATTATGAGCTGGAGAGGAAGACAGAGGGGTGTAGATGAAAGGGGGATGAAGGGGTGGATCCCATGATTAATTTGAGATAGTTCCTCTGCCGTGATGGACACTATCAGGACCATTGTGCTTGTCTCACTTACTGTGTGTGTGCGCGTGTGAGTGGGGGGGTTAGAGAGAGATAGAGAGCCTCTCTCGCTCTCTCTTTCTCTCTCTCGCTAGCCTTAGTTGGCTGAGGGGGCTGACGAGTGCGCTGAGGTTTTTTAGTCTTTGTTCGTCTCTAAAAGCAGTGATGTGAAGACACGCTCTGCTGAGCAGCTATCCCATTTTCAAGGGTGTTTCACAGTGCGTCATTGGCTGGTGTCTGGAAGGGAGAAAATCACCAGGCTTGAGAGCGGTGTTAAGGCCAGAGGCCTGTAGACCAGTCAGAGCTGTGTTAAGGCGAGACCAGAGGCCTGTGGACCAGTCAGCTGTGTTAAGGCGAGACCAGAGGCCTGTAGACCAGTCAGAGCTGTGTTAAGGCGAGACCAGAGGCCTGTAGACCAGTCAGAGCTGTGTTAAGGCGAGACCAGAGGCCTGTGGACCAGTCAGCTGTGTTAAGGCGAGACCAGAGGCCTGTAGACCAGTCAGAGCTGTGTTAAGGCGAGACCAGAGGCCTGTGGACCAGTCAGCTGTGTTAAGGCGAGACCAGAGGCCTGTAGACCAGTCAGAGCTGTGTTAAGGCGAGACCAGAGGCCTGTGGACCAGTCAGCTGTGTTAAGGCGAGACCAGAGGCCTGTAGACCAGTCAGAGCTGTGGTAAGGCGAGACCAGAGGCCTACCCTGCTAGACCAGTCAGACCTGGAGGAGTCTACGGGGGGTTAGGGTTAGTGAGCTGAGACTGGAGGAGTCTACGGGGGGTTAGGGTTAGTGAGCTGTGACTGGGGGAGTCTACATGTTAGGGTTAAGGTAGTCTGGAGTCAAGTTCCACAAAACAAAACCTTACAAATCCAGCTGCATTTGAACATTTATTTCATCTGGAGCGTATAGTCATGACTAAATGAAAAACTGATTTACAGTAGGTAATACACTTTGCCGTTTGTGTAATAAAAGCGTCAGTGAAATGAGTTAACCTGGAACAAAGTCCACATAAATTGCACCTTGTGTGCCAGATATGCTACCGCCAGCTCACTAGAGACTCGTTAGCGATACTTGAAAAGTAGAAATCAGAGGCCAAATCAACCTATCAGCACAGCCCACTATCTGCGCGGGCCAATCAGCATCCAATTCAAAATCTGATCGTATTCTCTGTGTCCACGTGTATCAAAGTTTGTTCCCAGAGGTTCTTGCCACAGTGAGAGATTCTGGGTACTCAGAATAAGCTCAGGGCTAGTGAGCCTTGATAATTAATGATGATTAATAGCTAATGACAAGCCAGGGTAGCACAGAAAGTGCTGAACCATGCAAAAAAGCCTAGATCTTGGAACCAGATTCAGTATGTACTGTACTCCCGCACACACACACTTACAGTATCGCCTGAAATATATGACCGATGTTATGTGTGTATGTGTGTGTGTGCCTGCCTGTGTGCGTGCGCGTGTGTAGGTGGTGTCTCAGACCGTCAGCCTAGTGGACCTGTCGTGCTACAGTCTGGAGGCGGTACCCGAGTATCTGTTCTACAGCCAAGACATCACACACCTCAACCTGAGGCACAACTTCATGAGCCTGCAGGGGCCTGGAGGCCTTCTCAACCTGCCGAGGTAAAGAGCTACAGTACCTAACCCCAACCCTGAACACATCCACAACCTGCTCTGCTCACCCTATCCAGGTAGAGAGTGGTTGAGGGAAAACTCGCCCACTACATTTTTGGGGGATTGTCTCACTAAACTAGCATCTGTATGGTGGGTCATCAAGGGTGAGTGAGAAAATAGCAGCCAGGTGAATGAGGCTGGCAGGCCACTGCCAGGGACACCAGGAGCTGCCAGCCAGAAAACTGGCGCTGTGGGAGCCGACACACGGGCATCGATCACGTGGTTGAGCCAGTGTGTGTTGTCTTCTGTGGTGGACAGGCACTGTTGTCTTCTGTGGTGGACAGGCACTGTTGTCTTCTGTGGTGGACAGGCACTGTTGTCTTCTGTGGTGGACAGGCACTGTTGTGTTCTGTGGTGGACAGGCACTGTTGTCTTCTGCGGTGGACAGGCACTGTTGTCTTCTGCGGTGGACAGGCACTGTTGTCTTCTGCGGTGGACAGGCACTGTTGTCTTCTGCGGTGGACAGGCACTGTTGTCTTCTGTGGTGGAAAGGCACTTAGCTCCTCCAGTACAAGTGGAGCGTATTTGAACAAGCTGGCATTCTGAGAAGAGATAATGCTATTAAATGTTAATCATCTACCATTGCCTGTAGTATTCCCTTCCTTGTGTCGTGCATTACAGGCTGACTGAGTAGCAAGTGGTGTGTGAGTGTGTGTATTAGAGAGAGAGGGAGGAAGAGGGAGAGAGACAGGGAGGGGAGGAGAGAGGGAGGGGGAGGGAGGGAGATGGAGAGAGAGACATGGAGAGAGAGAGAAAGGGAGGGAGGGAGATGGAGAGAGAGAGAGGGAGGGAGATTGGGAGAGAAGGAGAGGGCTATGGAGAGAGGGAGGGAGAGAAAGAGGGAGAGAGAGAGGGGGGGAGAGAGAGCGCTCTGTGAAGCTGGAGAGGAAGGACATTTACACATTACTGCATAATTTTCTCTCTCTCTCTCTCTCCATCTTGTCTGTATATTTAGTATCAGTGCGGATAGGAGGAGGAGGGAGGGGGCGGTGCTTCTCGGATTCTGTCTTTACTGTTGCTAACATACAGTACGCTGTGACTCATGGCCGCCACCTCTGGGGCCATCAGTCGGGGGAGGGGGCAGGGGGCGATAGTGGAGTTGGACGAGCCTGGACTCCTTTGTGATCTTGAGTGAACGGGAGACTTTCATTCAGTGGAGGTTACGCTACCAAAAGCATGTACTGTATGGGAGGGGAATGTAGTTCCCTTCACTGAATCGTAGTGAAGTGGTGGTCAGTTTTGATTGACGCCTTTTCTCTGAACTCAGATTTCCCCTTTTTGTGTGAAGTCTGGGTTTGGGTGTGTCTGTGTGTGTGTGTGTGTGTGTGTGGCCCTGGCCCCTGGCCCTGGCTTGAATGGGTGTGTGTACTGTGATGGGCTTGGGTCAGATAAGGATATGATATTACATTACATTACAGTCATTTAGCAGATGCTTTTGTCCAAAGCGACTAACAATAATTGCATTTAACGTAGAAAAAGCCTTTCCATGGAGTGACGGGGCAACCAGTCACCCCGAGGTTGCAGAGTGTAGCGGTCAGGAGGGGGTATAGGGTTTCACCATGGGCTGGAGGTAGGAGGGGGCTGTTCCTTTCATTGCCCTTTAGGCTAGTACCAGAGTTTTAAACTGAATGCGAGCCGCTACCAGGAGCCAGTGTAGGGAAGGGAGAAGGGAAGTTGTGTGGGAGAACCTTGGGTGGTTGAACACCAGGCGAGCAGCAGCTTTCTGGACGAGTTCCAGGGGTTTAATGGCTGATGAGTTCCAGGGGTTTAATGGCTCCCAGGCGGGAGATGACCAGGGCCTGGATGAGCACCTGCGCCGTTTCATCAGTGAGGAAAGGGAGGATCCTCCTGATGTTGTAGAGAATGAATCTGCAGGAGCGTGTGACGGATGTGATATGTGCGTAGAATGACAGTTGGTCATCAAGGGTCACACCGAGATTCCTTGCAGTCCGAGTTGGTGTCACCACTGTATCTTCAATGGTGATGGCCAGGTCCCGGTGCGGGCAGCCCTTCCCCGGGAGGAACAGCAGCTCAGTCTTGTCCAGATTGAGTTTGAGGTGATGTGTTGTCATCCACTCCGAGATGTCAGTCAAGCACCCAGCTATGCGTGTCTCCACTTGTGTATCAGAAGGGGGAAATGACAGGACCAGTTGGGTGTCATCGGCATAGCAGTGATAGTAGAAGCCATGTGAGCGAATGACAGAGCCCAGAGATGTAGTGTAGAGGGAAAAAAGGAGAGGACCCAGGACAGACCCTTGTGGAACCCCCGTAGTCAGACTACGCGGTTCCGACATCGACCCTCTCCATGTCACCTGGTAGGAGCGGCCTGTCAGGTACGATGCAAACAGGGCATATTCACGCGTCTCTCTGCAGGTTCTCCCAGCTGAAGAGCCTCAACCTGTCCCATAACCGCCTGGGCGTGTTCCCCGAGTCGGTCTGCGAGATCCTCACCCTGGCCGAGCTCAACCTCTCCTGCAACGGCCTCCACACCATCCCTGAACAGATAGGCAACCTCCAGAGGTGAGTCACACTGCATTCTCTCTCTAGCCAAGGTATGAGAGGCCAGTCCTGTGGCCTAAACAGTAGACACTTAAAGAGTTCCAACTCGGGTCTAGTACGTCAAATGAATTCAAATAATATCTAATAACAAAGAATTTCCATTACATTTCCTCCCTTTTTATCATTTATTCATAACACAAAAATAAGAAAGTTTAAGCAAAATAAAGCAGTTTTTTGTTCTTGTCAGGACACAAAACCTGTGGATAAACAAAATGAATATAAATTAATGAATGTGAATCATGAATCATGAATATCATCATACTTCTACAGTTCGTTACAGATGTCTTTGCTGGTCCATCGTGGAGCCTTTGTTTATCTAGGTGTAAGTCTCAGGATGCGTGTATGTGCAATGTGAAATCGCCGTAGCAGTCAACAGGTGGCACTTTGGCCCTCTCCTATTGCTGGTGTTGATCTGGTCATTGTGTCTCAGAAGGTTCTGGTGCCGCTTTGCAGTGGTTTACATGCACCAAGGTCACTCGCCCTGCCACCTTCACCGTGTGTGAGTGGTCAGCAACACCTGGTATCAGTCCAAACCACCCTCTCTGGCTCCAGCTGCGTCATTGGAAGTCCTTGATGACGACCCAACCGCAAATTTGTGGAGATTGCGATCAGCAGGAGTTGTCAGTGCCTCTTAACCTGTCTATGAATCTGAGATAAAGCAGTGGACAGTGTTGCACAGTAACACAGCACTACATTGTCTGGTGATAAGGGCCTCTCTCAGAGCCATCCCTCTCCCTTTGAACTGGTACTGGTTCAACAGAAA
The DNA here is from genome assembly GCF_949987555.1 of Borostomias antarcticus. NCBI lineage: Eukaryota > Metazoa > Chordata > Actinopteri > Stomiiformes > Stomiidae > Borostomias > Borostomias antarcticus. The sequence goes on from NC_140237.1 coordinate 23,546,134, forward strand.
CAAAGCTTCACAACAAGAGTTCTTACTTTCAACGATGGGTTAAATTCGACGGTTCAATAGTGGCTTCCCACAAACCTGAATCTTCACTGACAGTGAAGATTAACTGACAGTTAATTTTTATTGTTTTGAAGCCTGCAGGCCAGGCCAGTTAGCACGCCAGTCCACCGGGACAACTCCTGGTGCTCCCGATGACCACCCCGCCCCTGTTCACTTAGTTTTATCCCATGGGCCCAAATTTTGCATGCATCAGAGCAATGTTGCACTAGTGACACATGTGGAACCGAATTGGGGACATCAAATGTAAACTAAACATCTGCATGACAGAGAGAGTTGTGGTGAGGGAGGAAATGAAACTGACACGGCACATCTATGCTCATTTCAATGCCTCAATTCTCAATTTTTCTGAATCAATTTTTTCAAAAGCCTCATCTCTCCCTCAATGAACGTGGACTGTGAAAGGCTATACAGCTCTCCCTCAGTCATGTAATCAGTTTCTGGATCATCAACAAGTGTGAGTTTGTGTTGATTCTAGCAATAGACTACAGATGAGACAGCGAAGGGACACAGAGGCCATAATTAGACATAGTTAAAACAGTATATGTGCCCACTCTGAATCGCTGCTCAGATTCTAATCTCCCTATTGTGTCATCATCTCAAGTGTCTGTGTTGTGAGTGTGGTGCGATCACCCATTTGGCTGTCCTCAGGTTGTCAGGTGTCGGCCCGTCCCCCTCCGGTGCCCCCTCTTCATCTCAGTCAGCAGGGGATGCAGTCCATGGGTTTAATTTTCCCTGGTACAGAGTCAATTTCGCTTTGTGAAGGTCAGAACTCCGTTCCCCTTCTTTTTCTTCGACAGCATGTGCCTCAACCAAGTTCAATTTGGCAGTTTCCCACCCAACACAACTCTTTTTGGTCTGATCTGCGATCTCAGGCGAGAGAACGTTGAGGAAGCTGCTTCTTAGATGACCACTCCCTCTGACAGAGTGTCAGGTTGATCCAGACCCTCACAGTCATTGCGGACCTGGGTCAAACGATGGAGATGGTCATTATTTTTGTACAAGAGGGTTTGTCTGCTGTCGCTGACCTTTGCCATGTCTAGTCCGAGTGGAAAGGCCGTTCTCATGCGTTCACAGAGCCCCTCGGTTGCGGCCCTGTAGGCATCTTCCTGGCCGCCCACAGCTCTGTCCTCGTCACCCTGGTCATTTCGTGATGGCACATGTTGGTGGTGGAGGGGCACCGTTGAGGTCGAAATCCACCTGAACACACTGAGACCAGGGTTGAGTCCTAGCTTTCCCTGCCTGTGTTTGTCTTTCCCTTCTTGCGATTTTCTTTGTTATTCTAAGTGCCTTATGCTAAGACTCCCATCACTTGGGAATCCTAATCTATCCAATTATTTAATTGTGGTAGACTCCTCACCATAATTCTTCTGCATAAATAACATATTTGGTAGACAGATTGTCCTTCCTAGGTTACCGGTAATAGTGTCAGAATTTTCCATGTTGATTAAAAAATACAATTTTGCAACTTGTTACTTATTTCAAATACAATTCTCCAACACAGCAACAGTAAACATTTGAGTACAATAAAGCTATAGACACAATACAACAATCCCGTACAACCCCGCGTATGTACAGTACAACACAACTAAATTGCCTTTTTTATTTTTGTATTTTCCTTCCTTCCTTGGTCCTACTAACTTCTGACCACTTAGTTAATTTTAGATGTATTAACTTTCTTCTGATCAAACATTTAATTTTAATTATAATAACTCCTTCTAATCAATTTGTTAACTTAATTAATTTTCACGTCGTTCCCTCGAGTCACGCACTGATTGAATGGGCAATGTCTAAGAAACTATTGAGGTGATCTTCCCGGGCGTGCACTTTTTAACACAATACAGGTTTGCAAGTGTCCAGATTTTTCTAAATCTTGGTAAAACCATTGATAGGGTGTGTCCTAGTTTCCACCTATCCCAATCAGACTCCTTCTAGTCAATTAGTTCATTTAATTAATTTTCACTCTTTCACTTTGTCCTGTCAATGAGAGTCTGCATGTTCCCAGGTTACGCAGTCCTACAGTACAGCTGGTTCCCAACCCATTATACTGTAAATCTGTCCTGGCCTTCCCCGAACATGTCGTTCCCTCAGGTCACGCACTGATTGAATGGGCAATGTCCAGAAAACTATTGTGGCGATCTTCCCGGTCAACTAAAAAGGAACTTTTTAACACAGTACACATCTCTATGTGTTCCGATTTCTGGTAAAATGTTTCTGGAAATCTGGTAAAATGTTGGCTAGGTGTGTCCTAGTTTCCACCTATCCCAACCAGACTCACCATACAGAATAATAGAAATATTACGAACTTGACAATTCAATAATTAATCAATTATCATGCAAATTACTGTCAAAATCCACTTTAACCAAATTACAAAATTCATACATTTATCAAATATCTTGAAAAATACTCTGTTAAAAAAAATCACGCGCGCACACACACACACACACACACACACACACACACACACACAAACACACTGGAAATTATGAGCTGTTCTGTTCTGTCACACACCTGACCTGCTGCTCTGTGGCCGCAATGAATCATTTGGCGAGCGTTCTGTGCGTGCGTGTGTGTGTGTGCGTGTGTGTGTGTTAATTGAATCAGTGAAATGCATCAAGTTCAGCTGTTTTGGTTATGCAACCAGATTAAATCAAGCTTTGAAATCAGGCCATTTTTCATGCTCTCGCCCGTGTCGCTTAATATAGAATGGATGAACAAGGCCTCAGACGTCCACGGGCAGGCCTTTCCACCCCTAATGGAATGTGTTTGTGATTGCGGACTATCTGCCAAAGAGAGAAAGTGATTGATACCACCAAACACTCACTCACTCTCTCTCTCTCTCTCTCTCTCTCTCTCTCTCTCTCCCCCCCACTCTCACTCACTCCCTCTCTCCCTCCCTCCCTCACTCTCTATGCTACGTCCGTCTCTCTCTCTCTTTCTCTCTCTCTTTCTCTCTCTCTCTCTCTCTTTCTCTCTCTCCCTCCCTCTCTCTCTCTCTCTCTCTCTCTCTCTCTTTCTCTCTCTCTTTCTCTCTCTCCCTCCCTCTCTCTCTCCATCCCAGCTTACAGACCCTCTCCCTGGATGGGAATCACTTGAGCTCCCTGCCTGAAGGGCTGGGCGGCCTGTCTCAGCTCAGCAGCCTGGGACTTTCCTTCAACGACTTCCCCCGCGTCCCAGGGGTGCTGGAGAGGCTGAGCGCCATGGACAAGCTGGCCATGGCCGGGAACAGGGTGGAGAGCCTGGAGCTGGAGACCCTGGCCAGGATGAGCCACCTGAGGAACATCGACCTGCGGTGAGGAGCCCCCCCCCCGCCAGACGCCAGCCTCAGCCCCCCTCACAGACCCTCTCTCTGGTCATCTCTCCCTCACCCCCCTCTCTCTCTCTCTCTCTCTCTTTCTCTCTCTCTGTTCATCTCTCCCTCATCCCTCTCTCTCTGTTCATCTATCCCCTGTCCCTCTCTCTCACTCTCTCTCTGTTCATCTATCCCCCATCCCCCTCTCTCTCTCTCTCTCTCTCTCTCTCTCTCTCTCTGTTCATCTCTCCCTCATCCCCCTCTCTCTCTGTTCATCTATCCCCCATCCCCCTCTCTCTCTCTCTCTGTTCATCTATCCCCTGTCCCTCTCTCTCACTCTCTCTCTGTTCATCTATCCCCCATCCCCCTCTCTCTCTCTCTCTCTCTGTTCATCTCTCCCTCATCCCTCTCTCTCTCTGTTCATCTATCCCCTGTCCCTCTCTCCCTCTCTCTCTCTGTTCATCTCTCTGTGTCTATCTCTCTGTTAGTACAGTACACCCGTCAGTCAGCGCATGCATAATATGGGATCAATATGTGATGGTAATGGAATAAGCCCCCTTGTCAGTGAATCCTACAGCATGTTGAACGATGGGTGGACAGGCGGAGGGGGGGCGGGGGGAGGGGGTCTCCATTGTTTTATAATCCCTCTGTTTCCATCTCTCAGTTCAGCGTTGGGTGACAGTGCGATGCAGTATTCCTCCTCCCTTTAAAGTCAGTGGGTTTTTAAAAGTTGAGCCGTTCCTCATCTTGTCTCTCCACCACCCCCTCCCTGCCTCGCCTTGAGACGAAGTTATTGTCTGTCGGGTTTCGGGCTGGGGCTGGATTTATGGGGGGCCGGGAGGGTGCACCTGCGTTGGATCAGGGGGCCGGCCAGCCCCATGAAAGGAGAATGAGAAGTCAGGAATAGATCAGTCTGGATCTCATCATAGTATAGTCCTCCATCTTCTGACCTGACCTCACCTCCTATTGGGAGAGGGGCTCCACCTCTGCATCGTGGATAATGCACTATAAAGCTTATGTGGTAATGCTGTGAATGAATGAATGAATGAATGAATGAATGAATGAATGAATGAATGAATGAATGGATGGATGGATGGATGGATGGATGGATGGATGGATGGATGGATGAATGAATATTTTAAATGAATGAATATGTTATTGACGTGTCTGGTCATACACATGACCCATCCCTCATGGGATTATTCACACACCTTAACTAACAAACAAGAGTCCAGCATGTTAGCCCTCAGCCTACAGCACAATACTTAGACATCATTTAAACATAAACATAGACCTCCCACACATAACGCTCGAGGAGATATCCCACAATATATTAGAAAAAACAAACAACGAAAATACAAACACGGCACAAGAGAAAATGTGGCTATCATATGGTTTTTTTCTTCTCCTGTCCCAGTTGTGCAGAAACATTATCAAGAACAGTAACTTTTTTAAGCAACATTTGTCGTAAATCGTCGTGATATAAAGGACAGTATAGGTTAAATGTTCCCTTTTCATTCAACTCACATTGTTTACAAATTCTTTCATTTTCAGTCACACCTCTGTATCGCACACCTCTGTGATAATGCTGATAAAGCCCATGTGATAACGCTGTGATAATGCTGTGATAATCCTGATAAAACCCATGTGATAATGCTGTAATAATGCCGCGATAATGCAGTAATAATGGTGATACCGCCCATGTGATAATGCTGTGATAATGCTGTGATAATGGTGATACCGCCCATGTGATAATGCTGTGATAATGGTGATGCTGCCCATGTGATAATGCTGTGATAATGGTGATACCGCCCATGTGATAATGCTGTGATAATGGTGATGCGATGATGCTGATGAAGCCTATGTTTGCGATAGTGCAGTGCGTTCTGCGTGTGCTGACGGTTCTGTGTTGGCAGGCTGAACGGCCTGCGCTGTGTGAGGAGCGAAACCCTGGAGGCGGTGAAGCAGGTGACCCAGCTGGACCTGAGGGACAACTGCCTGACCTGCCTGGACCTGAGCGCCGCCTGCAGCCTGGAGACGCTGCACTGCCAACGCAACCAGCTGGGGGCGCTCACGCTCAGCGGCTTCACCCTGCGCACGCTCCACGCCAGCAGTAACCGTGAGCGGAGCCGGGCAGCTCTGTCTGTCTGTCTGTGTTTCTGTCTCTCACTCTCTGTCTCTATCTCTCTGTCTGTCTCTCTCGCTTTCTCTCTTTCTCTTTCTTTTTCTCTGCCCCCATGTCTTCAGGTCTCTCTGGTCTCTGTCATTGTCTCTCTCTCTCTGTCTGTCTGTCTGTCTGTCTGTCTGTCTGTCTGTCTGTCTGTCTGTCTGTCTGTCTGTCTGTCAGTCAGTCTCTCTGTATGTCTCTCTCTCTCTGTCTGTCTCTCTCCTTCTCTCTCCCCTCCCCTGTGTCTCCAGGTTTTCTCTGTCTGTCTGTCTCTCTCTCTCTCTCTCTCTCTCTCTCTCTCTCTCTCCTTCTCTGTCCCCTCCCCTGTGTCTCCAGGCTCTCTCTGTCTCTCTCTCTCTCCTTCTCTCTCCCCTCCCCTGTGTCTCCGGGCTCTCTCTGTCTCTCTCACTCTCCTTCTCTCTCCCCTCCCCTGTGTCTCCAGACTCTCTCTCTCCTACTGTTGTGTAACAGCGTAGAGCATGGCAGGCCTGGTCGCTAATCCCTGCTCTCTCTCCACCCACAGGCCTCACCACCGTCAACATCTACCCAGTCCCTAACCAGCTGACGCACATGGACCTATCACGGTGAGCGCTGGGGCCGACATGGCGAGCGTTCTTAGCCCCAGACCGCTCTAAAGCCACCAGAATGTCCCCCGGGATTTTACCATGTTGCGCTACTGTTTAAGGCAGGGCTTTGCGTCTGTGAAGCCTCCCGCGTTGTCTCTGATGGCCGTGTGCTCTGCGACAGGAACCTGCTGGAGTACCTGCCAGACTGGGTCTGTGACAGCAGGAAAATCGAGGTCCTGGACGTCGCACACAACCTCCTATCAGAGCTGCCCGCCAGGTTAGTGTGTCCCTGGGGCGTCTTCCTTTAAAGGTGTCCTACAGTACCTCCCCTCCCTCAATCCCAGACTCACTGTGGTGGTCCGGCGAGCTGGACGCAGTCCTGTACTGTGGCCTGGTGTCTGGTACTTTCTATCTGGTGTTGTTGCAGGGCTGACTAGCTTTGGGGAGGGTGGCCAGAAAAATGTTAAGCAGATGCGTTGATGGGTAGATGGATGAGAGGCTGTGTGTGTGTGTGTGTGTTTGTGTGTGTGTGTGTGTGTGTGTGTGTGTGTGTGTGTGTCTGAAGCCAGAACAGGTAAACAGAAAGATAAACACGCACATCCCCTTGCCAAATAGGGCAGCTGCTGAGCCAAAAGTGAACCAAACTATGACCAAGAAAAAAAACGCTCGTACACTGGTGGGCTCCAGTATCAAAAAATAATTTGTTTTATGTCTGATGAAGAGCACGTAGCTCGAAACATCACTCGGTGCAATAAATTATTTTTTGATACTGGAGCCCAGCAGTGTGCGAGCGTTTTTTTTTTGTTCTTGAAGCCAGAAACGTGTCATGTGTCTGAAGACCTGCCTGTCGCAGCGTGTCCACGCTGGAGACTCTGGTTTGGAGCAGCCATCATTTGCTGTTTCGCTTACAAAACACTAATCTGCATGTGAATAGAACAAAACCTCTGGAAACTGAATCATGCTGCGCTTGATGCTGCAGATGGGACTTCTGGCTATTGTTATTTCTGGAGGACTTAGTGCTGCGTCAGTATATTTAGGAAGCCAAGTTGAGAAGGACATTGATGGATGTGCTGGCTGCAGAGCTGCCATGCCTCAAGATTCCCTCCAGTTTCACAAGCGATCGAATGCACAGCTGGAGATGATGATAATGATGGCGTCCGTTTCTCAGCCTGTCTCTCTGTCCCTCTCTCCTCTTTCACTTCCCCGCTTTTCCTATCTCTCTTTCCCTCTCGCCTCTCTCTCTTTCCATCGTTTTCTCTCTCTCTCTCTCTCTCTGTCTCTCTGTCTTTCCCGTAGACTACTCAGCAGCCTGAGTCTGAGGAAGCTCTTGGCTGGGAACAATCGTTTGCAGAGACTCCCCGACCTACTGGACCACGTCCCCCTGGAAGCACTCGACCTCCAGCACAACAAGCTAGGCGAGCTCCCCGACAGCCTCTTCTACAAGGCCTTAAAGTGGGTCACTCCCCCAGCCTCCATCTCTCACAGTCTCTCTCCCCACCTCTCTCTCTCTCTCTCTCTGTCTCTCTCTCTCTGTCTCCTCCCCTGACAGTTGCTCTTCGGTCTGCAGCTGAGTCCTCCCTCGGGGCGTGCGATGCTGTTGCTTTAACCCTGTAGCAGCACAGCTCCCACACCCCGTCTCTATAACAACGCACCAGAGATCCAACAGGATAGGAGATATCTCGCATGCTCCATACTGTGTGAATACAGTCACAATCTTTTATGTGATGGCTGACTAATAATGGAGAACTGCAGCTATGTTTAGCCAACGTTATCTTCCTCTGCATGAGTGTACAGTAGGTCACACACATACACATGCACACACGCACACAGAGTTCAGTTCAAGGTGGGGTCATGGGTTGTGTATGTGTAAGCCCGGCCCAGGGTGTGTCTCTGTCCGTGGACCGGTCAAGACTGTAACTTGAGCCCTATCATCCTGACTGTCTCCTACTTCCTGTATGCTACAGTAAATCTCTGAGTGTCCATTAGATTTACAGTGCTGTACTAATGCTCTCTGCAAAGCCTCTGGTGCTGAGACGTAAGCAAGAGGATCTGCTTTAATCTGCTTGATTGGCCCGTTAGTGTTCACCATATTGATTTTTTGTTGAGTGATACTCCATGGTTAAAGTGCTAGTCACTCTCCTCATGATAGCTTTTCTCATGATAGCTTTTCACATAAGTTCAACTGTTAACGTGCCCTGGGTACATGACTGTTGTCCTGTCATCCTCCCTCCAGCTTGAAGCACCTGAATGTGTCAGCCAATGCCCTTGAGACTATTCCCCCCAGCAGCCAATCGGAAGAGAGCCTGAGCACGCTCCAGGAGCTGTACCTGACCGGGAACAACCTGAATGAGAATTGCGCCGCCCTCCTGGTGGGTCACCAGAGCCTCAGAGTCCTGCACATGGCCTACAACCAGCTGCTCTCCTTCCCTGCCAGGTAGGCTGCCACAGTCCCCACACCTCAATGCAGAACTAGGTGCCTGCACACTGCCCCAGCCAACGCCAACCAACACCAACCCACACCAACGTTGGATTGGTGGTGCCATGTTTGTTGGCGACTGTTGGCGTCGGTTGGATGGATTTTCAGTTGAATTTTAAACTTCCGACATTCTAACAACAACTGCCAACTTCAGAATGTTGGGTGTTGGAAGTTGGTTGGTGTTGGTTGGGGAAGTATGCAGGCACCCTTAAGGCTTAATTTATACTTTGTGAGACATGAGCCGTGATCCGTCTTATAGAGTATAAAATATGCTTATGAAGCATAAAGATCAACTTCAGTATCCCACCTACGCGTCTTGATTTGATTGACCGAGCACTTATTGTTGTTGTTGTTATTGTTGTTGCTGCGTCTGCAGTAAGCTGAGTAAACTGGAGCTGCTGGAGGAGCTGAACCTGAGCGGTAACAAGCTGAAGAGCATCCCGTCCACGGTGTCCAGCTGTAGGAGGCTCCACACCCTCGTAGCACACTCCAACCACATCAGCGTCTTTCCCGAGATCCTCAACCTCCCAGAGATCAAGGTCGGTCGTACGCTCAGCGTGACCGGTGTGTGTATTACTTTACCGTACGTCTGTTGAACTCTTGGACGCATTCATGTCATGTTATGATATATATATACATCCCTCATCTCTCCGTCCTTGGGATTGTGTGTGTGTGTGTGTGTGTGTGTGTGTGTGTGTGTGTGCACGCGCCAGCTGGTGGACCTGAGCTGTAACGAGCTGACAGAGATCCTGCTGCCCGACTCTCTGCCGCCCACCCTGCATGAGCTGGACCTGACGGGCAACAGCAGCCTGATGCTGGAGCACAAAACACTCAACCTCTTCAGGTGAGACGCGGGGAGGGGCTACTGTACCTCTTGAGATACCAGACATCCGGAAAGGGGGGGGGGATACCGTCACAGCTCCTCACCTCTTCTCACGTCCTCACCCATACTCGTTGCGAGATAAGCGCTGTGGCGCCTGAACCCACAGCTAGAAACAGCAGCTTAAACGGCTGGATCGGGGCCCGTTAAACGTAGCAGACAGGGTAGCAGGAGCCGGAGGGAGGTCTATGCTGTGTTTGTAGTGAGCTGACGCCCCCCCAACCACCAACTCTCTCCTCTCTGTTTGTGTGCCCTCAGCCACATCACGACCCTGAAGCTGGACCAGAAGCCGGCCACGGCGGCCGGAGACTCCGCGGGCCCCTCCCCGCCCTGGGGCCACGGCTACTCCGAGATGAGTGGGCAGAGGAACAAGTGAGCAAGCTAGGAGTTGTGGCGGAGGGGGGGGGGGGGTCAGATTCTCTTTGTGGGAGCGTGTGAATCACCAGTGCTAAGAAATATCCCCAATCTCCTTCCTCCTTTATCTCCAGGGACCCCTGGGAGTTGTAGTGCATTTAATCCTCTGACAGGCTTTTCTGTCCACATTATCAGCGCCTGTCTCTTCCTGCTTGGCTCAGATGCCAACCCCAGCCAGCCTCAGGGCTGCATGTCCTTCTATGGTAGATGTATCTAGACCAGCGATCCGGCCGCAGAGCCCTGAGCCTCAGCTGTGTGGGAGTGCAATGGGCCAGCCGGGTCCCTGGGCTGTGGATCTTGCTTAATGCTGGGGGGAGCAGTGAAGCCGAACACTTCCTGTGGATGTTATGGCTCAAAGGCTGCATTCGGCTGCATCATTGATGAGGTCCCGGTGTGTCTCTCTGCTTTGATGGGGTCACGGCCTCCACGCTGGCAGCACACAAGAGAGGAGTGTCTGGTGTCTCTCCCACCCCCTGCTGACTCCACAGGCATGGCTGCCTGCTGGGGGTCTGGCTTCATGGGTTCAACTATGGATGACCACCTCCTTAGGTCAGGCCTCTTGTGTGTAAAAGCCATTGTTTGTCTGTCTGTCTCTGTTCTCTGGGACAGGCTGTGTGTGTCAGTATTGGCAGTGGACCGGTTCGGGGACAGCGTGGAGGCGGCCTATGGAATCTTCGACGGAGACCGCAACGAGGAAGTTCCTCGGCTGCTGCAGTGCACCATGGGAGATGTGCTGTCGGAGGAACTACAGCATTCTAGCGTGGATACTGTGTACATGAGCAACACTTTCCTCACCTCGCACAGGTGTGTGGTGTGATTATCCCCATACACACACACACACACATACACACACACACACACACACACACACACAAGCACACACACACACAAGCACACACACACACACACACATACACACACACACACACACACACACACACTCACAGCCACACAGACTTGTTTAGGCAGATTTAATGAGAATCCAACTCATTAAATCATCATTACCTTTGCAAATTAGAGTGTTTTATAATTGTTTCTAAAGGCTTTGAGCTAAACTGACAAGCCCACCGTTTTACTACTCCTTGTACATTTACATTTGATTGACCTATTATCACAGTAATAATCTGGTAATTAACACATACATATACTGCTCAAGTTCAAGTTCAAAGTTTTATTTGTCCAATGAAACCAATGAAATGAAATGAAAAACAATGATACCAGTACAACGAGCAGTGAAATGTTTTAATGTTAAATAATTTACAATATTGTACAATATGTAATACAAAAGACTAAATATATACATGAATGGAATGGGATGTGCTGAGATAACAGATTAAATTGGACAGTAAGAATAGGATACGTGTAAACCGTTACAGAGCGTTAGGGCGCAATCCTCCTTAGGGCACTGCCTCACGAGGGCGTGTCCTCTATAGCTGTTACTCGCAAAGAAATCGCCTGTTGCCATGGTGAGTGGAGCCCCACTCTGCTTAAATGAACAGTCACTCTGCCACAATGTTCTTGAGAAATAAACCAGAAGTTTAATAATAAATAGGCTACAAGCACTGGAGTGCTACAGTATGGTGGACTGCTGGGGGAATAGCAGCCTATAGTTACAGTATCTTCGTCATGGTATAACTACAATGCGCTTGTGAAATAAACCAGAAGCTTAAGAATAAATAGGTGTTTACACTCACGTGAAAAAAAAAACCTGCTTAAATTGACAGTCACAATGCGCTTGTGAAGCATTGGAATGGCAAGTAATCTTCATACACCTACTTATTAGCGATAGGGAATTCATGTAAACACACCACACAATCAAGCACAAACAGTTGGGTAAACTGTCCCTGTGGTGTGTTCTCTGTGCATTAGGAAGCTGGGCATGGCTGGCCAGAAGCTGGGCGCGTCCGCCCTGCTCTGCTACGTCCACCACGAGCCCTCGGAGCCGGGCGGCTACTTCAGCCTGACGGTGGCCAACGTGGGCAGCTGCCAGGCAGTACTGTGCCGGGACGGGCAGCCCCAGGCCCTCTCCAAGGTCTTCAGTCTGGAGCAGAGCTCTGAGGAAATGCAGAGGGTCAAGCTCAGCAAAGCCATCATCACTGAGGTACTGTGCTGGACTGTGGAGATGTGTGTGTGTGTGTGTGTGTGTGTGTGTGTGTGTGTGTGTGTGTGTGTGTGTGTGTGCGACCGTGTCCGTGTGCGTGTGCAGAGGGTCAAGCTCAGCGAAGCCATCATCGCTGAGGTACTGGGCTGGCTGGATTGTTGGGATGTGTGTGTGTACGTGTGTGTGTGTGTATGTGTGCGTGCGTGTGTGCGAGCGCTCTAATCTTTGGAAATCAACTTTTGAGTTTAAACGTTAGCATGGTGCTTCACGCACAACCTCAGCGGAGTAACCTACACGCCACGTGAGTGACGTTTGGGCACCTCCGTAGCTGAGCCCCCCCCCCCTCCCTCTGTTCTGCGCTTTCTGTGTCCGCAGGACAACAAAGTGAGCGGAGTGACGTGCTGCTCGCGCCTGCTGGGCTGCTCCTACCTGTCCCCCTGGGTGCTGCCCAAGCCGTGGGTGCGCACCGAGCCCCTCTGCCCCCAGGACGAGTTCCTGATCCTGGGGAACAGGGCCCTGTTCGAGCGGGTGTCCCATCGGGAGGCAGTGCGCACCGTGCAGGCCGTGGGCAGCCCTCGCGCCGCCGCCAAGAAGCTCTGCACCCTGGCCCAGAGCTACGGCTGCCGGGACAACGTGGGCGCCGTGGTCGTGTCACTGCACATCGGCGAGGATGGCTGCACCTGCGAACCGCCGCTCGCCACCCAGCCGGCGCCGCCGCCCGCCGCCGCTCCGACCCCTCTCGCCGCCACCACCGCCTTGGTCGCCCCCGGCAACCTGGCCGCCACGCCCTCCTCCTCCTCCAGCGGAGGCGGCGGCGGCGCCTCCGAGTTCGGCGGCGAGACGTCGGTGTCGGAGGTGGGCAGCGAGGCGGGCTCCACCGCCTCTGACGAACACCCCGCATCCCGGCCCGAGAGGCGCTGCAGTCTGCACCCCGCCGCCGCCGTCGCCGCCATCTCCGCTGCGCCGTGCGGGGGGCCCGTGGCGCCGGGGGCGGGGCCTGGGCCGGGGCCCCACCCCCACCCGGCAGTCCTGTTCCAGCGCCAGCCCTCCTGCGCCGCCTTCTCCAGCAACCAGTCAGACAACGGGCTGGACAGCGACGACGAGGCCCCCCTGGAGGGGGTCATCTCCAACGGCAGTAGGCTGGAGGTGGAGGTGGACATCCACTGCTGCGCCTTCCAGCTCCGCTCCTCCTCCTCTGGCGCCAGGCCGCCCGACAAGAGCGCCAGGGACGGCAGCGCGGAGGCGGCAGCTGACAAGCGGGGCCCCGGCGACTACTGCTACCCCAACGGGAGGACCCGTCGGCAGGCCAGCGTAGTGGTGTCGGCCACCAACGGCTGCCTGCTGGCCGTCTGCGGCCGGGAGATCGTCGACCTGAAGAAGTCGCCGTCCACCTCCAGCCTGTTCGGCAAGAAGCTGTCCAACGGCTCGGTGGTGGCCCCCGAGGACAGCCACAACCTCATCGAGGTGGCCCTGGAGGCCCCCAAGAAGAAGTCGGGCTACTTCACCGCCCCTGCCCAGCAGGACCCCGAGGACCAGCTGGTGGTGCCCCCCAGCCTGGAGCAGGACGTCAGGGAGCAGCTACGGGGCCAGGGGTGCCCCGTGGTGCCGGGGCCCCCGCCCCCACCCCCGGCGCCCCCTTCCACCCCCCCCGCCTACAGGGACCCCGTGTGGGACCACCCGCAGCCTCCTCCCATCCACACCCCCCTGCCCCTGCCACCCCAGCGGGACCTGGCCCCCATTCCCGCAGCCGCCCCCGCCCTGCAGCAGGAGGTCTACGATACTGCCCTCTAGTGGAGGCTGGGGTGCAGTGCAACGCTGCTGTCAGTCCTGTGACCGTGCCATACCAGGGGGGGCAGAGAGGTGGTGGTGGGGAGGGGGGGGGGGTTGGCGGTCTTTCTGGCGCCTGCCTGTGGGATATTTCAGTTCAAAGTTTCCATTCAGCTTCTTGGTGAAGACATGAAATGGACATGTGGGGGCGCTTGACTGCTCTCACACAAGATGGTGTCCGGTCATCACGAGAGGTGCTGAGCTGTCTGTCTGGTGAGTCTGGTCTTACTGTCTGAGCATCTGACCTGAGCGGTGCGCCGATATCAAACTGACAAGGAGGTTGTGAGGAGGAGAAGCAGGAGAAGAAGAAGGACGAGAAGGAGGAGAAGAATGGGGCCATCAAAGGCGAACGTTCCCCAGGCCTGAACTGAAATACCTCATGTGTTTAACACTGCAGAACTCTTTAGCAACATTGCCCTTTACTTGGAAGGTCAACGTGTGTGTGTGTGTGTGTGTGTGTGTGTGTGTGTGTGTGTGTGTGTGTGTGTGTGTGTGTGTGTGTGTGTGTGTGTGTGTGTGTGTATGTGTGTATAAGGCTGAAGACTCCTGTGTGTTCACTCGTCATCTTCTCTGAAGCCTCCTTCTCTGTAGGGGGCGCCACAGGCTCCCGGGTCCCAGAGAGACATCCTGGTCCCTGAAAAGGAGTGGAAAAAGTGCCTACTGCAGATGACTCAGACTTAGAGCTCCCTGCCAGCTCGGCTGTGTGTGTGTGAGTATGCGTGAGGTGACAGGGAGTGTGTGTGTGTGTGTATGTGTCTAGTATTTACGCGTGGTCTAGGCATCCCTGTATGACAGCACCCCCAAGTGGCCACCACCAGTATAGCCACCTTCTCCCCACTTCTCTCTCTCTCTTCCCCCACCTCTCCGTGCAGTGTGGGCTAGCCAGTCGGCTTGGCTGGCATCATTACACTCTGATGTGGCTCTGAGAGGCCTGATGGAACCAGACAGCGGAGATGCTAGTTTTCAAACTGTCAAGACGGAGCCCATGAGCTTCTCCAAAACAAAACATAGCATTTTCTAGAATAGCTCTTCATTAAATTGGGATTGTTGAATAGCCCTTGCTATCTACAGTGCTGCTGTCTATATGGGACACATCTCTCCAACCACCCACACTGAACAGTAGAGGTCAGAACCATAACGGGTGTCCCAGGACCTGCGTCATCCCAGGACCTGCTTCATCCCACCGTAAGGACACCTGCTCCATTTGCTCATGTGTTCTCAGTCTTAGAACATGGCATTAAGATCTCACAGAAAACTAAACCACAGAGTGCTTCGCTCAACCCAATGTACTGTAGTGCTTCGAAACATAACTGTAACTCTGTCTCTGCAACAGTGCATGGTCAGTTCGCGAATTGTAACGGGACAAGGGTGTATTCTTACATTCAGTATGTTTAAATGGGATGAAAGCAAAGCAATCCTTAATTGCGTTTATATCTCGAAGACATCACAGCGCACAGAAAATGGTTGAGAACTCCACATGTGAAACGCCCGACGACACTAAATTCCTCTGTGGGTCCGTGAACACATTCTAGTGGTGCGTAACAGACTCGGCGGTAGAGAGCTTCCTGTCCTGAGAGCGCCATACTCAAGGACCTGATGGAGCACAGGAGCCAGATAAGATGGGGCGGCATTTCCGTCTGTGTGTAGACCGTTTTACTCTCTAGCTTGGGAATCTCATCCCATCATCTGAACAAAACACAAGTAGTGCTGTGCACACAATGAGGATGTAACTAGGTATATTTTCTGGCAAACGTTTGTGTGTACGTCGTGAAATATGTGTGCTGTATGCTACCATGATGATGATGATAAAGTGTATCTATCCATGCAGTTTGCATATTTCCTTTGAGGCCAGCATTAGCTGTTTGACACTCCTCGTTTTCAGTCACAGTGACCATGGAAAGACAACTTATAATACTCGTCATACTGATCTGCCATTAATTGAAATGAGGTACTGCATTTCACCTGTACTTTGTGGGACCTCTGGTGGTGATAGCTGTGAATTACCACTGCCTATGTTGTTTTCTTTCTCTGGGTGTTCCCAGTCAAATCTTTTGTGTACAACCTTACAAGAACCCACGAGATCCAGGACATGTTCCTTATGTAACTGTTGTATTGTTAACAATAAGGTTGTCTGAATACGAGGTGTGGTGTTTAGAAAGTAACATGATGTGCAACAAAACAAAACAACTATTTGGTGGCTGTGATATTGTGAGTGAACAATGACATCTAGGATATAAGATTACGCTCTGAGAAAGGTATCTCATTCAGACAGTACATATGCAGGGGGTGATCCTTTTTTTCATACCCAGAGCATAAAGAATCTTTGTGGGTCTGTGTGGATCCTCGGATGGAAGCTCACATTGCTAAATCGTTGCTGCAGGTGTACAGTGCTGCTGAGATATTTAGTTGTCTATAGACTGTATCCTCAGTTCTTAGTTCTTTTATTTTTTTTATTATTTTATTTTTACCACCGATATGATGAGTAACAATGTCCCTCCTTTTGTGCCATAGCAAACACATTCATATCTGGAAGAGATGATATAACATGTTACCCATACTGTACGTGTGTGCAGAATTTAGAGACTCTTCCTCATTAATGAAATTGAGTTCATCTTCTGTAGATGGTAAAAGTAAGCGCTCATTGGACCGCTAGCGACACTAGGCCTGTAAAGTCGCAGACCCAAATCTGCTCCCCTCCCACCTTGTGCCAAAGGAGGAGATACAGCCTGGTTACGGAGAGGCCAATAGTCTTTAGACAGAGAGGGTGCCCTGACTGGAGGATCACTGATATTAATATAGGATAAGCACAGTGATGCCCTCTGTGAAGTGCTGGTGGCGTGGCTGTGCTGTAGCACAGCATTGGTGCATAGCTACAGCCTTGTCTCTGAACTCTCTTTCCTAGCCTTAAAGCTGCGCTGCTACAGGAAGTGCTGTCATTGATGGGGAGCTCTCTGTTTTCATTCCAGCATCTCTCTAGATTTGTGTCTTGATTTGATTGGGAGGGGAAGCAGAGGTCGTTCTTTCCTCTGTTCTTGTTAGAACTCCTACTATTCTTCCTCACAGTGGCACAATATACTATTTGCAGAGAGAGACAGGAAGGTAATGTACATTTTTAACCAGTTTTAGAAGGATTATCTACAGGTTTATTAGTATGGGCATTGACTCCCAGATGGTTCTTCACATCCTAGACTGGGATGAGAGGTGAATTTGCCAGTCCTAAAGCCGGTTTGTCTGTAATATTGGAGAACTATAACATACTGTTAAGTCTAAGTAACTTATCCTTGTCCTATACCTTTTGACAAGATCTGCTCTTGAAAGGATCAAACACTGTTTAACGCACTTTGTACATAGCAAAATGAGTATATTTGAAGAGTGTTATATTTGAGTATTATGTAGGAGATATGTATCAAAATGCACATTAACTCATAGGACTTGAGTTGTGATTGTTGCGGCTTCTCTCGGCCAAACATCATGTCTTCTCTAAGAGAACGTAGCCAATAAAAAATGATTATGCGAATAATTATTTTAATATGAAGTAACTAATGCTAGGACACAATTACAGTTGTTTTCCCGGTGCAACAAGTGTGTCTTTAAGCACAAAACTAGGCTTTATTTTTCCCTTAGTCAGCATGGCAGTGCTCTCGTTTGTGTGGAGTCATACTTCCGTGAGAGGGGGAGCAGCTGGTGACGAGGTGGAAGGCGCTGGCTCTCTCCAGTCATGATAAGAAGCAGCAAGCAGGCTGTTTGATTATTATATACTGTTTGCTAACGTAAGCCACCTGCAGTGCCTCAGGCACAGGAACACAGGTACCTGGTTTAGCAGCACAGGTTTTGGGATTATCCTTTATGTACTGTTCTGGAGCAGGCAGTCAGGGACAGCTGATTTTGATCTTGTGTTTTTGGGCAAAAGAGCTTCAATTGCACCCATCACTTTCACACTGCATTTGATTAGGGAACACATCGATATGTAGACAAAGGAATTCTTGTTGTGACTTAACAGAAATGAACCTGATTATGGTATCTTGGTTTCATGATGCTCCTTCGTACACAAGTGGTTACTCCTCAAAAACACTAGAGTGTGGATGATTATTGAGACACGTTTCCTTAATGTATATGAATATGCAAAGTGTCACCTGTCCCTATGTATAAAAAAAGGTTGTATGACCTTGTGAAAAGGATGATCATTTTCTTAACTCATTATACCTGAGCATTCTTATATGTGAGAAAATGTGTGTGCACGCTGTGATGTGCTCTGTGTGTCCCGTAGTCGTGTGTCTCTTGACAATTCGCTGCAACGCTGTGTGCGGCGTCGTGGTTAATTGAGGCGCCCCATGGCTGGGCCCTAGTTTGCCAAGTTAGGACCAGCACAGCACTGCTAAGCTCTGGACTTCCCAAATGTACCATTGCTATGTGTTATAGCTGCCAAAAATTTATCATAACTTTACACCTGCAAATCCTTAGCCAAGTATGATTTGCTTTTGTGTTTACAGTCAATCGTTCACCTTTTTGTACAGAAACAAAAAGTTGACTCACATTAATCCAGATATATAATGCATTTCAACTACGAGATAATATATACTAGCCTAGTTATTATATTAAGAGAGGAATACAGTATATGTGCCTGTACATATGCATACAGTATGTATGTATGTATGGATACTGGAAGAGGGAGCACAGGGTACAGATCAAGTGAGACCATCACACAGGATGGCAAATGATTCCCTTTAATTCTCTGGTGGTAGAGGTCAGCTACTGTGCTTGATCTGGTGTGTGAGTGCACCGTAATCCTATGTAAATATAATATAACTTGAGTTTTGTGTTTGTATGATATGAGGATTATACATACAGTATATAATAGGTTATGGTGTCAGGGCAAGTTTAAATTGATTTATTTTGATTTTCATCCACTCACTGTAAACCTTTTCTTTCAAAAGGGGAAAAAGCTGCCTCTGTTATTTTGATCATGAGGTGTGTGTGTCTGTGAGTGTAAGAAAATGTTGGTGTTGGTGATTGCGGAAAACACTGAAAAGAAACGGTTAGGAGGACGTTCCAGTTGTTTGACATGTGACCAAAGTAAACATTGTTTGATCTCACCTTTCTTTCCTTTCTGTACATTATTCTAGAGATGCTTGAATATTTTCTCTCAATGCCAAGAAGCTAATGTTTATTTTTGTATTTCATTGTTTCATGCAAATTTATAGGTCCTCCACTCCAGAATCTAACGTTCTAGGGATTCTGTAGTACTCAGTCATCCCTTATGATACTTTTATTTAAGATACTAATTATTACTGTATTTAATGTCTGAAGCATGCCCTATATAAATAAATATACAATATATACAGCACATATAAAATGTGATTACTTTGTAAAAAAAAAAAGAAGAAAAACTGTTAACATTCTATGTTTTTAAGGCATTGTTAAATATCTCGAGCATATCTAATATTTTTATGTTTATATTTTAGCATGCAGAAAACTGCTAAAAATATTTCAGTTCTGTTGGATATTTGATGTAATTCCTTGTTTTATCATTTAGGAAAAGGACTAACCATGGGCACTTTTGCTGTTTGTCAGCCAGAATTGTACTCCTTTGAATTGTGAAAGTGGGAGATGGTTCATTTTTCATTTGATGATGCTGCTATGACTAGTTTTGAGCAGAAAAGCTGTATTTTTAATTAACTTTCAGCCAAGTAGCAATAAAAATTTATACTGTGAAAAACTTGTTTTTTGTCCACCTTTGTTTTTCCATTCCCCCCATGATTCTGCTCAAGGGGGATACCGTAATTGTTCAAATGAACCTCCATGATCCTACTCAAGGTTTGGTTGTTCAAAAAACCAACATTTCAGCCCTCAGGTTTTCAGGTCCAAAAGTTATAATACATTTCACTTTCTCAGTAGCAGTTCAAAGAGAAGAATCAGGTTAGGTGAGGTAAGGTGATTGTGATACGTAAGTTGCCCAACAGCCCTATGATCAAATATTAGGAATCCCAGATCATGAATAAGAATGGGAGCAGACCTATATGGACACAAGCATTTTTCTGCTGAAAGTAATGCAAGATGATAGAAACGGAATGTCTACTTTGATATGATTCCATAGTGATGTAATATGTGAATGTGGATATGAGATGTGGAAAGATGAATGAACTGCCAACTTCTGAACAATATAGAAAATACCATATAAAGGCCAGAGTTAATATAGAGATTTTTATGTTGGATACAAAAGTATTAAAAACAAATGTACAGAATTGGGCTATACTGGTGTTTAGTAAAAATATGACAGTATGTAAAAAAAAGACTATAAAAAATAGTTTTAAGTTGTGCAATAAAACAAGTAGGGTCACAAGAAAAGAGAAACATTTCATACAAAGCCTGGTATGTATGCTGTACAACTGCTAAACTAAATCTACTTAGTCTTACATTTTCAGTGCTGAGGGGAGCAGCTTCAATACAATCCTAGACTTGACCTTTAGTAATTCTATTTATCACAGTGTGGAGGGTAGCCCCCCCCCCCCTTCCTACAAGTGACTGTCCTCCGCTGCTCTCCGTTTCTTTATCTCACGCACTTCCCTGAAGGCACGGATGGCCAGCACTGCACCAAACGGGAAAAGCAGGACTCCCAGCACCCCAAAGAGGCCTACAGCG
This sequence comes from Borostomias antarcticus, assembly GCF_949987555.1. Classification (NCBI taxonomy): domain Eukaryota; kingdom Metazoa; phylum Chordata; class Actinopteri; order Stomiiformes; family Stomiidae; genus Borostomias; species Borostomias antarcticus. The sequence continues at coordinate 23,566,551 of NC_140237.1, forward strand.
ATGTCTGCCCCGTGGATCTGGCACTCGAAGCCCTGGTGGCCTTTGCTCTTGTAGAGCTGTTCCCTCTCCTTACAGATGGGGCTGTCGTATGTCTCCTGGAGCTTGATGAAGAGGAAGGCCAGGGCAGGGATGTAGCCTAGGCCGATGAGGAGGTTGAGCAGGGCCTCCCCCAGAAGCACCGGGGGCCAGCGGTAGGGGACCCGCAGGACGCCCAGGGCCAGCATGACGCAGGCGTAGCCCATCAGGGAGCCGCCACATGCCATGCTGAAGATGTATGGAGGCAGCTTGAGCCGGTGGAAGAGCTGGTCCAGCTCCTTCACCCTGTCTGCATCGGCCCCAGTGAAGGCGTTGGCCCCCCCAAAGTAGTAGTGGTAGATCCCCCCGAGGCTGGCCAGGTCACGGTAGCCCCCTGAGTTGCTGTAGGGAACCCCAGCGCAGATGACTATCAGGAGGTTGACAAACACCTCCATTATCTGGCAGAGACCTGGAGGGACAGAAAGAGAGGCACACAGAATTACACTCCCACACAGCAATTAAAATTGTGCTTAAGCTATATAGTAAAGGGAGGATGGTGCAAATCGAACTGTGCCTATAAAAGTGAGCGTTGATTTGAGATATGAGGCCTGTTCATGAGTAGGTCAAAAGTAACCTGTCTGACCACATTCCAGGAGAAGAGCAGGCGAATGTCCTCCCCCCTTCTCACTCATTCATGCTCTCATTCATATACACATATGTGCGATGTGTTGTGTGCAGGACTGGCCTCTGGATGTTAAGATGTATCTGAGGTTGTAGATGGCTTGTCTGCGTTCTGGCTCATAACGCTCCTCCTCAGAGGGGGAGTTGGAGGCATCTCTGAACCTGCAGGGGGGGGGGTCCAACATTTACAAAGGTTTAAGGGTTGTCAATGTCAAACATTTCAGTTGTATTGTTTATTTGGGACTGGCCCTTACTGTCTAGGCGAGTGCCCTTGCAGTTGACTGCGTCTGTGATCAGGTGGGTCCTTGTGAGAGTGGGGTGTCATGTCCCTCTGTCTGCCGGTGTAGTCCTCCTCCCGGCCCCTCCTATCATTACCAGAGCCCCTCTCCTCCTCCCAGTCTCTGTTACGCTTATCTCCGTCTCTCTCCATGTCCCAGCCTCTGTCCTCATACGAGGAGCGACCTCTGTCGTGTGAGGTCTCCCTCTCTCGGTTGTGCCTCTTGGGTTCATCTCTCTTCATGTTTTGGCTCCTTTCAGGCGTTGTCTGGTTCTCAGCAAAACCCTTGAAAGTTAAATGATACATACTTATTTACAATTAAGAATAACACGAATAGGCTACATTACCTATGACGACTTTAGACAACCGTTTTATATAAATGGCGAAAAAAGTTAGAAACTATGCCAATATTGAGAGATGCTAATTACAAGCTATTACCCCCCACACACACACACACACACACACACACACCACCACCACACACACACACACACACCACCACCGCACGCACGCACGCACACACACACACACTTCGTCATTGAGAATATATAACACCACCTGTGACAAAATTGCTAGATACAGGAAAGTGAAGGTAAGTGAAGATTTCAACAGGTGGTAAAACTGACAGTGGAGTCAATAATGTGACGATAGACAGATGATCTTGGGGGTCGAGCTCTAGAGCAGGCATCCTTGTCAGACACAATAGTGGAACTGAACTGACTACACACACTGAACACAAAGACACTTTGGGCGGGCTTTCATTTGACAGAAAAAAATAATTAAATTAGCCTACAGTCTGCACCTGACTCATAGCGAATGCACTCATCAACGTCAAAACTGAACCGTTTACAAATTAATTACTGATTACTGATGACATCGAATATGTTTAGTAATTACAACAGGTCTACAATACCTACTCTCTTGATACTGGACAGTGTTCAATTCAGAAGCCTAGTACTTATTTTCTTCGTTTATTTTGACACAGATTTTCTACTTCCGCATATTTATTTCCCCGCTTCACCTGTGCACCTGCTAACTCCACCCCTAGAAGACGACCCACTTCCGCCTAATTATAACCTCCACTCGGTCGGTCATAAATGAATAAACTAAAGACTTTCTTTGTTGGTTTATGTTCAAACTATAATGAAAAGGCAGATGACCCAATGACAAGTGTATTTTGAAGAAGTGTAGGGATTCGTTGCGTGAGCCTATGCTAATGAAAAATAAAAAGCATCGAGCCTACTGTAGGCTACTAATTAATATTAAAATATAATACGAAAAACAGGCTCAGAAAACTGACAAGATTTTCTCATGACTCAATATATATTTTACTGTTTCAGCGTACCCTGCTTTGTTTGCAATGAAGCATCCCTGGCTAAGAAACTCGCACAGAAAGGCTAATAGTGAAATCAAAATTGCGCGTGTGTGCGTGTGTGTGTGTGTGCGTAGGCTACTGTATGTGTGCGCCTGTCGCTCCCAACCCCGGACGTAGACGCACGCGCTCACTCGCAGCAGCACGAGCACCACACTATCCACCCGCGCGCGAGCTGAACCAGGAGGACAGAAATGGCGACGGCAGAGGAAGCAGCATGAGCCGCTGGAGCAGCACAAGAATCTAAAAATACCACTTGTCAGTCTACCGTCGAGATAATGAAAATGATGTCAAAGTAGGACGTCTTTTGTAATTGTTATTACAAAAAACGATAACACCTCCCCCGGGGAGCACATTTTCTAATTGGGAAAAGAAGATCTCACCGGGAGCATGGCTTCGCACGGCAATCAGGTAACGTTAGCTTGTTAGCTAGCTGGTTAGCTAGCTAGAGAGAACTCTTCACGTTGCTGATACGTGTGGCTGTCCTTTTACTGTTATACAATTTGATGATACATTGGTCGGAAAGTCATCTTAAACTGTACGTATTTGTAAGCCTTGATGATCATGCTTGATATGTAAAATGCTTTAGTGTCATTGAAAAGTGTGCTGAATTTGCTTGCTAATGCTTCCATAAGCACTAAACGCCTAACGTTATTTCCCCATTGAAACACCAGCATGGTACAGGCCCAAAGAGCCTCCATTCAAAGTAGCCAACAACAGTTACCCGTTACAGCTCAGTTGTAAATGGTACAGTAAACAAAATAATATGCGCGGGCGTTGCTAAGTACAGACTAAAACACATTCACGAGATCCCAACAGGTGTCAATTGCTTTACTTTGACGTTTTGGGGTGTTGTTGAAAACTGCTGCGTGTATGTGCTCGGCCCACCTGCTCTGCTCTGTGCTGCGACAGGCCTGCTTATCCAAGTGCAGATTTTCATAACGGGTTTAGTTGGCTTGGGAAACGGGAATTGGGGCTGTCGTGGAGTGCAGACGAGTTGTTTGCATACGTCAAATGTAAAACGTCAAATTTATTTCATATGTTAAAACAGCGGTATGAACTTTAATTCATTCATGCTAGCTTTTGCTAGCTAACTCACTAGCTTTGACAGCTACATTATTTGGCTTGCTGTCATTGCAGTTTGTAGTGGAGGCGCATAGATGGGGCTACTTGCTGTTTAGCATAGCGCTAGCTAGCCTACTACTAACTGTTCTGGTGGACGCAGGTGGTGTTAATGACAGGCCTTTGGCTGTGGCCGAGCATGGGCGGTCCGGGCTCGGTGGGGACCCAAATCAGTACGGGTTTTGAGACCGGTGTACCCCGTGCACTTTTAAACACCCTAAGGGTGACCCTTCTCTAGGCAGTTGCTTGTATAACCGTGGCTGGCTTTCACACACGCTAAGCAGAAGACCCTCCGTAGAGCTCGGTTTACAGCTAACGTCAGCTAGCTTACTAGCTTATGTCTTGATACGGCCTGATGTCTTGGAAGCTGCTTTGCCTTAGATCGTTCAAAACATTAGAGATCGACGAATTGGAGGCATAGGGAATCATGCCGTTTGATGTCAAACTTGTAATAGTGTACCCGTGACTCGAGCGAATACATTTTAATGTTTAGCCCTGAACTATAAGAAGGTTAGCTAGCAAAGTTGGAGCTTGCTATGCGAGTTATAAAGCTAGCTAACGTTAGTTCACTGCTAGCTATTTGTAAAAACCCTAATGTAACAATGCCTCAGGATAGTTAGCTAATTGTCCTAAATTGAGCGAGTGACAGACCTCATGGCCACACTCGGTTTCCTCTCGCAGGGCTTGCCGACGTTAGTAGGGTCCCTGTGTGAAACCTATTATCTTTCTAAGAGGCTAAACATTAAACCACACAATGATCTTGGTGAGGTAGTTAGCTGGCTAGTTTTTCTGAGTCATTCAGAGCGGGCCCTTTTAGTACCCTTTGGTCATGTGTTCCCCGGCCTGCCATTGTGGCATGAATGACATAGAAATTGATTTTGGAAAATGAATGTGCGAATTGAATAGCCAGTTTGATTTCCACTGTGTCTGTACATTTCTGTCCTGGTAAACCTCTTGTGTGTTAGTTTCTAGTCATCTCTCTCTTTCAACTGTGTCACAGCCCATACATAAATACCATAAATTTGATGAGAAGTGGCTTGGAAGGTTTTTGCAACTTGAAGACACATGTTGCAGAAGATTTCAGTTGTGCCTTCAGGTAGAAAAGAGATCAGTAGTGCGATGGCAGGGAGAACAGGCTCTGATGTAGCTACTGACACTTCTCTGCTTGGGAACTTGAAATGGAAGCCGGAATAATGAACGTATAGGTTTTTAACGTTGGCATCTGACCGTCATGCATAATGCCACATAGGTTTGGCTACTGCCAATAACTATGCATTTCCCGTTCTGTCCCCAGTCACAAAGCAGAGCAATTGTCTTCTGCGTCTATCTTTGTGGCCAGCCCTGCGTGTTAGAAGACATACCCGTAAACAAATCATTATGGAAGGTCTGTCCAGTGCCCACATGATGGCAAACTTCCTTGGAAAGGTGCGCGATTTCATGTTTGACACTGGATAACTGAAACAGACTAAAGCGTTGAACCCCAAGCAGTTTTAACAGGTACTGGTTAGTGGTTAGTACATGCTAAGGATCTCCAGCTGAGTAGATTTATCCTGTCATATTTTTCAGACCAGGTGAATTGTGGGGACTTGTGTTAGACTGAGTCGGTTTGACAGTTGGTGAACCACAGCATGGATGTGGCAATGCTGGGTTGTGTTTCAATGTGAAGTGAGATAGAGGGAGGTGGGGCTGGTTCAAGGAGTTTATGGGGAAACTAATCTTGAATAAGACCAGTCTAACGGAAAAAAGGAAGGTGGCAACCTCCTTACACAGGCAGTGAAACTGAGCCAGATGAAGTTTGATTTCTACCTCCCCCAGCCTCAACCCCCCCCACCACCACCTATATTTTCCAAAAATGGACCAGGGTGAGGCTGATGGTTAGTTTCCAAGAATGATATGATCCAGCCTGGTGGGGGTAATGGCGGTGGCTGTTTCTAAATTGCAAGCTCCTAATTCTGCAGTCTGGAAATGGCGCATGATGGCACAAGGGTTTGGCTAGGTATTTTCCAGAACAGCAGGGTGGAGCAGTGTTTGGTGTTCTCCTGTCCGTTGTACCCTTGAAGGGTGCTGCAGCAGGGTGACCTCTGGGAAAAGCCCTCAGCTGTTGGTTATGTTGGAAAGGAGAGGAATGGCAATCGACCCTGTGTTACAGTATGTGTTCTGGCTGAATACATGACAGGCTGTTGGCCACCCCCCCCCCCACCCGCCCGCCATCCCCAGCCTAGTCCTGGTCAGTGTTTAGATTAGCCTAGCTAAGTTTTATTTAAGGTGCGGGCCGTCACTGTGTTAGCTCGTCATACCGCGTTTGTCATCACAGAGAATGTAACAGTAAGGCAGCCACAGACATACTCCTGAGGTTTATACAAAACACGGTTGTCCTTATTTGTAGCGTTATTAAAAACACGGTTGTCCTTATTTAGAGCGGTGCATTTTCATACTCTGCTAAGTTTCGCCAATAGTGATTCTTTGCATTCCAGTCAGTTGGAGCACTCCGGGCTGGCAGGGTTTGGGGCCAGAGAGCAGGTAGAGCTTGGAGCCCTTTCAAAAAAAAGTTGTATTATTGTAGATATTGTCATATTATGCCCCCACACTTCTAGTCTTAGCCATCCACCTCCATTTTATTAAAATGCCGTTGATTTTGTTAATGGAATGAATTAACTGAATTTGCAATCATGTTACGTTTCTTTTTCAGATTTAGCTCCGTAGCAGTAACAATTTCATAGTGAACTTTTTTTTTTTTTTTTTGTACGACTTACCTTATCTTATAAGCCCCACCCCTGCTCCCTGATTTATAATTTCATTCAGTGTGTGTTGGTGGGGGGTGTCATTGGAGCATGTTGAAATAATACAGATGGCTAATTTGTGGTAATCCTCAGTCCAAACGAACAACGAGGGAAGCTTAGTGTGGTACGCGTGGCACGCCTGTAGAAAGAGGCACAGGGACATTCTTTCTGTTGTGATTGTATTAGCCATCCTGAGGCCGTTGGATTATAGCTGGCTGTTTGTCGCTTGTAGTGCCATTTCAGCAATGTTGGGCCCTCGTTTGCAAAGAGTTACATATGCTTGAGCTGCACTTTCTTTTCTTTGTGGCTCCCTTTTCATGTCCCACTGTTTAATGCGCTGGGTGGATTATCTGCCTGGTTAGCAAGCTTGTTGCACCTTTTCTTCACTACTCCATAGCTGTAGGCACACCTCAGCACATGCTTTTTCAGTCTTTGTATTTGTTAGTTCATGTAAATGGTAAACTTCAGTATTTGCAAACTAGACGGTGTTATCGGATTCTTTTAATTAGGCAAGAGATTGGAGTATCATTATTTTTGTAGTGATCCGCTCTGTTCGATAATGAGCCGAACCTAGTGATGTCACAATCGCATTGAAGCTCCCAATTGGCCCCACTGTGTTGGGCTGTCATTGTGCTGCAAGTGTAAGAGTCCTTCAATTATACAGACTGACTGGGATTAAGTTAATTATAGCCAGCATGGGGAAAGCAGGTTATCTTTACAAGGCAGGGGGTGTGTGTGTGTGTGTGTGTGTGTGTGTGTGTGTGTGTGTGTGTGTGTGTGGGGGGGGGGGGGTGGGGGGGTGGGGGTGTGTGTGGTTGTGTGTAGCCATTCCATCATGGTCTCTGAATAGTATACCTTGCTCTGGTCTAGGTTTGTGTGTTGTCATTTCACACCTTCTGATTTATATGAACACATACTAGTCAGGGTCTGTAGTGCTGACAGAATGATTGATAGTGGCACAATGGTTTGTGTTGGTGTGATGTGGCGTATCCTGGAGTTTCAGAGATTTTAGAACGTTGTAGACTTGTGATGTGCGCAACCAATAAGTCACCAAATGATCAAATCACATCGCAGTGCCAATCCTCAAAACGGCAGCGGTATCACCACTAGGGTTGCAAAATCATGGGAATATTCACAAACTTCCAAAATTTCCAATGGGAATTAATTAATTTCTGTTTTTCAGTTAATTCCTGTTAATTCCCATGGGAGGTTTGTGAATATATTCTCTATATCCTCTCCAACTCAGGTTGAAATTTTACTGTGGGGAAATATTTAGCTTTGTGTGGTGCATCAGTGACAAGTGGTGGTTAGCTCAATTCAGTGTCTCCTGTTGGCTTGTTAGTGTTTGTCGAGCAGAACTCCTGCAGCACAAGCAGCCCAGATCCTTGTGCACCTGAGAAGAGCCTTGTGCATCTGGTAATCCCTGTTTGAACCCGTGGGATTTGAGCATCACAAGTCCCAGAGACTGCTGTTCCACGGTCTTCAGTTCATACAAGGCTCAATCATCGCAGCTGCAGTCCTCCTGCCCTAGAACAGCATGTGAAATATGCTGAGCTTGAGTGATACACTGATGCAGACTTTGTCAAAGCAAGGTTGGATTCCTGGGCCATTGATCGTTGTGCTGGTTAAATGACTGGCTGGGGAGGGTATTGGGTTTTGCATAATACAGCTGCGAGATGCCCGTGAACTCACTCACACCAACTCAGGCCACTTGTTGTGTGGAAGCCACACTTTACGGATTTGTGTAATTGCCCTCAACGGATGTAGGTTTTGGGGATAAGCCCTGTCATTTGTTTATTACTGCCCCAATCAGTGGCGCCGATTCATGTGGTCGGCCAATCCAGACTACATGAAACGATGACAAACAAGCAACCGCTACGCGACGATTGTGATTGGTTTAAAGTTACAGTTTTCCCTCCTGTCCCTGAATGGTAATGAGTCCAGCCAGACCTTTCTCAAGCGCTGGCACAGCGTAAACGAAGTGTGGAGATGGCTCTGGCTATATGACTAATGTGGCCCGACTAACCTCACTTGTTTGTTGTTCTCTCTCTCCTTTGCAACACAGAATGCGTTATACTAACTAACCAGAGCCAGTCAGTCAGGTCCCTCAATTCAGCCCAGTCCTCTACAGTAGGTGGGCCACTGGGAGCCATTTTGCTATACTAATGCTAATGCTACATGACTCATCACTTTTCCAGTTTTGTCCTTTACAATCAGGGCCTGCACGCTGTCCCAGGAGCCCTAGTTTCTCTTCTCTCGTGGTGTTGCCCTTCAACTGTGTCAGTTCATCAATAAGAGATGGAAGAGCTTTTATGCCTTGTCTATAAAATTCTCTTTGCGGCCTACCTAACCAATCATGGCGACTCCAGTGGCCGTCTTTTCAAAGCAGGTTTTTCAGAGGGTTTAGAGGTGCTCGCCGTTCTTCTCATTAAAACACCGCCTCATTGGCTGTGCCAATTTGTAAATGTGACAAACAATTGTATTATGCTGGACTGATGTACTTACTTTTGTGGCTTTTGTTTCTGTGATCCAGTTATTCCATGTGTGTCTAATGGTGTTCTGTATGGTTTCTCTCTACAGTACATCTTCGGGGAGTTCAGCCCTGATGAGATCAACCAGTTCTTCGTCACGCCGCGCTGTTATGTTGAGGTAGACCACCGCAGAGCTTGACTCGCTCCACAAACGTCTGAACACATTCACTTCAGCTACATGACATAACGTCACCTGGAAACTTAACGGTTAACATTGCTTGGTTAACATTGCTTTCTCAGAAATGACTTGGCTATTGGGTAACCTTTTGGGTCTGTCATTTCAAATTAAAATAGGAATGTTTGACTGTTATTGTGATGAGTATCCTGTTGGGTCTGTCATTTCAAATATGAATAGGAATGTTTGACTGTTGAACAAATGTGTGGATGACTTAATGTAGTTCAACTGGATGGACAGCTCATACACCGTAGTGTTGGTGTGGTAGCGACTCCTAATCTTAATCTTAAACTCATTAGGGTACAAAGTGCCGAGGTAATGGATTTAGAACAATGCTCTCACCTACTCTGTCATGAAGCACAGGGCACCATGGCTTGATGAACCGTTGTGCTCACTGACTGACCACAGCACAGGCGGGCGTAACACACTACAATGAGCAGTATCCCAATCTGCCCCTCTGCTCCAAAGTACACATTGCACAAGATGGGCTTCGTAGATAAGCAGGCAGAGACAGACTGATAACGGTCATGGTGTAAACAATATGTGAATGTTGACTTTTCCTCGTAAGTTCTGTTTGATGTCTGATGTCATGCGTGTGGTCTTCTCTTCCCAGCTTCCCCCATTCAATGACAAAGTCTCCTGTGTCAGTCAGTCTTCAGGTAAGTGTGATATCTGTGCTGTGAACAGATCCCCCACCCCACCACCACCACCACCGCTACGCTCTACAACTGGGACAATGCCAGGCCACCTGACCTGCCTGGCAGAGAGAGAGAGAGAGAGAGAGATTCTGCCCACATTAATTTAGCTTTTGAAAGGCTGAATAGAAATTGATTGGTTTGATTTGTAAATTTTAGCCTGACATGACTTTCACCTTCAGAAGAGCTGGGCTGTTTTGGAGCCACCAAACAGCGTAAAGCCGCCTTTCACTGAGATGGGGCCTTGGGAAACCTAACACTTGATTTTTTTTTTAACCCTGATTTGTATTGATTATTCAGGATTTTTACCCTGATTTGTATTGATTATTCAGGAAGTTACAGCACTCCTGCTGTGCCGTACATAACGGAGTCTATGAGACGGCAGGTTTGCGGTGAGTTTGGGGTCCGGCACTCCTTGCCTTACTACTTTTGTTTTTTTGCTGACGAATTCAAACCCAGGTCTTAAAAACTGGTGGCTTTCTAAACCTTGCCCCTGTTCTCTCATTCCCGCCTGTCCGTACGATCTGTAAGGCTTTGCATGCTTAGATACCGTTAAGTATCTCTCTTCTGCATAAAGCGCATTTTGCACCGCAGCAGTGCTTCTGAGTTTACTGTGATTTTAGTTTTTATATACCATCAAACCCTCCCTCAAGTTAACTGGGTGGGCTGAGGAACCCGTCTTTACTGACCAGGGCATAGTGATTGTTTTCTAAGACAGCTAACACTTACTGTACACACATTCTAAGTCTCCCTCTTGTTTTGGTTGGGTTTGATCTGTCTGGATGCATTTTTTTACTCTCTGTCTTGAATGAATTTCTTTGATAAAACACTAACCGAGGACACGGTAATCTGTTTGAGAGGAGAGAATCAGATCACAGCACAGCTGTGTCCATCTAACCACAACTTGCATCCCTCTCAGAGGTCCTAGGGTTGGCTGGCTGGCTGGCTCGCCGGCCAAAGGTTCGGGGTTTCGGGGTGACCAGTCCTATCTTGATAGCCCAGCTGCAGTTGTCTCATGTTCAGGAGTGTTTGGATGATCTGATCTGTTCTTTACTAACGATTTCCTCATGTTCACCTTCAGCTGTTTCTCACTGCCTAAAAGCTGCCAGTTTAAACAACTTTGTTGGCAACGTGTTATCTAATCAATTCTGATATTAATGAGTGACATTTATAACAAAGATAATTGAGGCATGTGCTGTTTATGGCTTGTCATGAGCTAATTTGGTAAGTGTAAATCTTCCGCCTTTGATTTATAGGTCTATTCACTCGACTTCATGATAGTAAGTGGCTGAAGAAATATGTTGTATAATTATTGAAATCAAAAGTAATTTTAGTGGTCAGAGTATATACTGGTTTGGAACTTGTAGCTCAACACTGCAATATGTCTTGTTTAAGCCTAATGAGAATGTGATGAAAACAGACTGACGTCATGATGTGGACGGTTTTATGCTTCTGCGGTGAGGGTGTCTGACCGAGCTGTTGTCCTCCCCAGGCGAAGACTACCAGCACATTGAGTTTGGCGTGGATGAGGTGATGGATGCGGAGCCCGCGGTGGGCGGAGCCAAAGACCCCCTCTTCAAGGTCTCCAGCACCCTCAACCCCCAGGCTCCGGAGTTCATCCTGGGCTGCCAGACGTCCCAGAAGTCCCTGCAGCAGACGACGGCCCCCCCGGACGCCGACGTCCTCGACGGAGCCCACTTCAACTCCCTGGACGGTGCCGACTCGGAGGCCTCTGCCCTGGACAGCAACCAGGCCTGCCAGGACCTGGACGGACTGCCGGGCAGCTTGGGGCAGCGCGAGAGGAAGAAAAAGAAAAAGCGCCCGCCGGGATACTACAACTACCTGGAGGGTGCTGCTGGCCAGAACGTTGGCGGCGGGCCTCCGGACGGCACGCCGGCGGCGGGTCTTGTGAACGGACACGCACTTGGTGCCCCGCCCCACGGCTCCGAGGACACGGTCCGTAAGGCGGCGGCGCTGTCGTCGTCGCCGCCGGGGGCTGAACTTCCCGGCCCCGGCGCCGCAGCAACTGCATTGGCGGCTGGCGCGGCGGCCGAGGGCGCCGTCGATCAGAGGACTTGTGATAGCCCTGACGAATCCTCTTTGGACTTCACAAGCGGAGCCGCCTCCCTGTCAGACGGTAATAACAACGCGGCCTCCTCCTCCTCGTCCTCCTCCTCCTCCTCCTCCTCCTCCCGGGGCAGTGGGGTGGCGGAGGGCGGCAGGACTGCAGAGCAGCAGCCGGACCGCCTTGCTCCGGAGAGCCCCCAGCTGCCGGGCAGCGGAGCGCACAGCCCCTGCCCCGCCTCCCCCCCTCCTCCTACTCCTCCCCCCTCGGCTGCTGTGGCCAGCCCCCCCGCCACCACTGCTACTGCTACTACTGAACATGAGGAGGAAGAGGAGGAGGAGGAAGAGGGGGAGGCCGCCGCCGAGGACAGTGCGGTGGCTAACGGGCTGACGGAGCCCCAGGCTGCCGCCAGTGCAGACGGACACAAGGAGGACTCTAAGGCAGAAGAGGGCGCCCAGCGGCAGGCCCCCTCTGCCTCGGCCGAGCCTCCCTCCTCCTCCCCCTGCTCCTCCACCTCCTCCCCAGACTCTGAGGCCCAGTCGGCGGGGGCGGAGCAGGCTCAGTCGCCGGCCCCCCCCGCGGCCGCCCCCGCCACGCCAGCCGCCGCCGCCAACCCTCCCAAGTCCTGGGCCAGCCTCTTCCACAACTCCAAGCCCCTGCCCGGAGGACCCCAGGGCTTTGTGGAGGTGAAGAACGTGGTGGAGGTGGCGGCTCCCTCCCCGACCGCCCCGGAGCAGCCTGAGAAGGCTGGGGAGGTCAAGGAGAGCCCCGTGCACGTTTCAGAGGATCCCATGGCCCCGAAACTCGCAGGTAGTGTACCAACAGACGCCCGCCATGTGTCCCAGGAGAGCCCCACTGTTACCTCTGTGTTTAGAGACCGCCCACAATATCTGATGTGATATTTTTGATGGTCCTATCAGGTGAATTTCATGTACAGCGATACTCGGGGGAAGGTTTATTAATCGAAGTCAGGTTTAAGTTACGCCTTTCATCCACTTGGTGGCAACATTGAGGCATGCAAGCGTCTTCTCTCTCTCCCTGTGCTACCTGTATAAGATTGGGGAAGTACAGCTTCTGGGAACTGATGCATCTTTAACGGAATGACCTGTTAGGCAATTGATGATGGTTATGTATTTCTTATTTACCCAGATTTTAGACTGTGAACCCATGCAAATTTACCCTGCTTGATTTTTACAGTGGAGTGTGTTGATTCAAAGAGGATATAGGGCCTAAGATTAACACCAGGTGGCGCTAGCAAACAAACACACTGCGCTGTGTAAAACCCAGTTTTATGACATCTCTATGACATGCTTCACTTCACCGGCCTATTACTGCCACGAGTAATGGATCAGGGGAATGCCTGAGTGGGGACCAGCCTTGTGAGTACTGGGATGTTCCCATGTGCTCGCACTGCCGTCAAAGGCGGCCATTGTACAGAGCACTAATACTATTAGGGCTTGGAGACCAGGCTCATCCACAGTGACCAATCAGGAGATTATGGGGAGGCGGCTACTTGAAAGGGGGCCACCAATGACACACAAGCGCTAATTAAGGCTGTTACTGTGGCAACCGCCATGTGGATTTTCAGGTGTGGCAGAAAGGCTAAAGCAGTGTATCTAATCTTCACCCCCGGTCCTTCTTCGCAGGGTAGCCAAAGAGACACTTAATATTTCACAGTAAGTTGGATCTGGTAGTAAGCTGCTTAATTAAGAGGAATGGTTATGAATGTTTAGAAATGTCAAACCTTGATTTGTCCTACTAACCTACCAGGCCTCCAAAGTGTTTTACTTGGAAAACCTCGCAGGTGTTTTTTGAGCGAACCTGCTCGTAGCCAGAATGTGACAGGGAGGGAGGATGTGCAAAGTCCCGAAAGAGGGTGAATTTCATTTTGATTGGTGTTGCACCGACATGCTCCTCTGTCAACACCCCGACCTTGGACGGCCACCGAGATAAGCAGCTGTGTGTAAGGGTAGAGGGAGTAACAAGACAGGAGTTTCCTGTCACTTCACCAGAGCCTGTTGGATTTAGGAACCTTTTTTTTTTTTTTTAGCATTTATGATCATTCTCTCCAGCTCCCTGTGCAGTATTGATGAGAGACAAAGGGTTTCCAGCATCGGACCAGATAAACCTGATGGTTTTACTGCGTGCTGCTACTGTTGTTAATATTTCAGCGAGGACACCTTCCGCGTGATGACGGCTTTACAGTCGGTTACAACGGCTTCGGTTTGTACCCATGTTAGTGCCTCCTGCTGACTGGGCACCCCTGTCAGAGAAGACGCCCTGGGGAGGGACATGAAGCTATTTTATCATATGGCCCTGACTGGTGTGTCTGCTCCTCACATAGCATGTTGGATACCACCCCGGATACAATCTTATCTTGGCTGATACATACACGTTTACCATCTTCCTCTACCCTGATAGAACATCTTCTAGGATTGAGTGGGCGACTCTTTTAGAAAACATGTAATGTAGACGCTAGTCACGTGGTTGTAATTTGGGGGTATTCACATAGCTAAGTGGGCGGAACTGTCAAAAATGGCCTAGGAGCGCTGAACCTATTATTTTGCCTTAATGTGATTCTGTGGGATTGCTGTGATTATATATTATATTGTTATTGTGTTGGTTTTCTGCTGTGTGTGTGCGTATGTGTGTGCGTATGTGTGTGCGTTTGTGCGTGTGTACGTGCGTGTGTGTGTGTGTGGGGGGGGGGGTGTTATGGATGTCCACGTTTCCATGGGAGCTGTGTTGTCAGTGACAGCCTCCCTTCCTAGGCGTGGTACAGCCTCTGCGTGTTCTGACTCAGCCAGAGTCGTGTGTCTCTTTTCACATGACGCAGGAGCAGAAGACGGGACATATGATACCATGCATGCACTAGAACGTTCTGCACAGCCCACTCCATGCAGTTAGTGTCGAATTCAGATGTGTTCTACAGTTCTTGCTGGTTCTCTTGTTAGTTCTATTGAAGCCATTGCATTTATCAGGAATCCACTAGGGCTGTGATATAAAATAACGGCTATACATTTTGCACAAGGAAATGATACAGAACAGGACAGATTAAAGAGATAGATATAAGTATTAGTACAGTACAGATTTAAAATGTCCTTACATTCCCGCTGCCCCCAGGATCAACTCAGGATGGAGTGTTATTTTCAGCTCTATTTTTACATTTGCAATAAATTATTTAGGCTATGAGTATATGTATCGTATGTCAATGTATATTGTGATACCATCCTATCATGACCCATGTATCTTGAAGTGAGGTCCACAGTGAGGTTGCCAATACCCAGCACTGTATCCAAAGAATGACAAGTGTTCAAAACACTGTGTACTTATTTGAATCCCCAGAACTAATTGAGAATGTGAAGTTGATACACAAACCAGTGTCTTTGCAACCGAGAGGACTGATCAACAAGGGAAACTGGTGCTATATCAACGCCGTATCCTTCTCACAGATTTCCATCGCCTTCCAACGTTAACTTGTGTCCATACTCGTCTTCCCCAACTCATAGAGGTGTAGCTAGCTCCAGCATGTCTCGTGTGTCCTAATTTCTCTATTGAAGTCCGTTTGACCCTTGACCCGGAGCCGCCAGACCCTGCAGGCCCTTATTGCGTGTCCCCCCATGTATCACCTGATGAAGTCCATTCCTCTGTTCAACGAGACCCAGAGATCCTGCACCTCCACACCCATGATGGACAACTTGTAAGTCATCACTGGATGCTTTCAGTCAAAACAAAGTCATGGTCTGTGGTGTGTGGATAAACGCTGGCTCATTCTTTCCAAGGCTCACCAAGGCTGTTGAACATTAATGTATTTAAGGTAGATGTGTGCTTGGCGATCACTGTGTTGGATTAGGTTATGGTTTGGGTTAGGTTGTGGTTAGGGTTAGTGTATTTGTTAATGGCATCACCCTGTCTGTCTGTCTGTCCCCTGCAGTGTAAGGCTTGTGAATGAATTCAGCAACATGCCTGTGCCATCTAAAGCCAAACAGCAAGGTAAGGTTGTCTCTATTCATCCTCCCCAGACTCCTGACTAAATACTGTAGATTTCCATGTCCTGACCTCTGTTGCCGTCTCCACAGCTGCTGGAGACAAGATCATGAAAGACATTCGACCGGGAGTTCCTTTCGAACCCACCTACATCTACAGACTCCTCACCCTCATCAAGTCCAGTCTCTCAGAGAAGGTATGGTCCAGGGTAGCTCTAACCAACTGAGTCATGAAGACATGAGGCGTGCAGATTTCTAGATTAGGAAACGGGTCTTTCGGCAGAACACTGAGCGTGCACCGCGCATTCCCTCAGGTGTCCTAGAACATGGAGTAATGAACAGCAAGTCCCCCCCCCCCCCCCACACACACACACACACACACACCTTTTTATCAAATGACATACCTGACATTCAGTCTGTACCTGCATTGTGTACACGCCCTCATCCGGTGATTCATAACCGGATGATTTCATAACAGTTCATTAAAAAAAAGTGCTGGCATTCCATACGTGATTCTCAACCTCCCTTATCTCACCTGGGCTGTGTAACTCTTGCGTATTTGCACACTCGGATGTCCTGTTTCTCGTTTGTGTTAGTGTGTGCGTGTGTGTAGGCAGCATTGTCTAATTAGCACTGATGACTGTTTTTCCCCCAGGGCCGACAGGAGGATGCGGAGGAGTACCTGGGCTTCACCCTCAACGGACTTCACGAGGAGATGCTGGCTTTGAAAAAGCTCATCTCGCCACAGGAAGAGAGTGAGCGCACTCCTACCTAGCAGAAGCACACTCCTACCTAGCAGAAGCACCACTCCTACCTAGCAGAAGCACACTCCTACCTAGCAGAAGCACACTCCTACCTAGCAGAAGCACACTCCTACCTAGCAGAAGCACACTCCTACCTAGCAGAAGCACCACTCTTACCTAGCAGAAGCACCACTCTTACCTAGCATAAGCACACTCCTACCTAGCAGAAGCACCACTCCTACCTAGCAGAAGCACCACTCCTACCTAGCAGAAGTTGAACAGTGGGAGGGTGTGTGTGTGTGGGGGGGGGACTGCTTTGTTCATACCCTTTGATACCATTCTCCTCCCGTGTGGTCTCCAAACAGAAGCCCCCACGCCCAACGGCCCAGAGTCCCAGGCGGGCACGGAGGACGCCACCAACGACAAGGAGGATGGCGAAGAGGGCAGCGAGGACGAGTGGGAGCAAGTGGGGCCCCGGAACAAGACCTCCATCACCCGCCAGGCTGACTTCGTCCGCACGCCCATCACTGACATCTTCGGAGGGCACATCAGGTGGGCAGACGGGAGACAGAACGCCGGCGCCGTAAAGATGCGCGAGGGCGTTGCTGGTGTGAACCGCGTGCGCGCGTCCCACCCCCGAGGGCGTTACTGTGAGGAGAACCTGGGGGCACGGAGACACCTGACTCTACTGCTCTGGTGAAACCGGAGTGACGGTCGGCCAGGCGGCCGTCCGAGTGTTTCTTAAATTTTTTTCCCCCTCCTTTTGCACAGAGCTTTATTTTCCTTCACGCTGTGCAGCAGAACTCTTGGCACCAGTGGCGTCCTCGTCTTTCTTTTCATTGGCGGCGGCTCCCCTGTGCCTGGTATGAGCATAGTGCCATCTTTATTTGGGGGGTGCCCCCACCCCGGGCCGGCTGCCCTGGCAAGCGGCTACGCTGGCCGCCGGCTCTGACCTCAGCGCAGGGCGCCATCACAAACAGGCCCTCCAGCCACCAGCTGTCTCTGACCTTCCTCTGTGTCCGTCTCGGCGGGGAGCGCTGCTCTTCAGCGTAACGGCCATCGCGGGCAGGCCTGCGGTCTCCCGTCCCCACGTCCAGACGTTGGGGCGTACGCGCCGGTGACGCGCGCTCTTACACATGTACACAAGGAGGCACAAAACATGTTAGTAAGGGAAGAACCAGCGAGGGAGGTGGAGGGTGTGGTGGGGCTTAATGACTGCTGTTTGAGGTTCTGGTCGTGTACGCTTCCGGCTGGCTGGGTTTGCTTGCACACCGACCCGACTCCCAGCACGATTTATTTTCTCAGAAATCTGCATTATTTTCTCTGGAAACCTTCGACCGGTCAGTCCGTTCTGCACTTGCCGAAAGACGGGCCTGTGTGTTTCCATTTCACATCCAACGCCAGAGAAGTGGTTGTAGCTAGATATCACACACACACACACACTGAGCTCAGCTACATTCTGCCCACATCTTCAGCCGCTGGAGTCGAGAGTAATTGATTTTGGCCAAGGGGGAAACATTGGTGCAATTTTGAAGTGATTTCTCCCAATTGAAGGAGATTAGGGCGACCTTTTCACTCTCAGGGCTGGCTGGCCGGGCTTCTGTGAGTGTTGGGAGCTGTTTTTGCTGTTCAGACGTTTTGGATCCTTATCTGCCACGAAGAGAACAAGCTGGGGAGGCGGAACCTCAACGCTATCGAGTCATAGAGGCGTACATTTAGCACCTTTTAATGAGCTACTTTGAGATTTGACTTTGTGCGTTCAGCTTGGTTATTGTTGGTTAAGATCTTGTGATTCTATATTATATTGTTTTTGTGTTTGTCTACTGTGTGTAGAAAGGTTTGACATGAAATGAAGTGTGTGTTAGGGGGGGGGGGTGGTGTTATGGATGTCCACGTTTCCATGGGAGCTGTGTTGTCAGTGACAGCCTCCCTTCCTAGGCGTGGTACAGCCTCTGCGTGTTCTGACTCAGCCAGAGTCGTGTGTCTATTTCCACATGACGCAGGAGCAGAAGACGGGACATATGATACCATGCATGCACTATAATGTTCTGCACAGCCCACTCCATTTGGTTGTGATTACATTACATAAGTCATTTTAGCAGCCACTCTTATCCAAAGTGACTTCCAATAATTGCATTTAATGTAGGTGATTCAGTATGCTACTACTCGCTAGAACTCACAAGTGCACCTCCTTTCTAAAACAAGTGACTAAGAAAAGTGCAAGAATGGCAAAATATAAACACAATAGGTTCTTAGTGATCTCTTAAGCTAAGCCACAGAATGTTCTCCAGCCTCATGCCTCCGTGTGTCTGCGTGCGTCCTCCAGGTCAGTGGTGTACCAACAGAACTCAAAGGAGTCGGCCACCCTACAGCCCTTCTTCACCCTGCAGCTGGACATCCAGTCTGAGAAGATCCGCACGGTCCAGGACGCCTTGGAGACCCTGGTGGCCAGGGAGTCGGTCCAGGGCTACACCACTAAAACCAAGCAGGAGGTAGGCGGCACTCACACACACACACACACACACACACACAACGCAACACGAATGCCCCCTGTCCCACAGCAAGCACCTAAGCTCTTGTGGAGATGGAAGGGGGTATACTGTACACAATGTGGTGATGACACCTCCAACACCCGTGAGCACCTTAGACCTGTCCAAATCACTCCAATGACTCGTCAACGTCACTGCAAGTGAGGGAAACCTCAGTGCTGTACGAGTTAAAATAAAGGTTTGAAATGAAATCTGAAGTGTGCAAGGATAAGAGCTTGTGAGTGGATTGGGGACAGACCGTACTGTATCTTATACACAGGATGGTTGCACAACTGTTCGTACACCAGGGATTGTCTTGTGGGCTGTTCTTCATCAGGCTCTGTGATTCCGCGCTCAGCCAAGTTTGCTTTTCTCCCCCCAAATGCCATTATTCTACATTGTTGATTTCACAGTCAGTTGGGCGCATGTTTTTGGGAAAAATCCCCAAACGTTTTTTTGTTATCTTCACTTAACTGAAAAGAATGAGGGGTTTGGGGATTTAGGGTGCATTTAGGCGAACAAAATGTTTTACTGTTATAACAAATAACAAAATGTTTTACTGTTATCGTGACGTCTCGTATCCGCCCCGGAGCGTTTGGGATGCTGTGTTCCTTTTTGGCTTGTGAAGTCGTGATTCACGAGATACTACTCGCGGTTTTAACTGGAACGCCCCTCACGACTTGTTTTCTCGGCTCGTGAACTCGAACCCCTTTTCCTACTCCCTGATAGCTCTGCAAGTTGTGAACAAGATGACAGCCACCTGTGTAACTAAGTGAAACTTAAGTAATAATGTTTTATTACGATTTCTGTGTCATTTGTCTCATTAAATCAGTCACAGTATTCCCCACACACAGCATGTTTGCGACCTCTTTTGTATGCACAAAATACAGCGTAGTGCGTTGTCACCTACTGGTTTGGCAAACAAAGCTAGCCAACGTCCATCTTTGTTCCGAGCCATTGTTGTCTACTGTCACGCGGTTACCTCGTGGGTGACGTCATTCTGCGTCTCGTTACCTCGCTCGGTGACAGGCAGCCTCTCTCCCCTTCTCTCCGCCAGCTGCAGTAGATCACCTCAGCCAGTCGCCCTGCTGCTTGTAGAGGGAACACACTGTAGGCCTCGTTTTATCTTCTCCGTCCCCCAATGTCCGTGTTGGAGGACAGCTTGGTTCCACTGTTTGGGTTGAGGCGTGGTGGAGAAGGGACATCTGTTAGACAGATGGGCTACAGGCCCCTTTCTGCGACGCATCCATGTCTTGTCAGAGTGGTTACCTCATATAGTTTTAGAAGCAGCAGCTAATTGCTTGCTGGTGCTTTCTTGTTTGTCTTGTCGACAGACAAGTTATTTAATCCCGATGATTCACAAGCCATTAGATCAAAGCTTGCCACAGGCTCTTAGGCCCAATCCCAATACCCCTCTGTGACAGAATGTGCTGTTCTTGCCTGTCCCCACTGGGAGATTCTGTTCTGTTCTAAGTTACCCGTTTCAGTGTGTTATTGAGCTGTTGTTTTTATATCTTTGTCTAAATGTTGTCTCTTGTGTTAACAGATTGAGATCAGCCGGCGGGTCACCCTGGAGGAGCTTCCCCCAGTGCTGGTGCTCCATCTCAAGAGGTTTGTGTTTGAGAAGACCGGAGGCTGCCAGAAACTGATCAAGAACATTGATTACCCTGTGGACCTGGAAATCAGCAAAGGTATGTGTGTCTCCACCCCGGGCGGCCACCTATACACCTTGCTTGGCGTAGTTTAGACACGGAGTCGTCCTCGAGGTCCCGCGTCACAATTTAGACAGAGGCCGTGTTGTCCATGTCGGCGCTGGTGCTGGAGCAAAAAAAAAAAAAGGGCTGAGTAGAAAAAGATGTCCGCACCTGAAGAAGACCTACCAAGGTCCAAACGTTGTGACCTGCATGGTTAATATACAGTGGAAGAGCAGCATCTTCTCTGCGCGGGCGTCTCTTTCTACACTTTAGAAAGAGATCATTCCACACACACACACACACGCTGTAGCTCACTTGTCTAGCCCTCGTGTTTCTAAAAGAGGGTGTTGTTGGACAGACCGGGTGCTCGGCAGCAGGGAGGGGTGATTTGTGCCCCCCTGTCGTCTCTGAGGCCGCGCTCCGGCTGCTGGCTGAAGGCCCCTCTGGTCCCGTCCGGCCCCGGGGAGGTGGCCTCGCACCTCATCAGTCCCCGGCCCCAGCCAGCCCCTCTGTTTGCCCCTCCGCCCAGCATACCATACAAGCCCACATCCAGCAGCACTCGCAGGGCCCAATGTATTTATAGAGGGCTTGTCATCCCTCACTCCCACTTCTCTCCATAAAAACATGGCATTTTGATTTCCTCTGCCAAGTGGGTCATGCCTGTAATATCAGAGGTAGCCTCTATAACCCACCCCCTCCACACACACACCCATGTGGGGATCCTATAGCTGGGGCTGTACGCCAGCTCCTGATCCCTATGGAAGGAGATTCTCAATGGCCTCCTGGTGAACTGTGTTTAGTGAAATAAGTAGGGTTATCTGAACTACGGAGAGAAGCCTTAAGTAGTCTGGTTGTGCAGCAGATGCACCCAGCCAGGACCGGAGCGTCCTTGGACTTTTAATCTGGGTAGGATTTAACAAAAGCCACCATGATGTATTTTTTTTACAGCCCCCTCCTATTGAGATGGGCTGACATTTGTCGGCACGCTGGCCAAGTCATAGTAACCGATGGAGCTCTAGTGCGATTTTACACCTCATTTATTTTCAGTCAGTAACTTTTTTTTATTTTTTTTTCCAGATCTCCTGTCCGCTGGGGTAAGAAGCAAAATCTTCAAAGGCCAAAGAACCTACAGGCTCTTTGCAGGTATTTTCATTGTATATTGACATTCACAGTTGGACAAAACTTGAGGCCGTCGTCGTAACGATACAGTCTTCTGTCTCCTCTGCCACAACACGCCTTCCTTGTTTACAACACGCCGTATCTCGGAGGCAGATACGATTGAAACTCTGTTCTTGTGATTACACCCACCCAAATAATGAAGCTGCCAAGGACTAGTTGTGGACGGCCTTCAAAATATCTATTGGACTGAAAGGAGTCTGGCTCGTTGCAGAGCTGTGAGAGTGAGAAGGGGGTATCTAGGGGACACAAGTTAGTACGGATTGAGCTACTTTGAAAAGGCAAAAACACTTCAGAGCTGGTTCATAGAGCCCATCAGAGTTCGTCTACCAGTCGTTCCTTCTCAGAGCAGGTAGTGTAGTAGGTGGGTAGTTTAATGTCTTTGTTAGACCCTGTTTAGACTTGGTTTTAGAATGAGTTTTGAACGATCAGATTAAAAGTGTACAGTGCTAAATACAAGTGTAAATGGCCACTAAAACATTTTGTGAAACGTTTCCTCAAACCACTTGCCGAGGTGGTCTGGGACGCATTTGACCACATATCTTTAGTAGCTAGTCTAAAAACTAATGCGTCCTGATGCGTCCCCGACATAGACGTAACAGGAAAACACGTCATTAATGTAGGATAATTTTTCTCCTTTTTCGCCCTATCCTGCGCTCTTTTTAAAGTTGCGTTCATTAGTTCTTCAAACATCTTCGGTTGCTTTCACACACTTTTCAATCTGCTCGAAGTCTAACCGACTGATTATTGATTTGTTTACATGGAACAGCTGTGCGACATGCAGGCAGGAGTGAGTGAGTTACTATGGTTACTACATACGAACACAAGTGGTCAGCTGGACACATTTGGAGACGCATGATAGACACAGGTGTAAACGATGTGTCTAGCTGTCCACTAGTGATTTGATTGTTCAAAAGGCATTTTAAAACCAAATCTAAACGGGGTCTTGGAGACCATAGGTACTGGGGGTGTTCTCAATGGCGTGGTCCTAGGTCTGAAAGCTCCCTTGAAAGCCAGAACCTTATTCTGCATGTAGTAACCCCCCCACCACCTCATTAAGCGTGTAGTAACCCCCCCACCACCTCATTCTGCGTGTAGTAACCCCCCCCCACCACCTCATTAAGCGTGTAGTAACCCCCCCACCACCTCATTCTGCGTGTAGTAACCCCCCCACCACCTCATTCTGCGTGTAGTAACCCCCCCACCACCTCATTCTGCTTGTAGCCACGCCCCCACCACCTCATTCAGCTTGTAGCCATGCCCCCACCTCCTCATTCAGCTTGTAGCCGCGCCCCCACTACCTCATTCAGCGTGTAGCCACGCCCCCAACCCCGCCCCCTCTCCTCTTCACGCATCACTGACCTCAACAGACACGAACTCCTCTGGACAAGCGAGGGGGGGGGGGGTAAATTATCTTCAGCTGTTTATTTTCCTTTCAGAGGGAAAAAGCCGCTCCTTGCTTGTCAAAATGTTGTTAGGACGGCAACCCCAGGCCACCGTTGCTATAGCAGTGCTGCGGTGTATTTTTACTGTCAGGTCCTGCTAGGAGGTAGCCTGCAGACGTAGCCCCTCCTTGGCCCCTTTGGGCTCAGGAAGGAGCAAGGAAAAAGGCAGGTCTCCGTGCTACACAACCTGGGATATGAGAACATAACTGGACAGTCATGTTAATATGAAATTAGCTTCTTTGAAAACTTCGCATTAATCGTGTCACCCTAAAAACACATTCTCCGGGACGCTGGGATAAGGTCAAGGTGCAGGTGAAAACGAAGGTGGTGAAAACAAAGTAGCACACCCACAGTGGCTTGACATGAGACACACCCACAAACACACAAAGCTCAGGAAGAGCTTCTTTCCGCAAGCCATCCGGCTCCTGAATGACTATCTAATGTATAGTACCACTACAACGCAATATTATACCCCTCCCCCCCCAGGATGATTTATTATAGCTATAGCATATACATAACATAATTACATTATGTGGTTGGGCCACAGCACACGGCAGTGACATCATCTTTTGCATTCAGTCACAACTGAATCAGTAGCATCTCGTGATGGTAACACTATCACTACCCTGGTTCCAGCACACAACACTACTGCATCATTAGGAAGTCATGACACCTGGGGCGTATTCCACAAAGCTGGCTAACTGAGTAAGCCTGACTTGTGCACAAAATAAAACCCAGAAAGCTTCTTTTTTTAAACTTCTGTCCATGTTCCAGATTTGAAGTTTCCAGGTTTTACTCATTGCAAATTAAGTCAGGCTTACTCAAGTTAGCCAGCTTTATGAAATACCCCTGAAGTGGGAAGCCTACTCCAGCCCTATACAAGGTCACAAGCAAAGCGCAGGTAACAAGCTACCAGCAAGCTAACACCACATGATTGTGAGGAAATGGCAGGTGCAGTAGAGTAGACTACCTAGCTAAAAGTTGCAAAAAAGATTGCTTTTACATTAAAGGTGGAATAAAATATGCACCAATTTATATTATCTGCTCTAGTGCCATCTTTTATCCATTATTTTAATGTACTAGCATACTGCAGAACCTGTCGTATCTGGGCGAAAAAGGACTTTATTTGCTGTCCTCTGCATGAGTTGCTAGATGTGACATGATTATTATTATATAGATAGAAATGCTCTATTGGTCGTTCAAAACTGTTTTTGAGATTATATCATTTTGTTCAATGAAATATGTAATTAAATCAGTTTAAAATAAAGTATCGTAATCTGCAGATTCTACAATTAAAAAACTATTAGCAGCTGTGGGACGTTAGGTTTCATGTACCGTATTTGTTTTCTTAAATTGGATTCTAAGTGGCATTAAAAAGGTCTTAAAAGTCTTAATTTGTACTTTGCTGAAATCTGCAGATACCCTGATTATGACAATCTAGAACACATGTGCCCTTGGCGAGTGTTGATAATTACACAGGCAATATTCCCTTAAAGCTTTCACTCGTGACTTTCCATTCTATCGTTATGTAATGCATTGAAAGGAATCTGTCTTGACACATCAGTTATCTAGAAAATAGTAAAGAAAAATAAATATTAACTGACCACTGATATTCAATGTCCATATCAACAGCTATCTCAGGCCACACAGTGGAGAATAGCTCTGGCATTCTCTTACAAAACAAAGGTGCAACACACAAGGACCAACCACTACTTGACCTCCCCACTGAGAGAAAGGTAGCCACACAGAACGCTGAGTGCGGTCACACAGAACAGGCCATCACACCACCCCATAACCCCACACAACGTGGAGCGCAGGAAAACAAAAGTCTACACAAAACCCTGCACCAACAGCAGAGGCCAGCGAGTGCCACCACATGCTAACACCGAAATAAATAAAAAAGTCAACAGAACTAAATAACCTAACTGGAACTTAAAAAACATACCTCGCAGCACCCTCAACGCTGAGAAGCTAACTATTCCTCACCTAGACTTCGTTGGCATTCGCCAGGGGCCACGGCAGGTTACCGCTCAAAAATATCACAAAGTGGGTTTTGGTCCCTCCAACCCTGGCAGGCTAACGACCAGGCTCGCTCAACAAAAAACTACCTTGTGGCACACCAACTGAAACCTCAGAACCAAAAAATAAACACCACCAAACACAGAAAAGCCAAAGTCTAGGGAGCGGAAAACTTACACAACTACACAAAACCGAGCTTTGGACGAGCCCACGTGGCTCAAAGGCCGCAACACACTGAGGGACACGGCACAGAGTAGAGATGCAGATAAAATCATATATTAAACATAGTGCAACAAAAAGGGTGACCGGACAGCAGACAAAAGGAATATGTGGTCAACTCAAAAACCATGGTGAGTCACTGGGGCTGAGCCACACTGCCGCCCAATGAGGGACACGACACAGAGCTGGATGCAAACAGTGTATTAACAAAGTACTTAACAAAAAAGGTAACAAGACAACGTAGACAAAAAGAATATGGTCGACTCAACAAGGTGAGACACTGCCACCTCTATAGCCCAGCCCCACCACTTCAGACGGGTGCAACACACATGCTCGCAGTTGGTCAATCAAGAAATCTGCTGCACCTGGATCGCAACACCACACAACATAACCCGTAACAGAACTAATATTCATATGGAAATGGCAGGTGCAGTAGAGTAGACTACCTAGCTAAAAGTTTTTTTTACATTAAAGGTGGAACAAAATATGCACCAATTTCTATTATCTGCTCTAGTGCCATCTTTTATCCATTATTTTAATGTACTAGCATACTGCAGAAAAGGGCTGGGTTTAAAAAAACGATTAATCGATTCTGAATCAAATGATTCAGAATTGATTCATGAATCCCAGAATCGATCTTTTATTTAATGAATGAATTAATAAATTGTTTTAATGTACTAGCATACTGCAGAATAGGTCTGGGTTTAAAAAATTGATTAATCGATTCTGAATCAAATGATTGAGTCGATTCATGAATCCCAGAATTGATCTTTTATTTAATGAATGAATGAATAAATTAAGGAATGAATAGTTCATTCATTCATTCATTTTTGGAAATCAATATCGATACCCAGCCCTAGTATTGATGTGTTGCATAACTTGGCAGTCATGTAATTAAGGTTACAGCTAAAAAAAACAAACAGGTTTTAATAACACTAACCGAATCGATATTGAATCGAATCGAATCGTGATAATCGATTCTGAACCTTGTGAATCGGAATCGAATCGATTCTTGAAATTCGAATTGATACCCAGCCCTACTGCAGAACCTGTCGTATCTGGGGGGGAAAAGGACTTTATTTGCTGTCCTCTGCATGAGTTGCTAGATGTGGCATGAATATTATTATTACATAGATAGAAATGCGCAGACTCTTTTGGTCGGTCAAAACTGTTTTTGAGATTATATAATTTTGTTCAATGGAATATGTAATAATTTAATCGGTTTAAAATAATAAAGTACCGTAATCTGCAGATTCTACGCTTAAAAAACTATTAGCAGCTGTGGGACGTTTCACATACCATATTTGTTTTCTTAAATTGGATGCCAAGTGGCATTAAAAAGGTCTTAAAAAGTCTTAATTTGTACTTTGCTGAAATCTGCAGATACCCTGATTATGACAATCTAGAACACATGTGCTCTTGGCGAGTGTTGATAATTACCCAGGCAATATTCCCTTAAAGCTTTCACTCGTGATTTTCCATTCTATCGTTATGTAATGCATTGAAAGGAATCTGTCTTGACACATCATCAGTTATCTAGAAAATGGTAAAGAAAAATAAATATTAACTGACCACAATGGTATTCAATGTCCATATCAACAAGGTTAGTGACGTGAGCCAGCTGTCAGGCCGACCATTAAGCCTAAACATGTTTCAGAAAAAGTTGTGTGCGCGTGTGTGTGCGTGCGTGCGCGCGCGCTGTATACGCTCACTCTAGCCCTGCATGAAAACTGACAATTATTTCTGAGAATCTAACTGTCTGTTGTTGTCGTCTCCCACAGTTGTCTATCACCACGGGAACAGCGCCACCGGCGGCCATTACACCACGGATGTCTTCCACATCGGTCTGAACGGCTGGCTGCGTATCGACGACCAGGCGGTGAAGGTCATCAACCAGTACCAGGTGGTGAAGCAGGCTGCGGAGCGCACTGCTTATCTGCTGTACTACCGCCGCGTCGACCTGATGTAGACGCCACGCACATGTGCAGGCGCACACACAAACACACACACACACACACACACACACACACACACTAAAATGCACTCATTTAACACACACACTCATACACTGGCATATAATACATACGGATTAGCACACATACACTTTCTTCTTTTTCTCCCTCTCTCTGTCTCTCTCTCTCTCTTTCTATCGTACACACACATGCGCACACATACATACACAAACTAATGAACAGGAACACTGCCCAACTTCTTCTCTTGCAAGATTCTCCTCTTCCTCCTCCCGGTCCCCAGCTTTTCCAACAACGCCTTTTTTCCTTTTATCTTTCTCGGAAGAACAGAAAAGGACACGTTCTAAAAAAAAAAAAAAAGAGTTCCCTGTGACAGCTTCCTCTTCTCTGTGACAGCTTCCTCTTCGTTGTGCGGCATTGCTGTTTTTTGTTTTGTTTTTGTTTTGTTTTTTAATGCTAAGAGGAGAGACTGTTGAATGGACTTTGGGGTGGGGGGGGGGGGGGACGGGCGGGGTGCAGGGTTGGGACCTGAGACTCACCTCTGAGCCCTCCAGCCTGGTTCAGATGGGGGGCACGGCTTCACCCACTGGAAGAACTTTGAATATCTATCTACCCATGCCAGGCTGCAGGGGGCTGTAGGACTGCTGGAGAGAAGTTATTATTTTGTTTTGTTTATCTACTACTACTTTTTTCTTTTCTTTTTTTAAGAAAATGGCATAGAAAAATCAGTGTTTTGCCTTTTAGTAAGGTGAGTTGTTGGCTGAATGAATTTGCAGCAGTTTAAAAGCCTGTTGAAATTTGTCCAGTGCATTTGAAAAAGGCCCAGCACCAGCAGACGACACACCGTTTACGTATGAATCTACGCACTCCCGAGGCGAGATGCTCTTCACGGCCACCACCTCCTCTTCCTCCTCCTCCTCCTCCACCACCTTCCTCACTTTTCCTAATGCTTTTAAATCTAGGTAACACTTGAGCCATCAAAAAATAGAAAAAAAAAAAAAAAACAGTGAGAAGAGGTGCTACAGTGTGCTGGAACCGAACGGCTTCCTTGTTTGAGAGAACCTTGCGTGGTTTCTGGGTGTAGAATTAGAATGACTATCTAAAACAATTTTAATTTCGCTTTAGGATTTAAATGAAAATAAATAAATAAAAAATATGCTTCTGTGCACGTAAAATATAACTGATCAATACAAGACGTGGGCGTGCAAATGCACATTTTTGCAGATATTTAAGGATTTGAAATGTATTAAAAAAAAAATCCGAATGAGGGTCACCTGGTTTGGCTCCCTGAGGGTTTGTGCTCGTTCTAAAAGGCTTCCCTGAGTACAGGCGCTGGAGACATGGCTAATGAAGACAGATTCCATCGCAATCACCTGCCCCGTGTTTACTTTGTACCTTTCCTGTCCCCCCACCTCCATCCTTCATTTGTCCTTTTCCCTGTACTGAACTTAAAGGTTCTACCTGTGTTTCTAGGCAGCCTGTCTAGAGTGGTATGGCAGCCACATCACCCCTGACCCCCCCACCCCCCTCAACTCACCAGAAAGAGGGGGCTGCCTTAGGTTCGGTATGTGAGGGCTTCTAATCCAAAGCTCCACTCAGTGTACGAGTCCAAACCCAGTCGGGGACAGCTGTTAGAAGTCTGTCAGGTGTTAAGGGAATGTACCTGACCCTGCGTGCTTTTCCTGTTTTATGGTAGCAAGCAGTTCCTCTCCAGAGATGAGAGAGAGACACTGGCCGTGGTGAGGGGAAGTGGGATCACACCTGTTCTTGGATCTAGTTATAAAATCACCCCACAGTAAACACACAAAAGGAATCATGTTTGCTTTTGTTTTCAAGATCTTGCTTTTGCATCATTTATTATTCATTGATTGTGTTCAATTGAGTTTCAGTTGGAAAAAAAGATGTCATGTTTTTTTGTTTTTTTTGTTACCTTTCATTTGTTGAATATTACCATACCCCTTTCCCCAGAATTAAACTTGCATTCTGAATTGGTATTTGAGAGAAATTACCCAAGGTTAAGCACAACAATGAATAAAATTGTACAAGTTATTTGTTTGATCATATTTCTCTTCATTTTCTTCATTTTTCCTGTGCTAAGTTGGATCCATTCTCCAGGTGATCGAACTCAGTCAGTATCCGAACGTGTCGATATTGAACCCTTTACTTAGAGGACCTTAGCAGTTCATTACTGTGCTGAAGGTTGGGTGCATTGTGGTTCACTCTTGCTCTGTATGTCCCCAAAACAGATCATCTGTTTCATACGTGCATAAAACGTAATGCATGTGCACACACCCACACACACACAGTCTCTCACAAACATACTTGCACGCATACTGTACTTGGGCAACGAGTACAGGGACTGCAGATGCAAATTAGCCTAAGGCTAAGTCTGGTGCGATGCATCAAATGTTCTTACATTTGTTTTAATTGCACATGGTCCCTTCCAAATAAAATTGAAATCAAAAATCAAAAAAAGAATAAACTGAGGTTCAAAGCTGGGAACAGGTTCTTTTCAAGGCGCCTCTCACAGCCCTGTTTCTGACCCCTGGAACCGTTGGTGCAGTGTGAAATCATTTTTTCCCACATTGGAATAGCAGAGCATGCAGTTTAGAAACAACGGGAAGAGCTTGTTTTAGCCCGGCCCTCCTCACTTTGTGGTTTGCTCAACAATGGTAGGAGAGACTTGCCACCTTTTTATTTTGAAGAGAATCGGGTAAATCTCCGTAATCAGCTCATCTGCACCTTGCACATGCTCTTTCTGCACTACATACTACGCTAAATTTGAGGTGTCACAGTGAAACGACTCAACGATTCCCTTCCATGAAATTGGCATTGTGTAATATTTTGACTTATAATGTATATTGTGTTTATTGAGTGACTGCCTTTTACAGTCTTAATTGTGCAGATTTGGTTCCCTCCACAGACATTTGCGTTTACTATGGGTATATAAAGTGAAAAACTTTCCCCTGCGGAAACCAAAGGATACAGTCATATTGACCCCTGTTGCCTTCCAGAATTGCTCAAAGTCTCCTAACTGGTTTCACCACCTTGAGTCCTTGGTTTCTCATGACAAGTTGGCATGACTCATTCCAGACAGGCCATCAAGCCCATCTGGTCAGATATTATGATACTCCTCATTATCTAAGTGTTAGTTCAGTTGTGCTGATGGGGATGTGGTCATGTCTGCTCATTGTGACAATGTTGTTTTGATTTATTGTTTTTCTTCCCCTCTGAATGTTTCGAAGATGGAAATTTGAAATTGACAGATAAGCTTTCTGTTGTCCAAGATTTATTCTTAGTCTTTTTTTTAATGACTGCGGTCAGGAAATGTGCTGGCGAATTGCTTCAATGATGTCGTTCTGTTCAGTTTGTGCTCCCTAACAGCATTGTATGCGGAGAGCTTGTGTTGGGATATTGACCTGAAAACAAACTATATGCTTCTTAAGCCTCCAGCATTCTACTACTTTTGTTTATTGTTCAAATAAAAGATTGTGGAAAAAAACAAAACAGTTTGCTAATGAAGTGTAGTCAGAACACTGCTTAGCTTTCTTATGATGCTCCAACATCTGCAGTCTCAACACCTTGGACAGCCCTACAGAACAATGCACAATAAACCAAAACAAAAACCTGCCAAGCAGCAGAAAACCCATCCTTCCTGTGTGTCCATGCGTTGTGACCTTCCAGTCTATGCATGTGCGAATTGTTCCCTTTCTAGGAACAACCCTGTAATGTCTCGCCTTACAGCCCTTTACTTGTCCTACAGTGTTACAGCACTTCCAGTATGTCTAGCATCCCTAGCATGCATCTGGCTGGCTGTGGTCGCGCTGGCCGTCTCCCTGCCCCGACTCCACATGAGTTTACCCAGGCCGGCCCATCGTTCTAGAATGTGCCAGGGAAGGCTTTTCCTCGCCCCGCGGTTTCTTTTGAGCTATAATTTGGCCTTGTGCTTAGATGCTGGGTGCGGTGTACGCTCTCAGACTTTTAACGTGTAATTAAGCGTGGTATTTTCCTTGTTAATGTCACAGCGTAGCTAAAGATCACCTCTTTATAGGCCTGTGGCGTAGAGGGAAAATTACAGCTGTGGCCAGCTCCTGATGGACCACCTGTACTCAGAAGTGTCTCTTTCAGCCGCTCTGGGGGAGCCATAGATACTCTAGTTAGCCTGCTTGTTTTCCCTTCTCCCTTCTTAAGGCTTGAGTGGATGTTTATAGCCAGAATATATTTCAAAACAAGCCAGTAATGTCTAATGACCATGTTGTAGTGTGGACCCTGGCATGGATGCTCTCCAGTCACTAGCTATGCTGTGGTGGGGGGTGAACAAGGCATTTTTAATGCGTCAGTCACACATTGCCACTCCACATTTCTGTTTTACACTTGTGATGTTTACTTAAGTCTTCCAAGGCTCAGCTGCCTGCTGCCCATTTGTGAAGATAATCTCAGAGCTCTGATGATCAGGATGGGCTGAATCACCCAGAGAGTCCAGAGAACATGACGTCCAGCGCCCTCCTCGTCTGACTGGGATCTGTCTCACCTCTGTTCACCAGACAGATGGAGAGATGGATGTTGCGGAGTAGGGAAACCTGATATTCTATGTTCAGGCAAATGTATGGGTTTTACACAGACTGCCTTCTCAACACCAGCCGGTCCAGATTTGTCCCCTAACCACCTGTTTTCTTGTTT
This sequence comes from Borostomias antarcticus, assembly GCF_949987555.1. Classification (NCBI taxonomy): domain Eukaryota; kingdom Metazoa; phylum Chordata; class Actinopteri; order Stomiiformes; family Stomiidae; genus Borostomias; species Borostomias antarcticus. The sequence continues at coordinate 23,598,724 of NC_140237.1, forward strand.
TTACAAGCATTGTTCTTGGCTCCAGAAAACTGCAACGTGAGACCGTTTCCTGTCTGTAGTAGGCAGCAAGGTCATTCAAACAGAGGGGGAATGTACATACTTTCAGAAAAGCTCCCTTACAATAACATTGCTGTGGTTTAGACTACACAATTCAGTAATTTGGATGTTCAAATTTGTAGTTTGAATAGCAGAGAGCTGTTTAGGCCGTTACACACTGGCCCAACAATGACCAACAAACGGCAACATTCCAAACATTCTCTTGTTCTCTGTTGGATTTAGAATGTTTGGGAAAATAACACCCTTTTCCAATTAGTTATGGAAACAAGGGATGTTACACCATAGTTTTTTGGGAAATCATAGCACACACTGGTCAAACATAACAACAACCCCAACAAACGCTAATTGAGCAAGTTGAATCGGGGGGGGGGGGGGGTCAGATTCCAACAAACATCAATGAGCATAGCACACCAACCCAACGGCACCCTACAACTGTTGGTGTTTGTTGGCCATTGCTGGGGCAGAGTGAATTGGCCTTTAAGGTGCCTCCAGCTCCCTCTGCTGTTGGCTCCGTCCCAGCCAGTCAAACAAATGGCCGGCCTTGAGCCTGGTTTCCAGGCATGCACACGATCACTCCTCATTCCCGTCAACTAGTGACGATGGTCCCTGTGCCACCCCCCTCCCCCACTGTGCCTTCAACCACCTATCCTCCCATCTCTTCTCTTCAGTGTCTGGTTTTATGCTTGTATTCTTTCCCCTTATAAGGCAGCATCTGAGCTTTGTAATGCTTTCACTCTGAACCCTTTACCCTTTCAGGGCCGCCACCCCCTACACTCCCTTTTGGTTCACTGTCCGCGCGCTGTTCGTCCTCATACGGTCTCTACCCTCTTTCTCTCCCCCTGTCTCTCCATACCCTCCTCCACTGGCCCCCAGCCCCGCCAGCCTCGCTCTACTTCCTGTTAAATGGGGTTCCTCCACAGTGCCCCTCAGTCGTTAAGGGTAACAAACACACCGTGGTGACCGGCCGGGGCTTGGAGGGTCTCCCCAGCCCCTCTTCAAATAAACCCCAGCCCAGGGTCGCAGGGCGGGAGCTACCTCGGAAAAGGGGAGGGTGTTCCGAAATACTGTTGATGTGAGTATGATCCCCCCCCCTTAAGTGGAGCTTGGCATCTGGACTTGGGCCCAACTCAGTCAAGGTCATGGTTCGTGTTTGCTCTACCTGAGGACCCTCCCATGCAATGGAAGATTACATAATGACACGTTGCAACCATTATGCCTAAAAAAGAGGATGTTTGTATTATATAACCTTCAAGATTCCTTTATTTGTTACTTCCAATATACCCTCAGCCTTGCATTAAAAACAGAATAATAAATAAAATGATCCTCGTCTTCTACAAACCCCCTTGTGATTGTATAAAACCCTCCAGTGGACACAGTAGAATTGTGACCAAATTACATAAATTCTGAAAAAGTATCTCATTACTTAAATTCTGTGCCCTAGCTGCAGGTAACAGCGCCCCCTTGTGGACACATGACAGTCATCAAAAACGACACTGCAAGGATCGGCGATCTCTCCATCATGGCAGTGGAAACAAAAATCAACAGTATACTCCATTGCATTGTAGTACATTACCGAAAAGCTGGACCGATGCCTTACGGAGAGAGGTTGAGGAAAAAGGAGAAAGATTTTCTCATCCTTCGTCTTGTTGACATACGAGCTGCATTACTTGGGTACCTGGGCACAGGGCTGGAGTGTTTAAACTGCTGAGTTTCATTCTGGGTTTCTCGGGTGATTGGAAGAAAAAAGTGTCGGCCTTTAGCCAGCTACATACACCGTGGCCTTTTTAAACTGCCATACCCGGCTTGAAAGGGCAACAGAGGGGTTTTACGGTGGAGGAGAAGCTAAATCACTGAATGGAAGCCCCCTCCCTCCCTCCCCCTCTCTCTCTCAACATTGACCAGTAATGTCACTGTGGTTAACATAATGTTGTTATGTTTGACGTTATCAGAGCTCTGCACCACATTTTTGGTAATTGAGAAGTAATGTAAATATGTTTGCTGGGTTCTTAGCGAGAGGGTGGTAGAGGATGTGATATGTCCCGTTTAGTAGCACCCCACACCCCCCCGGGCCCCGACCAGACTGGAGAGGCTGTGTGTGTGTGGGCCCCCCTCCAAGCGGAGGGTGATGGTCCCTCACACTAGGGAGGCCTAGAAGTTCCCCAGGGTCAGCAGTGATCCGACTTCTTTGAGAAGTCTTCAGGAGGACTGAAAGCAGGTCTGTCTCCAGGCAGTACATTACTCTGTACACATCAGGCTCCTCAGCAACACCTGAACTCCATGAGACTTATTCTAGGCCGGCGTCCCAGAACTACTGCACATTTCAGGGTAACGATTGGGGGAGGAGACATGTTAATGATACTGGTACTAAGACGCCCCTGTTCATGTCTGTGTAAAGATAGACAAGCCCTGATGCACTTAAAAGCAACTGCAAGGGCCTTGTGATGTCTCACCGTCCCGAGTGTACCTACTGGTACCTGCCCGCAATAAAACAGCATTGGGTTTCTGTAGTAAGCCTTTTAAACCCATATCAATAACTAAGACTATTTGCAGACGGTAATTGGCCTGTTAAAATCGGTTCCTTTTCTGTGTGGTCTCCGATTGTGATCTGAGGTGACTGTTGTGGGCGAGGGGCTGGCCTAGTTCTAGCCTTCGTTAGGTACTGTATAGTCTGACTCAATGGATGTAAGTTTGGTGGATAAACATTGTCATCCGTTTATTACTGCCCAATCAGTGGAGGCCATTCATGCAGTCGGCCAATCCTGACTACGTGAAGCAACGACAACCTAGCAACCGCCCCGCTGAAGACGATTGTGATTGGTTTAAAAAAAAAAATACAGTGTTTTCCTCCCTACGCACGAATGGTAATGAGTCCAGTCTCCAGCGCTGACACTGCATAAACAAAGTGTGGAGATAGGTCTGGCTGTGCAAGAATAGATACCGTACAGGCGGGTGAATAGTTCCAACAACCCTGTTTGTAATAAGGCTACATTCTCAGCAGTGTTCCCTGAGAAACATTGTATAAGGGAATGATGGGTAGAAATGTACACTGTGCAGCACTGTGGGTTCTACTCTAAATAAAAAGAGAGGACATGAATGTGACAGCATGATGAACCGCCTTTTCGACACACGAAACTCCGTTTGGCTTTGTTACCGCTCCAACTCAAATCCGCGCCTGGCACGCCGGACCTCTCTCGTCCTCCCTGCGCCAACTATCATAATTCCTCACGGCTTGAGCGTGTTTTAAACGCGCTCAACCCTTTCATGTGATGCAGTGGGGCCCAAATGAAGCCCAGCCGACCCGGGGCTCGTCGTCATCGTCTCCGTCTTTCACAAACAAACCCGCGGCCCGGTGGTCCCTCGTGGCCTGGAGTGTTTACGCCCGTCTGCCGGTGACCAGGCACCGTGTCTTTGACCTCATCCTGAGGTCTGTGTGAACACCGCGGACGGCCCGTGCGTATACCGTTGCGCGTGCACGGGACACTGCTGCTGGGTGTGAGCTGTGTAGCAGCCTAGTTCATCCACAGCTTGATACGGCCTCCTGATGACCTCTCAAAGACGTCGGATCCTTGCCGCCCCCGGGAACTCCTATTCCTCCTTAGTGTGAGCGCCGGGCTCGCTGCCCTTCCCCTCGAAGGGAGGCCTCCGCACACACACACAGCCTCCAGAGTCTGGTCGTGGGGGGTGGGACCTGGGGTGGTGTGTGGACTGGTCATATCACATCCTCTACCACCCTCTCGCTAAGAACCCAGCAAACATATTTACATTACTTCTCAATCACCAAAAATGTGGCGCAGAGCTCTGATAAGGCCAAACATAACAACGCAGTGACATTACTGGTCAGTGTTGAGAGAGGGGGGAGTGGGGGGGGGGGAGTGGGGGGGGTCTGAAACACAGTAGGTGTCGGCGCTGTTTACATTTACAAAGGTGTGGGAATCTCAAGCAGTAGGCGATTTGAGGTTCCAGCCGTCCACTGCCCAAGTCAAGTACTGGTAATATGTGGAAGCTTTATTAGCATGTAGTATGCATGTAGCTACTGTACCCCCCCCTGTAGATCAGTCACTCAGAGCAGCAGTGCGGTCAGTGTCTGGCAGGGTGTCAGTGCTGAGAGTGGTTGGCAGGCCTGTGCCAGAGGTGCTGCTGTAATGTATGAATGTTGGAAGGCTGTAGCGGCAGTAGCTCAGGAGGTAGAGCAGCCAGCTGGAAACTGGAAGGACCGATTTGTAGTGTCCCTGAGCAAGACACTGAATCCCAAATCGCTCCCCGTGCGCCATTGGGAGGCTGCCCACTGCTCCTGACTGGGATGGATCAAGTGCAGAGGACACATTTGACTGGCGACTACACTGCCGTGTGCCCTATAAGACACTTTCATTTGTTTGTTTGTTGATTGATTGATTGATTGGTCTGTTGATTGATTTATGTGCATTTCTGTGTGTGTGTGTGTGTGTGTGTGTGTGTGTGTGTGTCAGTATCAGTTCAGTATCTCATTGGATTCCAGTTTGATGCGAGTCTCCATACCTGGGGGTGTAAACAGGGATATGAGTTCACCACAGGTTGTGTGATCTTCAGAGCCAACGTCGAGCTGTGCCGGACTTTGAGCAGAGATACTGTAGAAAGAGAGCTAGGGATTGAGAGCGAGAAAGAATGAAAGAAAGAGTGACAAATTGCCTCTTCTGCAGATAGCTGAACTGTTTGCACATGCAGCATGGACAGCCTAGGAACGGCCAGGAGAAAAAAAGAGCCGTGAAAAGCGCTCCATTCTTTCTCCGTGTTTGTTTTACAAGTGCTCTGTGGTTCCTTAAAACTGGTCAGAACGTACTGCCCCTCCACCCTGCCTGAGAGAGAGACCCCGTTTGTGGCATCACAAATGAACAATTTTGTGGCATCAGAAAATCTATGAAACATCTATTATCCTTGTAGATTCAAGGGCGTGTAGCCATGTATCACACATACTAGGAATTTGACTACGGTTAAGCGCGCGCTGCTGCAGACAACATAGGACGGTGCAGGACAGGAAAGTGCAAAGACATGACAGTACAAAACAGTGCACACTGTGAAGGTCTCATTAATACCATGATGATATTGTACAGTTATAGACGTTACATCATTATCAAGAATACTTATTTACCATATTGCATCATTAAGAAAGTTGTGGGTTATTAAAATGTCTATTAAACTATTAAAATAGTTAATCTACATAGTCGTAGACCTAGATAGATAAAACTACTGATTTAACCCTCGGGTCAGTGATTTCCATACCTTGCGTTTTCCTTTTCAACATCGTCAGAGCTCTTGATGCCTGCCAAGAACATAGCCTTCTTGAGGGGGTTGGCTGGTGGGGGAGTGAGAAGGATGAGTTAAGATTTTTTTTTTTCCTCTTCACTCCTTGACCGCGGGGTCTCCTTCGCTATAAAAGGCACGAGGAGCCGCTGTGAAGTCAGTCAGAAGTCACCAAGTTCCTCTCTCCTGCAGGATCACTGCCAACGAGCACAGCCGTCGGTCGGAGCAGCCTCTCGCAAGGAAAAAATATCCAATTTGCGCACAGAAGAAATCGCTTGAAATTCAATTTATTATCACAGAACTCATTTGGATAGTTGTCGGATAAACCAACGATTCAAGGTAAAAACCCATTGCAATTTTTTTTTTGTTAAATTCTAAAGTCATTGTTTTTTATTTATAAAAAAAGCATTGTTTCATGGTTATCAACATTTCAGTGGTAAGTACATTAAAACGTCAAAACAAATTTGAACAGTTTTTTTCTGAATGAGTTCCCTCACTTGAATCTGTGTTTAATCGGAATGCATGGGTTCAGTGTCATCCGTGGGTCAGAGAGGATGGTTGGACTGGGCTGTATTGGGGTAGGGTTTCTTTGGGTGGCACTGGTGCCTCGCGAGTGCCAAGGGGAGCAGGGGGAGAGAGAGAAAAGGGGATCATTTGCAGAAACTGAATGGTAGCGAGACCTATTCACAGACCAGTAAATCCCCATGTGTTCACTCATGTAATGCAACAGTATAACAGCTTAGTGCCGCTGGCATTCATTCACACCATCCCACTTCTAACATCTGCTGGCACTGCTGGCATGCCCCAGTCTGGCATGTCTCAGGTCAATGGGGAAATGCACTGTACACTAGACGTGTACATAGTGCAGTGAGTTTATCAACAAATTAGGCTGTCTGAATGAAGTAGCTCTGTTTCGTCTGTGAGGAGGTGTTGTATGTAGTACTGTTGTGTTTGTGAATGATGCTCCCTCGCTTGGCCTGGGGGACAGTGGAGAACAGTTCTTTCAGAGACACCAGGTGAGGTTCCATCAGTAGGCTACTGTAGCAGTGCCAGTGCGGAAGACTCTTGTTTCTGTGGGCTGGGGCAACCAGTGTGTGCGCGCGTGTGTGCCTGCTCCTCTGCCACACAGGTATAAAATTCATGAGAGCGATGAGAAGCTCCCAGAAATAAAGGGCCGATGGAGGCTTGGCGTGAGAAGGGCGGTGGGGGGAGAGAGAGGGGCATGGCGGCCAGGCTGCCGGCTGGCTCTGAGAGCCGGGGCACGGGGCTGGCGCTGGCTGGGACACTGTGTTGACACAGACCGGGGTGTCAGACCTCAGGCCGCCTTTCCAGAGGGAGAGGCAGAGGGGTTGAAGTATGCAGGCAGGGTGGACTGTAGGACCATTCTCTCTCTCTCTCTCTCTCTCTCTCTCTCTCTCTCTCTCTCCCTTTGCTCCCCCCTCCTAACCCCCTCACTCTCTCTCTCTTTCTCTCTCTCTCTCCCTTTTCTCCCCCTCCTAACCCCCTCAATCTCTCTCTTTCTTTCTTTCTTTCTCTCTCTCTCTCTCTCCCTTTGCTCCCCCCTCCTAACCCCCTCACTCTCTCTCTCTTTCTTTCTCTCTCCCTTTGCTGCCCCCTCCTAACCCCCTCACTCTCTCTCTCTTTCTTTCTTTCTCTCTCGCTCCCTTTTCTCCCACCTCCTAACGCCCTCACTTTCTCTCTTTCTTTCTCTCTCTCTCTCCCTTTGCCCCCCCCTCCTAACCCCCTCACTCTCTCTTTCTTTCTCTCTCTCTCTCTCCCTTTGCTCCCCCCTCTCTCTCTCTCTCTCTCTCTCTCCAGCAGGCTGATTTAGTAGCTGCCATTTGTGCTGTCTTAGCCTGTGGCTGGCTGTGGCCGGGAGCCTAGCTTGTGGCACAGGAGGATCGACAGACTGCCTCAGATTCTCTTCCTCGTGTGATTCGACCGTCCTCCCCTCTCGGACTCTGGGGTTTTAGGATGGTGATTGTTTTCTATTTAGAGAGAGGCGGGGGCGATGAAGATGGGCGAGGAGGTTCGAATACGGATGAGCCTCTCTGCCCCAGTAAATTCTGGGCTTTGGGCCCAGGAGGGGCGTGACCCTAAGACTGATTGCTCCCTTTCCAGTCAAATTAAAACTCACTCTAGTATCCTGTGCCGTCAGGGAAAACGAATGTCTTTGATGAAATATTGTATCTGTGTTTACAGATCGGGGTCAAAAGTCCAGACTAAATAAATCCTCCAGGACAGAAGTTATCCGACAGAGGAGGGAGTGATATTGTCAGGTTGAATGGCCATGCCAGACAGTGAATGCTACAGTGGCGTTCTTCTTGCCTGCCCCACCTTAAGGTGTCTGCACACGGCCCCAACCAACGCCAACCAACTCCCAACACCCAGCATTGTAAAGTTGGCAGTTGTTAGAATGTTGGAAGTTGCAAAATCCATCCAACTGACACCAACAGTCACCAACAAACATGGCACACCAATCCAACGTCGGTGTTGGTTGCCTTTGATTGGGGCAGTGTGCACCTTTACTTACTTGTGGTTTGATTTATGACTTCTTTGTCAGATGTCCAAGATAAAAGAAACCAAATGAACACGGGGGGATTTCCTTATGTGAGTCAATTCTGATGCATTAACCAATGAGCTCAGCGACCTACAGTACTAAAGACTATGATTAGGCACCGCATGGATCATAATGGATAGGAGTGTAATTGCTGTATTAAAGTAGAGATGAATGGGGCTTGGAGAGGATTTGGCTACAGGCTGGGTGATGATCTGCTAACAATGTTGTGATTAAACTGATGAGCTACAGCGTGATGGTTGAAATCGTCTGGGACAGAATCCAGTGGTATGGAGTAATACTATCTGGTTGGATGACCATGCCTGTGAATGCTAACACCAATTTAGGGGACTTCTCCTGTCAAAGGGTGAGGGGAAGTGGTGTCGTCATCTCTCACAGCATGCGTGAGTTCTGAGTTCACTGTGCCCTCCATTCGCTCCTCTTAGAATCACAATTGAGAGAGCGAGACAGCAGCAATTGACGGAGAGGTTTTCTATCCAGTGTTTGGTGCCAGGGCTCTCTGCGTGCGTGTGTGTGTGTGTGTGTGTTTGTAGCTGCTGTGTTGGCTCGCTTCTCCACCAGGCTATGTGCTCATCTCCTCGCCCCACCTCATGAGCTGTCAGAGAGGCAGCCAGCCTGACGCAGGAGGAGGTGGGGTAACAGAGTGTGTTTCCCCCCCCCCCCCCACAGGCCGGAGTCTGCAGGCACTAAGGAGTGGAGCTCACACAAGGCCGCCCACTGTAGTCTACCCAGACCCAGAGCCCTGTAGACAGACAGTCCAGAGAGCCAGAGACCAGAGATGACCACCGCTGCTATGGCTGCCTGGCTGCGCGCCCTCCTGTCCCTCTGCCTCTCCCTGGCGCTCCTGCTGCTCTCCGCCCGGGACGCCGCTGCCCTCGTCCTGCCCGACTCCGAGGACCTGAGGAAGCTGCTGAGCCGGTACCAGGATGAGGGGGACCGAAACGGCACCGCCGCCGCAGGAGGGGGCACTAGGACCCGGCGGGCCATCCAGTGGTCGGACCGCGAGGAGATCCTCCAGCTGCACAACAAGCTGAGGGGCGAAGTCCACCCCACCGCCTCCAACATGGAGTACATGGTGAGACACACACCCGCCCGACTGGCGCAATCTACGGGCGTAGCCGTGTTTCGCCATCAGCACCAGCAGGCTGACTCAACTATCATTTCATTTCAGGATTATTTGGGAGGGACAGTGCAGGTTAACAACCTAAAACAAAGGAACGTAAACAAGCCAGAGTGTAACCAGAGGCTAATTTCCATCTGTTGTCCCCAATAAGATGTTACCTAAAAACACAGAAGCAATATATGCATCACATAATATAATTATGCAGTAAGCATCACATAATTCTGTACACATCAAATCACAATCACGTATCGAAGGTACACATCATACAGAGGATGTGTGCCTTCGATATGTAGTTGTGATTTGTGATTGTGATTTGATCCACACACAACTCACAGCTCCACACACATCCTGGACACAGTTACTGTACATCACTTGTCTCTTCATGAAGGGTAGCAGACAGTTTCACAAGCTTCAAACTTTGTCCGGCGCGTTAGCAATCAGCGTTTTGCCTGAATCCCCAAAGTTTGACGTCTGATTCGTCTAAGGGAAGGAGAGACAGACTTCAGTCTTTGCTGTATATTTGGGTCTATTGTTTGCTTGAATGCGTCAGCAAATTGCTGCCCAACATCGAGGTGCGGAGGAGTGTTAATGGGCCCCTGGTTGATGCCTCACCATAATGACAGGGTGTTGGTTTGACCACTAAAATGGTCTCCCTACCTCCCCCACTCTCTCCCTCTCTCTCTCTCTCTCCTGGAAAAGATGAACTCATGGAGGAGAGTTGCTGCCGGCCAACTTACAGAATATACTGCAGGGAGGATGATTGCACTGACTCCACACTACCTGCTGAGAGAGAGAGAGAGAGAGAGAGAGAGAGAGATAAAGAGACAAAGAGACAGAGTGAGGGAGATGACGGCATGCTGGGTCATGAGAGGGCAAAGGGACCGAGGGAGAGAAATGGATTACTTCATGGAGAGAGAGATGGACAGAGTGGGAAAGGGGTGACGGATGAGAGAAAGAGAGAGAGAGAGAGAGAGAGAGAGAGAGAGAGGGTAAGCTATGGAAAGCCATTGCATACATAGAGCTCTGGATGTTATTGAGGGAGACAGTGTTTATGGAATGCGCTGATTGGGTAAGTGGGTGCACTGATTCCAATGTAGTTTGTATATGGACATACGTGGGGGATTGTGGTTAATGTAGTACAGATGTAGCACTGACTGTGACTGTGTGGTTACTGTAGGAGAGGGGAGGAAGAGGCCTAAGGTCTCTTCCTGCTGTGTTCCATGCCAGGCCTCAGAGAACAGGCTGTCTCCGGACGACCAGACTAGGGTTACACCCTATGGGCTGGTGGGCTCTGTGTGTGTGTGTGTATGTGTGTGTTTGTGTGTTTGTTTGTGTGTACAGTATGTGTATGTGGTGGTGACCACCAAGGGCCTGGAAATTTACTGAGCAGTTGCACTGAGAGGAGCCACACTGTAGCTATAGACCCCTTCTCTCCCTTTCCCTCCCCCCTGTCCCCTGGTGAGGAGTAGGAGCATAGAGGAGGTGTCACCCCCCCCCTCCCCCCCATCCCATCCCATCCCTGCTCCCCACAGGTGGAGAGAAACCCGCTCAGGAAATGTGGCTAATTCTGCTTTGATTGCTGGGGATTTTTAGTGGACCGGGGCCAGGCTGCTCCACTCATATGTCCCGGGCTAAAGTTAATGTTTTACTTGTATTCATCTCAGTTTCAGCTTTTTGGGAGGGAAACGGAGGAGGGAGGGGGGGGGGGGGGGGCAGAGGCCCACGAAGACTACAGTAGCTAGCAAGCAAAAGACAGGACAATTGTTTTAACACTGAGGAAGATTTCACTGCTTTGTTGAAAGCTGCATTGATATCTGCGTTGTGGTAAATCTGGTATTAAAAGGAACATGTATTGTGTGTGTGTGCACGTGTGTGTGTGTGTGTGTGTGTGTGTGTGTGTGTGTGTGTGCTTGCATGTGTGCATGCATCCAGGTGTGGGATGAGGAGTTGGAGCGCTCTTCCACTCACTGGGCAGAACAGTGCCAGTGGGAACATGGACCTGAGGATCTGCTCATGTCCATCGGACAGAACCTGGCTGTTCACTGGGGCAGGTGAGGCGATGTCACACACACACACACACACACACACACACGCCTGCACCACGCGCACACGTATGCACTGTAAATCTGACGCTAACGGTGAGAGTGTGAAGATGAGTTGTTTGAAAGTGTGTGCGCTGAGACCCCTGCTGTGAGAGTGCATGTGAGTCTCTATGGCAACCTTTATACAGGAGTGTACATTCTCATGTCGTGTGTGTTGTGTTGTGTTGTGTGTGTGTGTCTGTGTGTGTGTGTTTGCGTGCTCACTGCCCTGCAGCCTGACAGTAGGGCTCTTTGTCATCGACGGCTGCCTCAGCAGGTGCCATTCCAGGAATCCGCTCGTTCTCACAGCCCCCTGCTCACACCCCCTCTCCCCAACACCCCCCCCCACTCCCCCCCTCCCCAGGCTCTCTCTCTTCTGATGCCAACCCCGGCCATGGGCCATTTTTTCCCCTCTCTCCCTCTCTGCTGGCCAGTTGTAGCCCACGCTCAGCACTTTTCACTACCGTAAAAAGAGATGTTTACAATAAATTGATTCGTCAGGCTGTGTGGAGCTGTGTTTAGTTTTGTGTAATTTTTACTCCAGCGTGGCTCCGGTTCTCCAGTGTTGGAGGGGGAACAGGCAGCAGGTCTGTGCACCAGGTCGTCAGAGCCGGACTAATCAGCCAAGGCCATGGGTGGAGGGGGGCTGGTGTAGTGCGTCTCAAGCCCGGCCAAAGGGCCTGGAAGCCCCCCAGCTGTATGAACTCTCTGTGCTGAGATTGTTTGTGCACTGCTGCCCTGCAGGTACCGCTCCCCAGCCTACCACGTCCAGGCCTGGTACGACGAGGTCAAGGACTACACCTACCCCTACCCCCAGGAGTGCAACCCCTGGTGCCCCGAACGCTGCTCTGGACCCATGTGTACCCACTACACTCAGGTATTGAGACTCAGCAGGGTGGAGGGAGGAGGGAAGGGAGGAGGAGGAGGAGGAGGAGGAGGAGGAGGAGTAGGACAAGGGTTGATGCCAAAACACTGCATCAAAGAACCTCCTCATACTTGAGATGACTTATAAGCCTTTGTTCACGTGCTGAGTTGTCCCCTGAACTCAAGCAAAACATTTTATCCCTCGTGGCTTCTAAGGATCCCGTTTTAGCTTAAAACTTTTACGAGTTTCCTTTGAGCCGCTATAGTTGATCCGGAGACGTGTGAAGTCTGCGAAGTGTCCGTCCACATGTTTCCTCCAGTGGCACGTGATACGGAGCAGATGTGACCGCCACAGGTGAGGCCTGTCGGCTATCCAGGGACTGTTTGACATAACACCTGGTGAGCCGCCATCTCACTGGGAGGACCTGGAAAGAGAGGTCTGGCTGGGAGACAGGGCGAGAAGAGACGAGGAGCGAGACAGGGAGAGAGGACAAAGAGAGGACCTTGGCAGAATTAAACTGTTGAAGAACAGAGGAAATTAAGGAGAGAAGAGGTACAGTTAGGGGGGAACAGGGAGAGTGTGTGTGAGTGTGAGAGAGAAGGAGGTATAAACAGGAAGAGAGAAGTAACCAGAGAGAGAGAAAGAGTGTGTGGGGGGGGGGTGTCTGGCCTCCTCTCCCCATAGACTTTACTTTTCAGTAGCTGGGATGGGTTTGTGAAAACAGACTCACCCCCTCCCGCTACGTTCACACTCAAAGCAGGTCAGTGGTGTCTGGAGGCTGTTCCCAGGCTCGCCAGCAGGCGCCTCCCCGTTTGACCTGGATTCCTTTGAAGATGCAGGAATGTAGAGGGGGCAATGCCAAGGCCCTGCGCCCTCTCCTTGTTTCTGTCTTTCATTTCCTAGGAATGCTAGAGGCTAGTGGTGGTGGGTTGCTGGTCCTTACAGTACCTCTGCTAGTCAAGAGGCTAGGAGAGGCTAGGCTAACTCCTCTGTATGCTAGGCGAGTCTAGGCTATCTCCTATGTATGCTAGGCTAGGCTGGCTCCTCTGTATGCTAGGCGAGTCTACGCTATCTCCTATGTATGCTAGGCTAGGCTGGCTCCTCTGTATGCTAGGCTAGGCTAGCTCCTCTGTGTGCTAGGCGACGCTAGGCTAGCTCCTCTGTATGCTACTGTACCACAGTCATTCAGTCAGTGTCCACGGTGGGCGCTGAGCACAAACACTAGCTCCCAGCTCTCCTCTCTCTCTCGGCCCATCTTTGGTCGTAGCTGAGTCACTGTCTCCAAGTCAGCGCTGCTTCTGGCCCTGGCCCAGGAAAGAGACATTCCTGACAGAGAGGGAAGAAGGGAGAGCTACAGAGGAGGGACGGTTTCTCTGAACATACTGTATTGCAAAAGGAAGTAAGCAGTGTGTATCCATGTGTAGGACGACTACCAGACAAGTCCTCCATAGGTGCTATAGCTTTATATTTTACTAGCCTTACTATTGACAGTATCCTTTGTTCAATCCCAATTTCTTACATTTAGCAGATGCTTTTATCCAAAGAGACATACAATTATGAGCTAGTGTTGGGGTTAAGTGCCTTGCTCAACAGTAGCCAATGACTGATGGGAAATCACTTGTCAAGTTGCCAGGCCCGGACTCAAACCAGCCAAGTTTCAGTCACCGGTCGGACGCTCTAACCACAAGGCTGCCCTACCGCCCGGCCAAACGATCGCCAAGGAACATTTCTTTATCCTGCTGAAGGGGATCAGGGGGGAACGATTGCCGGAGTGTCACAGGAAACAAACTGCGGTCACACTCCAGGTCTTCTCCTTCCTTCGACTGGCCCTGAATGAAAGAACAGCCTCTTCTCCGGGGCCCCCGAAGCCCCATCAATCTGCCCTAGGCACCTCAGCATGGGAGCCCCTTCCTGTTGTCAGACTGACAGATCTATGAAGGGAGAGATGGATGGATGGAGAGAAAGAGAGGAGGGGAAAGAGAGACAGAACAGTGGGAGTTCTCAGGTCTGCTGTAATATAGTGGTCAGGTCAGTCAGTGAGGCCCTCTCAGAGCTGCATTAACACTAACTCACCAAGCTGAGCAGAGCTAAAATAATGGCTTAAGTCATATTTTTTAAGTTTAAGTTTTTTAAAGGCAATTTTACCAGAGGTGGCTAGCATCATGAAGAGATGACTTAGGCAAAAAATAATAATTTTCCTCAAAAAATTACGTCATTATTTTAAGGTGACGATATCTTCTCTGCATGTGTGTGGGGTTCTTCGGAAGTCACTCAGGGGAGACGGGTGTGTTTTACTGACTAATGCCGGGCTCACACTACAGGATTTAAAAAATCCTAACCGATTTCGAAATCAGGTTGCATCACATACATAAGGAGAATCTTAACAGATGTTCTCGTGAATCTCAAACAAGCATACACTACAAAATTTGAAAACGTCTCATCACACATTACAAGATATTATCGTGCCCGAAAGAGCAACAAACCATTGATCTTGCCGTCCCGCTTGTAAAGAAGTGACGTAATAATCTAAATATCAAACATGTTTGATATTATCGGGGCCGTCCTGATGGATCTGCGAGCTGATCGGGAGGTATAAGATTGGTTCTGTAAACCCCTCACATTACAAGATAATCTGGATCGAACATCAGTACTGCCCAACTTTCCAGACCACATTTCTCCTCCGACTGTCGGGACGGGTGAATCAGGAATAAATCCAAAAATCCTGTAGTGTGAGCCGGCATAAGGGGAAGGGGCTGCTCCGAATGAGGCCATCTTTGTGTTTGTGATCTGTGCCAACCTAACGCCGGTGTTCTTCCTCTCTCCGTCTGAACAGCTGGTCTGGGCCACCACTACCCGCGTGGGCTGTGCCGTGCACACGTGTCGACGGATGAACGTCTGGGGCGAGGTGTGGGAGAACTCCGTCTACCTGGTCTGCAACTACTCCCCCAAGTAAGGCCAGCAACACTCCCTTCTAATATCCCTCCCTGCCTCCGCCTCTCTGGTCTCTGGCGGCCTGTTTACGCTCCCCTTCCCGTCCGCCACATGCTGCAGCCTGCGTATGTGTACCTAACACCGAACCCTGGTCACCTCACCAGGGAGAATATGAATTTGTCTGTCTAATGTTACTGTTAAAGTGTTTGTGTTAGAGGTATGTGTGACACATTGAGGCCATGAAAAATTCCACCCCAAGTAGAATAGAAAATAATGAAGGCAGGGAAAGAAAAACAGGACTTGAGCAGGCTCTTGTGTTCCAGACAGCCCTAATGATTTAATTGCCATAGGGACAGTGGGGAGTATTTTCATTAGCTAGCTGGACTTTGTATGTGTGTGTGTGTATGTGTGTTGTGCGCGTGTGTGTGTGATGCCGTGTAAAGGGCTCTCAGTTAACTGCCTGGTGATACTTGAGGCTTTGTGCACAGCGATGCTTGAATGCTGATTAGTTTCCATCCAATCAGTCCTGACCACTGTGCTCGTCTCCAGGGGCAACTGGATCGGAGAGGCCCCCTACCAACATGGCCGCCCGTGCTCCCAGTGTCCCCCCAGTTACGGCGGTGGCTGCAGGAACAACCTCTGCTACAAGGGTGAGAGCACATAACAATAGGCTCTTTGCACAAGCTCCACTACTTCCTGAAATTCTACAGGCATCTTTATTTCCTGTCCTATACTATTGGATGGAAGTGATTAATCAGGTGTGATCAGGTGTGCCGCACACTTGATTAATCACTTCCATCCAATGGTATAGGACAGGAAATAAAGATGCCTGTAGAATTTCAGGAAGTAGTGGAGCTTGTGCAAAGAGCCTATTAGGTTTAACGTGAGGATATTGCAGTTGGGGAAGAAGCTGAGTGATTTGTTTTTTCTTTCGGTTGAAGAGATGAGTAAAGTGATAGTACTTGACTGACTTCCCTCCCTTTCCTCTCAGACTCTCAGCGTTCAGAGACGGAGGACATGAACGAGGTGGAGAAGGCCCAGGTTCCCATACCACCCCGGACCACCACTGCCAAGCCCAAGCTCAAGCCCAGGTCCAGGCCTGCTGCTCCTGCCAAGCCTGCCGTCAAGCCCTCCTCCCCCAAACCCTCCTCCCCCAAACCCTCCACCCCTAAGCCCGCCGGTAGCACCTTCCTGGGTAAGATAAACGACGTGCCTGCATGAAGACACTGCTCACTCAAATCTCTGCCTGATCTTGACAGGTGATTTGATTTGGGGTTTTTGTGTGTGTGTGTATGTGTGTGTGTTGCAGTTCAGAACATCAAGTGTGAGACTAGAATGCGCGACAAGTGCAGAGGAGCAACCTGCAACAGGTCAGTCTTTGGTTTGCTCTCCGTGATTCCAGTACCATATTTGGTTCTGTGCCAGGAGACAGACCGATAATCCTCCCGCATCTCTCTGCAGATATAACTGTCCTGCTAATTGTCTGAACAAGAAGGGGAAAGTGTGGGGGACACTCTTCTATGATGTGGTGAGTCTGTCTAACTCACAAGCTAGGATATCTCTCTACACATCTTGCACATACACATACTATGGACAGTGTGTTTCTAAGTATGTATGCGTGTACCTGTACTGTATGTTTCAGCAATCCAGCATCTGTCGCGCCGCTATGCACTATGGCATCATCGATAACAACGGGGGTCTAGTCGACACCACCAGGAAAGACAAGCTTCCATTCTTCATCAAAGCAACAAAGAACGGCATTGAATCCTTCAGGTAGACATCTTCACTCCCACGCCCCAGCTCTGCTACTGATGGTGAAATATTGCACACTGTGATGCAACATTGGTGCAACGCGTACTTTTCCTGAGATACGATTTCTTAACGTCTGATTTCGATCTCGTTCCTGACAGCAAATATAAATCTGGCAACGCGTTTGTGGTGGCCAAAGTGGAAAGTAAGTTGAACCGTGTTTGCCTAGAATAAATGGAGCATGAACACTTTCATAACCCTATACCTGATGACTGGTGCAGATGGTGATGAGGTCTTTCTCTCCTGTCTTTGCCCTCAGCACAGTCTGTGGACTGCTACGCCACCGTGGCTGAGATCTGCCCATTCAAGAAGCCCCAGACAAACTGCCCCAGGTGCCCATCTCCCTCCCTCCCTCCCACTATGGTCACACTCACAGCAGGCAGACATTACTGCTTCATTCTAGGATTTTGCTTTGTAAGCACAAGCTCGTTAAAATCACAGTCAGATTCTTGCTCTCAGCCAATTGTTTTATAACATCTATTACCAAACCACAGGATTCTCCTCATTGAGAAGAAAACCTGCCTGAGTACGTTTCATACACATCATTCACTTATTGAAAATGTTCATGGCATATTGGAAGTGACAGCAATTGTCCCATAAGAGGACACTGGTGACATACTGTAATATTCTGACACTTCCCTTAATTGCAACATGAGCTATTGAGTATTCGGAGTGACAGCAATTACCGCATAAGAAGACACTGGTGATGTAATATTCTTGCACTCCCTTAATTGCAACATGAGCTATTGCAGCATTGCGTTTGCAGAGTTGATTTCTCCATAACTAATGTTCTCATTTTATGTTCCTCAGAGTCTTCTGCCCTGCCACCTGTAAGAATGAACCTTCCTACTGGGCGCCTGTGATTGGCAACAACATCTACACAGATGTAAGTCACAATGACCTCAACATGGCCGTGTTCAGGGACCGTGCTGATGGTCTGAGGGGTCATCTAGCTCTGGTCCGCGGGGTTAGTGAGGCGGGAGCTCTCCCTTAACGCCCTGACAGGGAAATTTCTCCATTAGGTTTTTTCACTCAGTCTGCCCTTCAGTATCTGCAGATAATATATTTTCGTTACTCACTGAAGTGAAGACGGTTTTCGAGCGATGAAAGCCTTCTCTCCGAAGTGGCTTGACGTTCCACCCCCCATCATTCTGTTTCTCTATATCGTGGAGAAAGATCATGTGATCAGGATTGCAAAGCCAGGCTTGTGGATGTGTTATTTAAGTTTTAAAAAAAGTGCTTTTTATACGAAATGTGGGGAAGGGGGCGGGGGGGAATCAAGCCATCGTGGAGAAAAGGCTTTCAATGTTCAAAAACCGTCTTCACTTCGGTGAGTAGCGAGTAAAATATTATCTGTAGATCAACAGACTCAGTGAAAAAAGCTAACGGAGGGAGAAATGTGCGGTCCCTGACAGGGCGTTAAGGGAGCGCTCCTGGCTCACTAACGCCCAGAGCTAAGGGGTCATCGTCCTGGTAGAGGTCAACCGGTCCATCCCCTCTGGGCCTGCTGAGCTCAGAGACAGACAGACAGGCAGGCAGACAGACAGGCAGACAGAGACAGGCAGACAGACAGACAGGCAGGCAGGCAAGCAGGCAGGCGGGCGGGCGGGCGGGCGGGCGGGCGGGCGGACAGACAGGCAGACAGACAGACAGACAGACAGACAGACAGACAGACAGACAGACAGACAGGCAGACAGACAGACAGACAGACAGACAGACAGGCAGGCAGGCGGGCGGGCGGGCAGACAGACAGACAGACAGACAGGCCTCAGTGTGTCAGCGTGCTTCCTGGAGAGTCTTCTCTGGAGCAGTGGCCTGATTTATGTAGGGAAACAGATGAGTGTGGTCTAGCCCCATGGAGACCTTAAGAGACCGGGCCGTCTGTGTGCTGAGAGACAACCGCAGATCGGCCCCAGAACAGCGGCGCGAACACGCTGGGAACGGGAGCCTCGGCAAGCAAGCCCAGGCCCCTGGTTAACGTGTCTCTCGGTGCCTTGGGCTGACCGCACACATCTGCTCGGCCTTGGCCGGGTCGGGACCTGGCCCAGGGAGGACATGCCTGAGGCCTGGCGCTGGAGGAGGCAGCCTCCGAGAGGGCTAGCAAGATGGGCGTGCCTCGGAGGAACGTCACCTGCCCTCTGGCGTCTGAGCGACAGCCGGGCCGCCTGATTCGCTGTCAGATCACCGATCAGCCGATTTCAGCGCCGCCGCGAGACTTAAACGGATCAGAGACGCGATGGGGGGTGGTCCCCCCGCGTGGGCCTGTTCACAGTCGCTGGGAACTGACCCGGCTGCTTGAAGTGGAAGTTTTAAGAGTTCCTTGTCTCGGATGAACTCGTTGACTCAGCTGAGGCTAATGTCGTCCAGCTGGCCTCTAACCGCGCTCTCCCAGAGATCTCGAACAAAATCCTAATGATTTTCATTTGTTCTGGGTCAGGGCGTAATTCCTAGCTCCTACACACTCGCGCAGCATTTAGGGGTGCAGGGATACCAGGATGTGACAGGAGTCCAGACCAGACCTCTAAATTTGCAATTAGCCGTTTCTGGACTGCGGGAGTTGGGTGGGGACCAGCAGGCAGATATCTTTGGCCTGGTCAACCTCAGTCCTGGCGCTGTTCGTGAGGCTGAGCTGGGGGGGGGGGGGGGGTGAGTGTCCTGTGTCGAGCCAGACCAGAGAGATGAATGAGCCTTCCAGGCTGGCGATAAGGTCCCAGACTCGTACACACTCCAGAGCCAGGCTGAGTGGCTCGGACCGGGGTAGAACCTCACATAGTGGCCCCTCTTGGTGTGGTGGGACTGATGTTCTTGGCACCGTACCCAATTCCTCGAGCACTGCTGATGATAGCGTGTGATGTACTGTACGTAATAAGCTACAAACGGACTTTAATAAACTCTGCTACATGATCATAGCTGACCCTCTTGACTCTCCCCTCTCCCTCAGAACTCCAGTATCTGTAAATCTGCTATCCACGCCGGGGTGATCAAGGCCAGCGGAGGCCATGTGGACGTTCTGCCTCTGGATAAGAAGAAGAACTACATGGGAGTCTTGAAGAACGGCATCCAGTCAGAAAGGTACCCGATGCCCCCTCTCCTCGCACCCCGGAGACCCTTAACACACTCCCTCAGAGCTCCTCTCCTCACACCCCGGAGACCCTTAACACACTCCCTCAGAGCTCCTCTCCTCGCACCCCGGAGACTAGTAGTTCCCCTCAGAGCTCCTCTCCTCACCCACCCCTCTTCTGTCAGTCTGTGGCCTGGCCCGGGGGTGCACCGCTTAGGCACGGAAGCCCTTACGGCCAAGTCCACATTTGGCACGTAGGGGTGCAAGAGTAATGGTGTGGTTTTGCGTGCGGATGGCCCACACATGGACTCTTTGCTTACTTTGCCCGGCCATTTCAATGGAGCATGCAAAGTGCTGTATGGCCAAAATCAGCTAAGCTTGAGTACTGTGAAACCTAACGCTGGAATCACGAGGTCCTTCTGGCCAGGAGCTCCTCCTCAGTCTTCACGTGAGCGGGCCAGGAGAGGGAGGTGGGCGATGACAGGGAGCTGAGCTGAAGCTGACCCTGGATTGATGGACACTCACTTTATAGCCCTTATTGTCGTCCGCACGGACACAGTCTTGCGGAGGCGTGTGTGGGGGGGGGGGGGTATTAGGAAGTTTGGTCGGGTCTCTATGACGGGGGAAGTAATCACAGCCTATCCAGTTACCCCGCGTGAGAGATGGAAATGCTGTCGGTGGCTGACTCAACGGTTCCCTGCGTAGATAATTACCCCGTCTGATGCCAACGGCGCTGGCCCCAGCCTGATGTTAGCGAGCATGGCAGGCCTTCAAGGCCTCTCCACTAATGAAGTAATAACAAAGACATCAAGCCCCAGCACAATAGTCCACAGTGGTAGCTCGGAAAGGTCAGGCGCTGTCGCCCGTATAACAGTGAGCCAGTGTTCGAGCCATGTTTCCACGTCCATCCGTCCGTCGGTCAGTCAGTCCACTGTGTGTCATGCTCTGGTGGATGGTGGTGAGCCTTAGTGTGGGCAGCAGGCGCTCACCAACAAGGCAAACTTGAACTGGTGCCACACGCCAACAATGAAACAGGGTTTTGAATGAAACTGAAGGTCCTGGTCTTGGCAGCAGTGGTTGGTGTCAGTGTGAATATTCCCCCTCTAACCCGTCTCTCTTTCTCGCTTGTCTCTCCTGCAGTAAGAGCGGCATAGAGGGAGGCTCGTTCCGGGTCTTTGCTGTGAGGGAGTGAGGGCGTCCCGCCTACAGTAACGGGGTCACCCGATCTGCTCTCAAGGGGCGGGACGTGCCCGCAGGTTTTATGCCATGGTAACACATCTGTCTCTGTACCCCTCCCTGGGAGGAAACATATCTTTCTATTGGACCAATAGACACGTCTCCCTCTGCCAATAAACAGGAACCCGCTGCCCCTACATCACAATGGAACCTTCTGTCTCTCTCATCCCTCAACTCCAGATGTGGATACTTCTCTTTATAGATACAGTACAAGCAGTCAATGAAATATGCTGCATAATATCAAGACAATTTTAACAGCTGGTGCTGAATATATGTGTCTTGACGGTTTTAGCTAGATGTCCAATTGTATGTCGTATTTTATAGAAATTCTAATGTTTATATTTTATGTTCCTTCTGCAAAAGCGAATCATTGGTCTCCATACACAGGAATGTATATTGATCACACTGTATTTAATCATTCTGTACAGATTTTTGTTCATAATTTTTCTAAATGGGAGTGTATTTACGTTTTTTTTATTTTTTATTTGTTCATATTATATATTTGATTTGATAGCCAACCTCTGCTTCTCTGGATCTCCTTTACCTTCCTACTTTTGCTAGTACAGATGATATATCACATTACATTTCATTACATTACAGTCATTTAGCAGATGCTTTTATCCGAAGTGACTTACAATGTATAATAACTGCATTTTAATGTATGTAGTCAGTGTTCTACTACTCGCCATAGCTCACAAGTGCATCTCCTCTCTAAACAAGTGACTAATAGCATAATCTAGTGTTGAAGCCAAAGTGCAAGAGTAGCAAAATATAAATGGGTGCTTAAGAGATCCTGGTAGTACTTCTTGAAGTTCTTGAGTTTTGAGCCTGCGGCGAAAAATGGGCAGCGACTCTGCTGTCCTGACGTCAGTGGGCAGTTCATTCCAAGTTCAATTGTGCTTGAGTTAGGAGTTGGTTTGTTGAGGCTGGTTAGGCATGCTGGACGAGCTCACAGTGGACAGAGGAAGACAGACAGATGGACAGAGGGGTAGCAGAGGAAGGGAAGGGAGGGGAGAGGAGGTCAACAGACAGATGGGCAGAGGGGGAGGGGGGGGGGTAGCGTAGGATGGGGAAAAGAGAGGGGAGATGAGGAGGAGGAGAGAAGGCACACCTCCAAGGAAAAGAAGCCTTCCCTGAATAAAGCTGGTAGGGCCTCCAATGTCAATAATGTGCAGACGATCGGGTGAAGGTGTAAAAACATTATAACAATCTTCTGTCCACTAGGGCTTCAGAGGCAATGGGTGCATGTTTGGGCTGGGCCTTCAAAATGGCGAATCCGTGCGAGGACATTTGCATATAACAATGTTCTCGCTTGAAAAAATTATTACCTTCCTGTCTCTGTCTGTATTTATTATAGCTCACTGCTTTACTACCCCTGTCATGTTTTATGTGGTTGAATAATGAGTAATTTTTTGTAGGATTAGGTTTTCCCCCGCCTAAGACAGTTGAATGTGTCAGTGTCCTTTGTAGGTTTTGGGAGGGAAGGTCATTTGTGGTGCAGCGTGGGAGAAGTGTGTTTGTTTGAGCCATCAGCAGTTAGATTAAGTTACACGTTCAGGTGCTTGGATACGATTTGTAAAATACACAGTGCATGTACTACCTGGATCTGTCTAAGCCACTCACACACAGAGATGTAATAAAAAGTTACTTAACCAGGGGCACGCGCAGGTTCACTTCAGCTGAGGATGTCCTGTTGTGTGTCTACTATCTATAGAAGGAAGTAAAGTCTTCTGTTGCTATGCTGGATGTATAACCGTATAGCCAGCATCAGTTCAGCCCCCATCTTTCTGGTCTCTCTCCATCTCTCCTTTCCTGTTCAATCCCTATCTGTTTTGTTATGCTACCTCAGTCCTATCGCAGTGCTCGGTTTGTAGGAGGTGTGTGTGTGTGTGGGTCTTAATGGATTGTACAGCTATTTCAATTGTTTGTAAATACTATGATTTGTGTTTTCTGAATTGTCCTGTGTAAAAAATGATTTGTTTTTATGGGTTTTATACATGCATTTGATGGATTTTTGTATTTTTTGCACAATTTGGAAATAAAACGAATGAAATATGGAATAGCTTGGTTCCTTTACTTGGGCATAGAACACCTATGACAGTTCATGCAGTCAGCCATGTAGTACACCTTCACTCATATGACATGACCCTTCAGATCTGATTGGAGCCATGAAGGGCTCTGTTACCACACACATAAAAGTAACGGAGAGCCTGGCCACCCAGCTTGGCCCATTGTCTTTGGAAGAGCGTTCCGGACCACAGACACGATGTGAACTGGCCTTGCTCTGCCTCCGGTGGGCTCAGACATGCAGGAATGGGGTGGAACAGATCCCCACCAAATTAAAACAATCACTTGTCTTCAGGAAACATAGCCGCGGTATGCTGATATCTACAGCTGACTTCCTTCAGCCACAGGATCATGAGTCCAGCACGGACCTCCATGTGAAGAACCAACACTACTGCACGCAGGTCCAGGGATCTCTGTCTCCTTCTTCTTTGGAGTTTTCCTTTCCACACCCCACTAATCATTTTCTTTGTAAAAACAGTCAAAATGGAAGCCCGTTGGAAAAAATGCATTTCTGAATTCACTGTTCGAAAACTGTCTTAAGTATGAGAGAGACATGCTGGGAATCTGACAGCATTATATAACACTGAGAAAAACCAACTTGGTTCTTGACCTGACAAATCCGCGGAGTGAGAAAGAGAGTGTTAAGAGAGGCAGACAGTCAAAGTGGGAGATATATCAGACAGAGAGAAATGCAAGCAGCGGCTCTAAGCAGTAAATGGCTCTGTATATGCTCAGTTTTATGAGATGCAGATGCTTGCTGCTACATTGGGTTCAGGAGGCCTCTTGGCCGGGGCAGAGCTCTGGCAGGCTGGACCCGGTCTGGCAGCACGGCTGCTTATAAACAGCCGTCTGACGACTGCTTAAGCCTTCTCCCAGGCAGGGCAGAGATAAATATCTGCTATCAACCTGCAATCGATCCCGGAGTAGATTCAGTTCGGATGCTGGCGTCAGGCTTATCTGTTGATTTACTGCACTTGTGAGGCCAACACATCACTTTTGATTACATTATTTTCTGATGAAATGGTCCAGGTATTGGCTATGAAAGAAAAAAAATTACATTACTTCTATAGTTTGTATCTAAATGGTTAATTGAGACAGAAAGCCACAACTCGCTCACGGTTAATGTCCTCAGTTCTTTGTTGAATCTAAATCGAATCTGACAGCTGTTGGTCTGTCTTTTCCTGTCTGTCTTATCTCTCGGAATATAGAGTCTTGGCAGATGGACTGCCAGACTGT
>NC_140237.1:23625544-23655544 GCF_949987555.1 Borostomias antarcticus
CCTTGTAATTCAAAAACCATGTAAGCGAATTACCGAATTACTTCCAGGCAACCCCTTTTGCTGTGATAAACCAATCTCTAAATCTCTCATCTTGCCAGCTCACTCTTGGCTGGCGTCTGCCTCTGTGTGTGACAGAACCGTGGCATGAGTACACAAGGCCGCTCTAGGTAAACAAGGGATAGATCAAGGGTGTGTGTTCTGGGCAGCAGGCAGCTATGTAAAATACAGCACATTAGAGCAAAACAAGATGATTTATGCTCATTGGGCCCACGGAGAGGGCTGTGTACTGTATGTTCAGGATGTGTATGCCTCATCCCTCCGGAGAGGGGAACACAGCTGTGTGGTTGGATGTTGTTGAATTATCGCTGGGTTTGCATCCATGAGGAGGGGGTGGGGGGGGGTCGTTGTTTATGGAGCACAGCAGGACGGGAAACCAGGTGGACATAGCACACATACCCTGCACACGCCCCAGATGACCAAGATGTTAAGGACAGACAGGCCCCCGGAGCAGGCTCCAGATTGTCAACTACTATTACACATCTGCTAAATTGTGAGGGTGGTTTTTCAGCCCAGGGGGACTGATAGAACAGCATGTGTTTTCAAGAGAATTGGTCTGTTGGGGTACAGTGGTGGGTGTGTTAGGATGCTGATACTGTTGTTGGGATGTACAGTAGTACAGTACTGGGGCTGTTTGTCCCGCTGCTTATCACCACCGCAAGGCGCTGTTTCAGGGTTCACTTATTATAATGCACAGTGCCTGTGGAGCTGTCGTGGTCTATCGATTGATCTATCTAAAACTGTCTGAGCCTAAGTCCAAATGAACAGAGGTGAATGAGAGGCTGTGTTCAGGTGGCTCTGTGGCACCCCCCTCGGGTCAGAGTGGGGCAGTTTGTTGCACTTGGGGCTCTACCCCAGCACACCCCAGTCCAAACCCTGTGTCTCTAGCACCCCCACACAGGGAGCTGGCTTCGCGCAAAGTTTTGCTTTGGCTGTGTGCACACGCACGTGCGTGTGAGTGGGACATATTTGGTATTATTGCGTTCTTTACGTTAATAACTTTTTGCCAGTCCAAACCGCATGTCTCTGTGACCTTCCCACTTCCCTCTGGGCCATTTCCATCTCCTACCTTGTTTTGGCTGTGTACATGTGCATGCGAGTGGGACATGTTTGGTATTGATGCATTTGTTACGTCGAGACACTTCTGCCAGTCCAAACTGCGTGTCTCTGTGAACTTCCAGCATCGAGATATGGCCATTTGAATCCAGTGTTCAGCCCTCTGGTGGCTAGGTGCTGAACTGCATGGTCAACCCACGTACTCCTAAGTACCATTTCTCTCATTATAGTAGATATAGTATAGATAGATTATAGTATAGATATAGATTATAAAATAGATTATATTGTAGAATATCATAGTGGTGCCCCGGCGTTAACATTCACAAATTATATCTTTACACACCAACACAAAGCAGAATGGTCTAAAAACCCATATGACTGTGGCTTGAGATGTGGTGGTCAGATTGATTAGAGCCTTGTCCACCAGCCAGGCTGTGCACTTCACGGGGGCTGTAAATGGAGATTGGATGGATTAAGTGCGAGGGCCCTTCCTCTACTGAACAGTGTCAGAGGGGGCAGGATTATCAGAAACGGACTCAGACAGAGAAACACAAGGTTGCCGAGGCTGCTGTGGTTCTCTCATCTCTCTCTGAAGGGCTTTGTTCCAGAGCGCCACACTCCTGCTTCTTCTCACTCACCACTGCTGACGTGGAGGGGTAGAGGAGGGTAGCCTCGTGAGGCCATCCTGATATCGCGAGCTCACGTTGTTACTTGCAAATCAAGCTGGATACTCTCGATAGAGAACATTTTGAGCCCTATCGGAAAAAGTTCTCACTCAATCAGCGTTGCTTCTGAGGAATTTGAAACACAAACAGCTATGCTTGGGTGGGTTTATGACAGCAAGGAGCGGTTGAAGTTAATGCGTGATAGACCTTTTTTTCAGACGGTTCATCCAATCTGGACTGCCAAGTAGCCTACTTTTGAAAGTGCCTTCCCTTTTCCAAAGAGTTTCCAGCAGAGAGTTCCCAAATGGTTTGCTTCGCATAACCATCTGGGAACTCTCCGTTGGAAACTGTTTATGCGAAGCGAACCATCTGGCGCGCCACGTTAGGAGGTGGGAGTCTCCAGAGGAACACGGGTGAAGGAAACCCAGGGTACCCACGGCGGAACCCTTGGGGCCGTCTGTCGCGCGGCGCCGCTAAATCACCTGCAGTCTGTGAAATCCATCAGGATTATCCAAACACAGCAGCCAGCGTGACCGACATCTCCATGTCTAGCAGCTCGGACCACATCTCACCATACTCTGTACAGCTACGGGAGCCACATCTCACCATACTCTGTACAGCTACAGGGACCACATCTCACCATACTCTGTACAGCTACAGGGACCACATCTCACCATACTCTGTAGAGCTACAGGAGCCACATCTCACCATACTCTGTAGAGCTACAGGAGCCACATCTCACCATACTCTGTACAGCTACAGGGACCACATCTCACCATACTCTGTACAGCTACAGGGACCACATCTCACCATACTCTGTACAGCTACAGGGACCACATCTCACCATACTCTGTACAGCTACAGGGACCACATCTCACCATACTCTGGAGCTACAGGGATTACATCTCACCATACTCTGGAGCTACAGGGATCACATCTCACCATACTCTGTAGAGCTACAGGGACCACATCTCACCATACTCTGTAGAGCTACAGGGACCACATCTCACCATACTCTGGAGCTACAGGGACCACATCTCACCATACTCTGTAAGCCTACACAGGGGCCAGAGAGCTGACAGCAGAAATGCATTCTGGGTTTCACACAGGGTGTAATCTGTCTTAATTTCTCTCCAGTGTCTTCTACCAGTCATCATGGCTCACTGTAGCCTACTCGCTATCAGGAATGAACTGAGTTCATCATCGGGTCGTCCACAGACGTGCCTCCCATCTTCGTCTCCAGTTATCCCGGTCCTCCATACCTGGTGATCTCATCGGTGGTCTCCTCTTCTGCATCCATCTTAATTATGTCCATGTATGTCACAAATGAGTTGATGAAAACTCAGTTCGTATATTGAAATTGTGCCTCCATTTTTACTTTTAATTTTTAACAATATATTGTAATTTGTACATTGCACAGCATTTTGTTGCACTATTTTTTGGTATTTTGTATTTGCACTATTTTTTGTACTGTTTTGCACTGTCATGTCTTTGCAATGTCCTGTCCCGTTCTGCATCCTGTCCTATGTCGTCTACAACAGCGCATGCCTTAACCCTAGTCACATTCCTAGTATTTGTGAACCATATACATGGCAATAAACAGATCTTGAGTCTTGAGTCTTGATTGGACGACCTGCTCTATCTCCTGAGCCACAGCCGCCCCCAGTATTCACAGAGAATGACGTCACGCAAGTTATACAATGCAATCAAAATGATAATTTCAAAACTGTATTCATGCCTCCATGAAAACAATTGGTGTGATGAGAATTTTCCCAGCTGAGTGACTCGTCGCCCGGCTGGTTTGTTTGATTAAGTCTCTTCCATTGTTTTCGGCATCAAAGGCCTCTCTCTCTCTCTTTGATTCCCCAGGGGCTCAGTCCGCTGGGGAGCTGAACTGAATGCAGGCCCAGATCAAAGTCATCTGCGCCTCAGCGCACCAACAAAGACGGTGTCTGTGAGTGGGCTGGTGAGGGCTGGGGATGATGCAGGCTTAGTCAGACCGTCTCGACTGTAAAGACCTAAACAAACACACCCCCTCACAGTGCTGGGATCTATACATGATGTGCGAGCGTGGCAGAGCATGGTAGAGCGATAAGAAGCCCCCACTGTGTGTCCTTTATTGTGCCACACAGACGGTCAAGTTTTCTTTCACCCCGGTGATGCACTTCCCTGCTGGGAAGGGCACGTAGAAGATCCACAGCCCAGTGATCAAACAGTGACTGTGTGGATAAACGCTATTCAAAACATACCTGCCATGCGTTGATGAATAGATCACACATTAAAAGACATCAATTCAACTGTCCAGCCCTGAGTGTTGTTCTACCAGGTTTGACTCAGTTAGGAAAAATGTGGATGTCGGTGATCTGGGCAGTCAGTGAGTACACACAGGAGTCCGCTCACAGCACACAGTCCTGGAGTTTACATCATCAGGTTTGACTGTGGCAACCTCTCTGGTCCTTTCTGGTTGATCTAAGGCAGTGTTTTAAGAAGGTGTGTGATGGATGACCGGTCCTTTATCATAGCCATATATCTCCCGGGATCCAGAGGGATTTAAAAGGCATCCAGGACCAGAGGATGACCGTAACCCTGTCTCCCTCTCCCATCCATCCAGTGCACATAACAGTCATTTAGCAGACACTTTTATCCAAAGCCACTTACAGTACATTCATCCATCCATCCCTCCATCCATCCATCCATCCCTCCATCCACACACCCACCCACCCACCCACCCACCCATCCATCCATCCCTCCATCCACACACCCATCCATCCATCCCTCCATCCACTCACCCAACCACCCATCCATCCCTCTGCTCACTTCAAAGGGTCTCCCTGTCATTGACATATTTGACTAATGAGGTGGTCTTATGCATTAGCGTTACATAACCGCCCTCCCAGTGAAGCAGTCTAAACACTGTAAAACTAAGCCACACAGGGAGGCCGCCCTGCCTTCTCCCTTTGGACAAACAAAAAGTACACTCACAGACACTCGGTATCACAACGACGATGTGCTCCGACATCACACACAGGAGCCGGGCCCCCATGATGAATGTTCCTCTGCTGCTCTGTATAGGTTGCCTACTGGTTATTGCTTCCCTCTCTGGACACGCTAAGCCCATCTGCAGCAGCAGAGTTAGTGACTGTGTTGTGCCGAGAGGAGTAGAGAGAGAGGAGGAGAGGTAAACAAAGCTTTGGGACGACTGTGTTATTGTGTGTTTAAAAAGCCCTGTCCGGAGATGAGTTGAGCTGGAAACGTGCCCAGCGGCAGAGAGAGAGGGATCTGTTTGGGCAGAGCTCTAGTTTGTTGTAGTCCTCTTGTTATTCAGAGACACTGAGAAGTTATACAAACCTGACCCCGGGCCCTACCAGAGAGAGGCTGCTTCCCCAGGAGTGGGCCGTCATCACCAGAAGGTAAACATAAGGATCAAAATCAGAGTAGGCCTGTAAACATCGACCAGAAATAACTCCTCATTGATCATGAATACGGGCCTAGTGGAAATAATTGGAGAACACGGTGTGTATGTGCCTGCTGACACTGAAACACTGAATACAGATTAAGCCTAGAGAAAAACTATGAATAAGTGGATGGATGGATGAGTGAGTGAGTGAGTGAGTGAGTGAGTGAGTGAGTGAATGGATGGATGGATGAGTTGATGGATGAATAGATGGATGAGTGAGTGAGTGAATGGATGGATGAGTTGATGGATGAATAGATGGATGAGTAAGTGAGTGAGTGAGTGAGTGAGTGAGTGAGTGAGTGAGTGAGTGAGTGAGTGGATGGATGGATGAGTTGATGGATGAATAGATGGATGAGTGAGTGAGTGAGTGAGTGAGTGAGTGAGTGAGTGAGTGAGTGAGTGAGTGAGTGAGTGAGTGAATGGATGGATGAGTTGATGGATGAATAGATGGATGAGTGAGTGAGTGAGTGAGTGAGTGAATGGATGGATGGAAGGGGAAGTGGGGTTGAGTACACTCAGAGGCTCTAGCCAGTATTCCATTATTCCAGTATTCCAGTGTGCCATTATTCCAGTGTCCTGTTGTTCCAGAGTCTAGTGTGCCAGTATTCCAGCGTTCCAGTGGTTACAGTAGGTGAGGTTCAGTAGATGTCGGAGCAGAGGAGAGAGGGGTTTCGGCTCAGGGCTCTGGACTGTGAGTGATGACTGCTGATTCGGCTGGAGACCCCTCTGGAGCCCTGCAGGCCCGGTACCAGCCCTGGTCTGGTCTGGTTCCAGTTATCTCCATGTGGAACCACTGGTGCTACTCTGGGGAACAGTACCCCTTTTGGTGCCGGGCCTCCGAAAGTACGTCTGTCCTTGGGTCAATTTTACATGACAAAATAAACATGTCTTTTTTTACCTCGCCTTCATCAGTTTGTACTGTAAGTGAATTAGAGTTAGGGGAACATTTCCACAAGAATGTCCTATCTTTCCTTTCCTTTCCTTATTCCAGGTGTCCCTTGTAGTCAGTGGTTAGTTATAGCGATGTTTTTCCCTTTCACATTATGTAACTCCTATATCTCTACAGTAAGTCTACCTCGGAGGTGGGCCCCTTGGAGGCAAGGCCTGTGTGTCATGTCGAGTACAATATGAGCTGGATCATGGTGGATTGCTGATAAATCAGCCCTCTGGCATGATCCTCTGTCTCCGTCAGGCTCTGTCTGAAAGCAGCCGAAGACAAACGCGTTTCAAATGAAGAACTACTACAGTATGTCACTACCAGATATGAGAAATACCAAGTATTGACCTCTAACTGCCTGACCCCTCTGCCTTCCAATAACTACTTTTCCATTACCCTGTAAGTTCCAGTTTCAGCCTTTTATCACAACAAGTATCATTCCACCCGCACTCAATAAAGCTCATAGCGCATATGTGATGTCTCCGTTCACACCAATGAGCTTCCAGCGCTCACGTCGGGACGGCCTTACGTAAGAGGTCTGTGTTCAGACGTTAAGATGGCTCTAAGCCCCCTGGAATGGCAGATTCAATGGTGCTCTGTCATCGTAAAACTCAGCCCATTGTTTACCACTGCTGATATGGGTTTTTACATGGCATGGGCTAGGAATTTGGATATAGGTGCTATCTGAAGTTTTCCGTAGCTACAGTGTTGTTTTCTGTGCTGTAGATTTAATGTGAGGTCAGTGGAGAGATTGTCTCTGGATGCCCCTTTCCTTCTCAGATGGCTTGATGGAATCCACCAGACCTCAAGCCACAAAGCCCTGCTATGGACATTCAGCTGCCTCCAAAGGTTCCTTCTATGCCAGTCAAAGGGCATTAATTTGCCATATATGGTATTCATCATTTGATTGCTATGTGCCCCAACATTGAGACACTAATTTAGTGAATTCGGGTAATCTGGGACATTGGGTAATGTACAGTAGGACACCTAAGCTCCAGTGTGTTTATTTCTTGTTCTAACAAAATCTAGTCAACAGAATTTTTATAATAGGATTAGCATGGATGTCATGTGACTGAAATCATATGAAATCATGGGGGGTGATGTCATAGAAAGGGACGGGGCACTTGTCATTCAAGAAGCTCCCACAGGAATTGCTTGACAAGGTCAGTGACATATGGATTCTGACAAGATTAATGTTAAGGATATACATCTGTCATAAATAAGACAATGTTCCTAATTGTTATCTTATTATGTTTGGGATCTATTCAAGCAACAAAATATGCATTAAAGTGTGGAAAATGTGTTTTGTTTTTTTGTTTTTCAAACATTTTTTTGTTGTCCCACTTTATCAAATATGATTGCTAATGTGGGACAGCATGATTTGATAATGTGGGACAGCATGATTTGGGTACTTTGGGTCATCATTTAAGTTCTTCAAATGGAGGAAATGTGCATTTAGGGACTTCCTGAAGGTGCATAGCCTACAGTTATTCAAGGTTTATAAGTCTAATGAGACTGACCAATGTGACTGACCTCCAGCTCCGGTTAACTAAGTTTAAATAGGCTTCAAACAAGTTATTTCACCTATCTAGCTAGAAAGCTATCTCCCTATTCAGGATATCATCGATTAACTGATAAGATTAATTAGGCTACACACAAGTTTTTATAACAGATATCCAGGCTGTTTCACCTCCCATATCTATCTAGCTATCAAGCTCTACCTCCATCCGTCTACTGAACTCTTATGTCTTCCACTCCCCAAAGGAAATTCCTAGCAGAAATAAGATGTTCAATCTTAATAGGTCAGGTAATAATAGCCTTTGTTTTTTTTTTTACTCAGTTGAAATATGAGCTGGAAAGTTGTAAATTAATTTTAATGAACTAACACGGTAGATCTGTTAATCCCACGTAGATATATATATATATATATATATATATAAAACGTTTTACATGTTTATATGATTTTGTGACATTTCTATGAATACATTCTCTTATTCAGCTTTCTGCCCTTGTCATTTTGCATAATGCTTTGGTGATATCGAGTTTGGCATGCATAAAGTAGTGATTTAGGCTTGTTTTTAAAATACTAATACAAGTGTCCCAGATTACAAAATCAGATGTCCCAGATTATCAAATTCAGGAAGAACATTTTTTGGGGCACAAACAACACTAATTGGCGTGGCATGTCCTTTCTGGGTAGGCTTTATCTTCATTATTTTTTCTGGTGTGGTAAGAAAACATCTTAGGGATTTCAGAAATATCTAATGTGTTGATCTAATGTGCTAGATAGATATCGGAATAAGTTGCACAAGTCAAAATTGCAAAAATTGTCCCAGATTACCCGTCACCCATATTCTGTAGCCTATGGGAGTAAACAGTACAGAAGACCAATGGTCATCTGTGCATCATGTCTTTGATCATTTTGGACTCAGCAGAGCTTTTATAACTCCATAGCAGAGGCTACCATAGGCTTATTGATGTTGTTTTATTTTTTTTATAATTTTAACTGTGAATCAATGGGTACCGCGTCGTCAGTCGTAGGTGACTGTCACAGTAATAGAAGTAGACTCGTTGTAGAGACATGAGTAGCCTAGGTCTAGAGAGCGTAGCGTTCTGGCTTTACACTGTGAAACTTTCACGCAACTTGCAGGTTGCAAATTGCATGCAGCATAATTTCCATTCAACCTGACAGTTACACAAAGCAACAAGAACAAAAAATTAGTCTCATGCAACTGATTTACCTAGGCTAGCTTCACGAAAATTAGCTAGCTGATCAACTTGTGGTTGTGCAACATATGATGCTGACGCCCGGAGAAAACGTTTCTGTTGAAAAGGAGTTTTCACACGTTGCGGTAGATGTCCTCAAAGATAGGGAAAGGGTAGAGCCAATGAGTAACCTCGACTCCCAACTGAAATCATACAGGTAACCGCTACATTGACATAACTTCCTTTTTCAGTACGGCGGCCGTCAAACGAAAATCACACCACTGCATTTATGCCTACAAAGTGAAAAAACGAGTTGATGATGACCCAAATGTGTTCGACCTCTGACAAGTTCCAGAAGTCCCTCTTGAAGTGGTTCCACATCTGAAAACAAACTTGATGGTGTGTAGAAACCTGGTGTATAGAAACACTGGAGAAAGTTTCATGCTTTAGTCATAAAATGCACAATACCTTACATATGAGCTTATCTGCCGCTCCACTAAGGTGGCGGCCATCTTGAAATTTCAAGTGGCTTCTTGTCAAGTGACTAATGCAGACAGCTCATCCCAATTTTCATGCTTGTATCACCACAGCACCACTATGTATGCCCCCTGCAGTCAAAATAGACTGAAGCGCCCACCACAGCCGTAAAAGGTCCCTCCTGAAGTGGTTCTACGTCTGAAATTATTCCTTTGGGTGTATAGATCATATGCAACTGATTTACCTAGGCTAGTTTCACGAAAATTAGCTAGCTCGATTGGTCATTTTCATCTGTCAAATTGTTTTCTCATTAGATACAGTAGTAGTAGTAGGCCTAGTAGTAGTAGTAGTAGTTTATAATAGTAATAGTAGTAGTTTACAATTTATGATATATAGTTTATATTACAGGGCTGCCAAATCTCACGCATTTCACCCTATTGTCACGCTCACATGCCACACTTCACAATAGGCTCTTTGCACAAGCTCCACTACTTCCTGAAATTCTACAGGCATATTTATTTCCTGTCCTATACCATTGGATGGAAGTGATTAATCAGGTGTGATCAGGTGTGCCGCACACCTGATTAATCACTTCCATCCAATAGTATAGGACAGGAAATAAGGATGCCTGTAGAATTTCAGGAAGTTGTGGAGTTTGTGCAAAGAGCCTATTCTCACGCAGAGAAATGACCAACCGCCCAAATACTAGCGGTTCAATTGTTAATGAGACCTTTATTTTGAAATTCCCAGAAAGAACGCTAACCTGGCCTCCCTGTCGTCCTTCGCGCTCAAAGAACTCTACCCAGATGTGTGTGACAGGTGCCTGATTTGTGACTCGAGGTGCCTGCGCTCTCGAACCGAATCAGTGTAGACGTTGGTTTTCAGTAAAATGGTAAGTAAAAGTTAATTAGGCTTTAATCACCTCATTCGAACCATTGGTATTTAAGAATACAAATACAAGGAGATTACGGTATATTGCTTAACTGCATGTGGGGTATACATTAATACTGTGAGCTAGTAATTTGATTGTAAGGGTACTAGTTAGCTTGCTAGATAGCTAATGTTAGCTTGCCACAGTTAAAGGAGTAGGCCTAGTAAAGGGAAAATGCATGTTTAGCCCTGTTTTAAGGTTACTTGTGATCATATACAATGGTTCAGATCAAAACGTTGACAAAACTAGCACTTTTGAGAAAGTCTGATAATTGCTCTACCACCGTTTAGGTCATACAATGGATGTGGGTGGGCACCTTGAAAAATCATTCAAAAACATAAACACAATTGATATTTCCTATACTGCTGTCAAAATGTCAGTCTGTTTGCACTTAACAAAACAATTTTAAGCAATTAAAGCAATTTTAAGACAGTTAGTGAGATCCACAACTCTCCTTTTTGATCTATGATCAACTTGTGGTTGTGCAACATATGATGCTAACGCCCGGAGAAAACGTTTCTGTTGAAAAGGAGTTTTCACACGTTGCGGTAGATGTCCTCAAAGATAGGGAAAGGGTAGAGCCAATGAGTAACCTCGACTCCCAACTGAAATCATACAGGTAACCGCTACATTGACATAACTTCCTTTTTCAGTACGACGGCCGTCAAACGAAAAACACACCACTGCATTTATGCCTACAAAGTGAAAAAACGAGTTGATGATGACCCAAATGTGTTCGACCTCTGACAAGTTCCAGAAGTCCCTCTTGAAGTGGTTCCACATCTGAAAACAAACTTGATGGTGTGTAGAAACCTGGTGTATAGAAACACTGGAGAAAGTTTCATGCTTTAGTCATAAAATGCACAATACCTTACATATGAGCTTATCTGCCGCTCCACTAAGGTGGCGGCCATCTTGAAAAATGGTCGCCATCTTGAAATTTCAAGTGGCTTCTTGTCAAGTGACTGATGCTGACAGCTCATCCCAATTTTCATGCTTGTATCACCACAGCACCACTATATATGCCCCCTGCAGTCAAAATAGACTGAAGCGCCCACCACAGCCGTAAAAGGTCCCTCCTGAAGTGGTTCTACGTCTGAAATTAATCCTTGGGGTGTATAGATCATATGCTGAAAGTTTCATGCTTTAGTCATAAAATGCACAATACCTATTAGCTTATCTGCAACACTATAACCCCATAGACCTCCTATGTTAGGCTACGTTTGGTTGGTGTAGGCCTATGCCGTGTATGTGAGGAGGTAAAGGGTGGAGAAAAAACTCCATAGGTGTTCAGTTGTGTTGAAATCTGGTGACTGTACCATGTGAGTGATGCCCAGGCCTGAAAGCTTGACCCACACAATGAGGTTGCTCTGTTAGGCTGTGGGGGTATTTTCCTGACATGGTTTGAGTCCACTTCTTCCCTTGCAGGGAAGGGTAACTGCAAGTCTATACAAAGTTATTCTGGGTGATCAACAACAGGTTGTTCATTTTTTCATTGACAATATATGCTTGGAGGTGAATAAAATCAATATATTAAATCTGTGTTGACCCTCTTCGGCCAGATAGGTTATTAAAAGTAAAGAGAATCGACACTTGTGAAATACAAGGATCTTAAATGTTTAATGGGCAAGCATACGGACGCGTTTCGGCCTTAATCCATCATCAGCATTACAAAGAAAAAAAAAGCCTATTAGGGTGTGATGTCTGCCTTAACATGGGCGTCAATGGGAAACTTTGGACCCTCCCTGTAGCTTTCCTGCAAAACGTTGACCAGGTTGTCCACCCAGGTTGTGATCCTTGAAGGTCCTAGATATCATCTCTGGAGGACAACCTTTTACAACGTTCCATGTCTGTAAAACCACTTTGCCCCCGGGCCCCTGCGTACAATGAGGCCGTCCTCAGAGCAGGCATTTATATTTAGGCATTATATTTAGCATTTATATTTAGCATTATATTAAGCATTATATTAGCTAAATATAACATTATATTTAGCATTATATTTAGCATGTTTATTCATCATTTTGTGGAGGATCAGCAGGTAAGGTCAGTGGCAGAATTGTGGTGTTTGCCATCTGGAGCGTGCAACTACTGCATACCAGTATAGTAGGCTAAAGTAGGCCTACACAATATGTAACAATCCAGCAACATCCATAGCCTACATTAGGCAACATGCATATGACATTTTAGTCAATTAGATGGTTTAGAAATGTTTTGTCACCTCGAAAAATAATGACGATGCCACAAAAAACGGCTATAAAGGTCACTTAGGCTAACGGTAGCGCCGAGCTTTCAAAACCCATCGTTTGTAAGAATAGGCGTTTCTGCTTTGGTGAGTGGCTTTGAAATCTTTCTTTGACACTTTTAAATATGAGCACCATCGTAGCGACCTCCGGCCCCTATTTATAATTCACGAATCCCTATGGAGCTGTGGTAGCAGATATTACGTCATCAGTGCACTCACAGTTCCTGAGAAGGGCTACCATTTCAAAAACTTTTATTTTGAAGTTTAATGTCACTTCCCATTCACCCTCTCCTCCTCCCGCGCTTGATTGATTCCATTGATGTGTTTGATTTCATAAAAAGAAAGAAAAAGCAATCAAGCAGTAGGCTAATAGGCTGCACCTTTCAGAAAAGGATACACGAAAAACAACCAAAGGGAAAAGGCAATCAAGCATTGCTCTTCATGAAAGCAAAAAAGCAAAAACGGTTACAGGATCAAACGGAATGAATTCAAGCAGTGAGGAGGAAAGGGTTACACAACAATATGAGAAAACAATCAAGCATATGACAATCTCTTGTCATAAAAGCAAAAAAGGAAATAGCGGTAAAAGGATAAAACAATCGAGCATCCTATTCTCTTGTCATGAAAGCAAAAAAGGAAACAACGGTAAAAAACGGTAAACTGAGGCAGCAACTGAGAGGAGTGAGGAGGCAGCCAAACCAAGATGCTTCAAGTAGGAGCCCCCTACATCTGTCATCAAAGAATCAGCATCAGCAACACACAACTAAAACAAGGAGCACTGTATGTAAGATGCTGCGGTTGATTTGCAACAGTAGCCTACAGTATGTATTTTTTTGTTAACGTTTTTTTCCGGAGAACTCAACTATAGGTACCACTAAAATCGGCACCAAAATGCAGGCCCTCAAGACTGAGCAATATTACAAAGCATTATGCCCCAGCTAAGCTAGGTATTTTTTTCGTAAATATTTTTTCCTGTGAACTTTGTTGTTGATGCTTGTTCTTGATTCATGGTACTTTGTGACATACATTTAAATTTAAGTGTGTACTGTATGTAATATAAGATCTGATCAGGATTTACTAGGAGGTACTTTGAGAACTTTATTTGAAGTCCTGTACAGTATATGCTTAATAATTCAGATGTAATTTGCCATTTATTATGTGGGGGGTGGGGGGCAGGGGCGGTGCTTGTGACAAAGTGAAAGAAAAATCTCTTTTCGATGTAGCTAGTTTGTCAAGTTGAAATCGGTTGGAAATGATTCATCAACTTTGACATGATCATCATCTGACACGTTATATCAGCGTTTTGATTGACTGTTGCGTGAAACTAGTTTCACAAAGTTGAGAAATTTGCAACTGTTTTGTCCGAGTTTCAGACGCATTTACAGTGCGTTGCAGAGGGCTTTCCATGCAACTCAATTGCAACATAGTTTCACATAAGTTTCAAGCAAATAAAGTTAGTCAGTACTGGCGTTCTTATGTAATACTTCCCCAGTACTGGCGTTCTTACGTAATACTTCCCCAGTACTGGCGTTCTTACGTAATACTTCCCCAGTACTGGCGTTCTTACGTAATACTTCCCCAGTACTGGCGTTCTTACGTAATACTCCCCCAGTACTGGCGTTCTTATGTAATACTTCCCCAGTACTGGCGTTCTTACGTAATACTTCCCCAGTACTGGCATTCTTACGTAATACTTCCCCAGTACTGGTGTTCTTACGTAATACTTCCCTCAGCGCCGGCATGACAGCTTTAGTTGCTCTGCGTTGTTGTCCCAGCGAGGCAGGCTGTCGTGGGAAGGACGTCTTATCAGCCTGGCCAGGGAGGGCTGATGGTAATCAGCGTCAGAGCGAGAGCCCCCGAGGTCACTGTTCTGCCAGTACGCCCGTATACGCAGGGCCGGGCTGGGCTGGCACTGGCCACGCATGCCAACACAAATGCCACTCAGTCTGGGCCGTGCTGCCCTGGCCGTATTCTAGTCGGCCGTATGACGGATGTGTTGCAGCGGCCAAGAAAATGCCTTCTCTCAGGGCCCATGCAGGGTTTCTTGCGCTCGGGCCAGGGGCTCTGGGAAAGGTTGGGTTCCCAGACGGAGAAGACCAGACTGGGTGTGAGCTGGGTTTTCCAGCCTCCTTGGAGGTCTATCTGGGGGCCTGGAGCAGCGTTCTGGAGGGTGCTGAGTGGAGGGACCACCCCATTCTCTGTACATGCACACAGGGGCTTAGAGGGCAGCCTCGTGGTTCACAAGAGAAATAACGCTGGCCTTGCTTAAATGTCACTTTCTCATCGAGGGTCATCACTGTAGCGCGTGGAGTTTTTCTCATCGGGGTCCAGAAATCGCAATGGATGTTTGTCATGTTTACCTTGGTTTCTGCATTCTTCTCTCAAATTGTGGTCCGAACTAGAGTTTACTGGAGTTAACTCCATACGGTATGTTATCATGGTGTAAAAAACACAAACTAGAGGTTTTTCTATTTCTGGTCTCCATGACTCTCCTTTACCATCTCTAATCATGAATGTGGTGACTGGCTGCACTGTTTCACAGTGAATACAGTAATACAGTATATCAAAACCAGACTGAGACAACCAGAGTGTGTGGGGGAGGTGGGGAGTTGCAGGAACCCTTAAGTCTCTCTCAACCATAAATAACGTTCTCAGGGTTGGTGGTTTAGACGTTGACGTCTGGGCCCACTTGCTGGTCACAGCCGCAGTTGTCTCCTCCAACTGTTGAGGTCCGATAAGTGGGAGAGAATCAGAGTGCATTCATTTTGGGTTTTTTCCCTAGGAAAAACCGGGGAGAAGAGAGGAGCGAAGAGCTGGGTCGTCACATCGGGCAACTGACGCACCGTAGGTCAACACCTCAGGGACCAGACACTCCTGCTGTTCCCTCCAACACACCAGCAGAGAGAGAGAGAGAGAGAGAGAGAGGTGACGGAAAGACACAGAGAGTCCCCAGCCAATGTTACTGATTCAGACTGATGCGTTCAGTATGTTAACGTGTTAGATCTGAGTGATTGTGTGCGTTCTTCACACTTAAGTGTTTCTTTTTGTTTTGACTCGTTTTCCCCTTCCCTCCTCTACTGTTTCCACCGTCTGTCTCCATCTCATCCTCCCTGTTTGGTCAGCGGAACAGGCTTGATTTATCTATCTCACCTCCCTTTATCCTTTTCCCTCCGTCTGTGGTCTCCGGTGATTATCTATCCTCGGAAAAGACGATAAGTTAGGCTAAGCATTGGCAGCTCTGGCGCTCGCTGGCCTCTGGTGTCCTGGAGGCTGAAGGTTGGAGGCTGAAGGCAAGGCTCTCTGGAGGTTAGCTGGGCTCGCTGTATCTCTCTGGCGTCCCTTCCACAGATAGATGAGGATCTGCAGTAAACAGACCAGGGATGGCTGCAATTCCTCGCGAACTTACACCGTTATACTCCTCCAGTTAAGGTCTTATTCTGGGCCAAGGAAACATTGGATTGTGCAATGTGTGTATGCTTGAGTAGTCTGAAAACATGGTGAATGAGTTTATTGACCACGACCCTTTAGTTTCATATACGAGCCAATATGTGTGCTGTAAATCTGTCACAAATGTCTTAATATGGGCTGAAACCAAGGAAATGACACAGACGGATTATGTACAGAAAGGATGGGACATTTTCTTCCCCTTTTAAATCACATGATCTCTCGTTGCCAGAACACTTCTGCGAAACCATCAAACGTTTGATGAGTATTCCATTAATTACTGTCTTTACTAGATCTCATAAGGAAACAGCGTGCGGCAGGCATTCTAGACTAGTCTAGGTGCTGTGTTTACTCCAGAACGTCTCCCTTAGGCTGTTTTTCTTGGTCCAGTGTCCTCCCCTCTGAGTTTCTCACGGCCAAATGTTACCATCCTGTGCTGGCAATCGCAGGTGTTGATAGATGGTGGGCAGCCGGCTGGCTAAATCAGGTGTCTCTACGTGGGCTAGTGTCTGGGTCAGGAGAGGGCTGCGGACTCCGCCAGACGCTGAAGCTGACCAGACAAAGCCCCGCCGGGCCCACTGGCAGGGTGCTGTTTACCTCTGAGATGGCCACCTTGGCAGGTTGCGCTGGAAAGGAGAGTTATGGAACTGGTTGTTATTCCAATCGAAAAATATCTGAAACTGGAGGGAACCAAGTCACTTGTGCTCTCTCGCGTTTTGAGAGAATCGTAGTCCTACATACTGTGCACAGTAGTCAGCTGTTATACTGACTACAACAGTGCAGGATCTGATATGAAAGAATCACCGGTTCTCTTTGCGTCTGGTCTGCAGCTGTAAGCCCCGATGATCTCAAACCACGCTGTTTTTAATACTTGACATATTTGACATTAAAGAAACTCCGGCTCAGTGAGAGAAATGGAATGCCCGTTTAACCTTCACATAAATATACACGTTTCATTGATTTGGGAAAAAGGGACTTGGATACTGAAAGACATTGCTGTCGTACTAAAGGGCACTTCTGTTATATGACCCATACAGAAAAGCTTTCTTTCACTTTGACTTTGCCATACGGCATACAGAACGGTGCACGCCACAGTGAGGTTTTGCTGAGGGGGAGAAACCCCAGCACTGTGTGTGTTGGTGGGCGGGTGGGTGGATGCAGGCCTGCTGTGTGGGTCTGTCTCTCTGGAGAGTGTCTATGTGATCAGGGGCACTGAGGCTCTCCCCAACGCCACACCACAGGCTGGGCCTGCTGTCCTGCCAAGACCCTGTCGTCTCTCATCTAAACTCCAGCCCCAGCCAGCCCTCCGCACGGCTACACGGCATCTATCCCCTTACAACAGCAGAGGCTACCCACAGGTGTGAGTGATTGTATGTGTGTGCGTGTGTACTAGGGCTGGGTATCGAGTCGAATTTCAAGAATCGATTCGATTCCGATTCACAAGGTTCGGAATCAATTGTCACGATTCGATTCGATTCAATATCGATTCGGTTAACTAAAACCTGTTTTTTATTTTTTTTGCTGTAACCTTAATAACATGACTGCCAAGTTGTGCAACACATCAATACTAGGGCTGGGTATCGATACTGATTTCCAAAAATGAATGAATGAATCACTGAATGAATTAATGAACTATTCATTCCTTCATTTATTCATTCATTCATTAAATAAAAGATCGATTTTGGGATTCATGAATCGATTCTGAATCATTTGATTCAGAATCGATTAATCGATTTTTAAAATCCAGCCCTAGTGTGTACGTGCGTGTGTGTGCGTGAGTCTCCACATGCCATAGTCACAGGATTATTAAAGTGCATCTTTAGAGCACAGTGAACTGCTAGTGTTAAATGCTATATTGTGTATTGGACTAGAAATGGGCCCATGGAGTAGTTAAACAACTGACAGGCTTTCCTTTTGGAGATAAGCGAGTAGCTCCAAGTTAGAGTGAGTCCTTCAGCAGATGGTTAGAGTCTGGTAACCGATGAAAGGAAGAGATGATAACAGGTGAGTCCATCCTCAGGCCTGTCTGTCAGACAGAGCTCCGATTGGCCTGCTGTGGATGAGATGATGCAGTCACACATGCCGCAGGCCAATCATAGGTGGGATACACAGGCCGGCTATAAAATTGTTGCATTGTGGATCTGCTGGAGAGTAACCAAGGACGGGACTGAACACATCCCTGCCCTGTCCGATCAAACACAGCTGCATGCTCCAGTGTCCCCAAGTCACCTCTGAGCTCCGAGTTTGGCCTCTACTACTATTCTCTATTCTCCACACAGCTCGGCCCAGAATTCCCCAGGAAAAACAGCGCCAGGAAATGGGCCAGAGAGAGAGAGAGAGAAAGAAGATGTGAATTCCAGCAGCAGACTCCGGTTTATGGTGGGCTGAGACGGACAGGTTTGTGGCTGTGTGTGTCCGGGAGGTTCACTGTGGCATCAGTGAGGAATGTTTAGGCATGGAAGTGAATTGGGGTCGTCTTCCCAGGGGCACTGATGGGAAAAGAGACCCTGATGTTGTTGTTTAAAAAAAAAAAAAGGAAAAAAGTATCCTTTATTTAAACAGGGTTAGTCTATAGAGATGTAGGTCTCTTTTATAAAGACGTCATGTGAACAAACAGATGAATACAGTACACAAAAACTAAATACAATAATAGAGACATACAATAAACGCCGCCATGAAACCTGTACTCCCTCCCCCAAACCCAGAAATACTGTTATAATGAGCTGAACTTCCATTGAAGGTCCTGGGCCCCCGCATAGCCCCTCCCTGACCTGAACACGCAGTCCCTCCCCAACGCCATGCTGAATGGTGACCTGCAGCAGGGCTCACTTCCAAACACTGCAGCTGACTGGAGCCCCTTCATTCTGTGGTTAATGACGGATCAAAAGCACTTTGACTGGAAGCAACCAGGCCCCACAAAGGCCTTTGTTTTACCGAGGCCCAAGTTTTAATAAAGATTTTGGCTGCAGTTACAGAAGGAAGAAGAAGATATGATCAGGTCTGAAACAAAGCCTTCTTAGTGGATGATCATCCGGTTAGTCTGCTGACTCAAGACTTTTATGTCTGCTGCTTAATTACTAGACTTAATAGGAGCAGTGACCCTAGAAACTGCAACCCCTCACAACAACAACAACAAGGACACTTCTCATGTCTCAGTTTTCCCTACTGAGAGAAGCAGAGTGTGACCCCCTAGAGGACAACAGGGGGCAGCGCATCAGGCTACTGTCACTATAGGGCATCGTTATCATCTATCGTTTGACTGTCCTGGGTGTCAGATGGCGTTAACATGACATTAATGGTGCGTTCGTTTATAACTGGGAGGTGGCAAATTGCGACTTGCTACTAGGAATGATTAAATAAAACACCGCATGAACTCGCACTTCCTCGTCGCAAATTCGGATGTTTCTCAGCCCCCAGTTGCCGGCTGACGTCAATATCATATCATATCATCATCATATAATTTGCTATAGCTCGAATGCACACAGGTGGGAGGTAGGTATTTTGCCACTTGCGACTTGCCACCTCTGACCACAAACGAATGCACCATAAGTCCCATTGAATGACATTAGACTTAACAGAAACCGAAGCTATGGCTGTCAAGTTTGATGGACATTAAAACTGCCGTCAACCATTTCAGTGCTTTAACTGAGGAGAGAAGATGATTTGTGGAGGGCTGACAACAAACAACGCCCTCCCTCCTAGCTAATGCCCATGTAATGAATCCCAATGACTGACTGGATTTGAAACAAAGTCATACCTTCATTTTCTATTTCTGTTCTAAAAATCAGACTGATGTCGAGTGCCTGTGGCGGCCTGCTGGATCAGAGTGCTACCTGTGGTCATCCCTCATTAAACAGCTCCCTGATTGAAATTCAGGCGATGGAAAGAGATGTCCTCTGCCTGGCTATATTTAGGCCGCCTGGTTTCCTGTCATAAATCCATAACACAGAGGAGACTGCTGTCGGTTACAGCTACCTGAGAGGGCAGTAAAAACATTTGGACGACTCACTGCTCTCACCCTCTCCGCCTCTGCTAGTAAAGAAAAAAGTGTTTACTGCCATGGTGACTAATGTGCATGAATAAATCAGTTTCATTCAGACTTCTTGATTCAGAATTTCCCTCTTGAGATGGATCATGATCAATGAGAATGGTATTGTAAAAGTCCCAGTTCTCGAAAAGAAGCAACAGAGCCAGATGTTGATGGGCGATGTCATCAGGGTAATTTTCACCCTGCTGTGTCTAGTCAGGCTCTGGACAAGGGGGGGGGGGGCTGAGTTGCTACCAACATAATTTCGAGGAATAAGAGCTGATTGTGCTGATGGCTCAGCAGTGCTTCATAAGACTAAACAGCAGTGTGTCCCGGCCTGCTGTCTGGGTGTTTGAAGTGTGTGTGTGTGTGTGTGTCTCCTGGTTGCCAACTGTTGACCCACCCTTTTTATTTCCTCCCTCCTTCATGTCCTCTTCTCTCTCTCTCTCTCTCTTTCCCCGTCTTCCCACTCCCTCTGTCCCTCTCTCTTTCTGTCTGTCCCTGCCTGTCTGCTGTGGGATTACAGACGTCTCCTCCCTGT
The DNA here is from genome assembly GCF_949987555.1 of Borostomias antarcticus. Classification (NCBI taxonomy): domain Eukaryota; kingdom Metazoa; phylum Chordata; class Actinopteri; order Stomiiformes; family Stomiidae; genus Borostomias; species Borostomias antarcticus. The sequence goes on from NC_140237.1 coordinate 23,646,085, forward strand.
GGCTCTGGGTTTGCTGCTGCTGTTGTGGGCAGAGAGGGGGATTTGCCAGTCTCATCTCCTGATTAGAAAATGAGGTCCATCAAAACCTTGCTCTTTCATTTCACTGGTCACCAGTTTTAGAAAGGCCTCTTGTGGCTTTGCAAGTAATTTGTATGGTATTTACACGGGGTTAACATGTTATTTTTGGTGCATCTAATGGTGTAATAACAAACAGAGGTTCTCATGCCAGGGAAAGGTGGGCGTTTGACTTTAATCGTTCCCAACTTGACGACAAGGAAGGATCATTCAGCATGGTGACCTTGCCTGTTCTTCCTCTGCTTCTCCCATACGCACACACGCGCATGCAGGCACACACATGCTGTACACTCACATGCACGCACACACATGCACATGACGGGCCTCAACATAGAAATTGAGGCAGTGATCTGTCCAATGATTCTATAGCAGTATGGTAACTGTTGTGATTGTGGTTGTTTCCACCCACGCTGTGTTAAGTCTGACGTTTATGGCAGTTTCCTGTTGAGTTTGAGCAAGTGGATTAAAGGATTCACGGTGAGTGAAGCCAGAGAGAGAAGTTGCTGTAGTTTATTCATGTGAATCCCTACAATACAGTACTGTATTAGAGTATATATTGTAGAGACGTGATGGTGATGTATATTAGCTCTTAGGAGTCTTGGGCTATTTTGGCTACTTTTGATTTTGGCTTTATATATCACATTTAAAAATGTTAACCATGACAAATATGGTAAATGGACTGCACTTATATAGCGCTTTTCCACCTTAGCGGCAATCAAAGCGCTTTACAATGGCCTCTCATTCACCCATTCACACACTCACACACCAATGGTGGTAGCTGCCATGCAAGGTGCTAACCTGCTCATTGGGAGCAATTTGAGGTTAGGTGTCTTGCTCAAGGACACTTCGATATGTGGACTGTCGGAGCTGGGATTCGACCACTGATCCTTCGATCATTGAACGACCCACTCTACCAACTGAGCTACAGCCGCCCCCGGTATGGTATTTTTTCAGCACAATCTCACCTATATGACCTGATAGTTATTTTTCATACTGTGGTTTGTTTACATTCTGCACCGTGTTGAACCAGTCACGTGATTCAATCACGCCGGCGTGATTGGGAACGCCCAAGGGTTAAAGTGCACGAGTGCGACACTCAAGGGTTTTGGTATTCTGTCCAAGTAGGTCTATCTGCGGGTCAGTACTACAGGACACGCCTACTACATGGCCCTGTGTACATTTTCAAGAGAGATGGTTAAGTTAAGGTATTAAAAATTGAGTGGTTAAGGTTTGTGGTAAGGCCCTGGGTACAGTAGGTGTGTATGTGTGTGGGGGGGTATTTGCCATAGGGTTAGGGTTAGACTTTTCAGGAAGCGCAAACAAGCACCCAGGAGTAACTCTGGCCTGTGAAGCAATTGTGGCCAAGCTCGGTACTGCAAGTCGTGGGATGCATTTGGGCCCAAAAATACTTTTTCCCATAGACATAAATGGGGAATGAAATGGCTGGGGAAAGAAACAAACATTTTTCTGGCTATCACTCAAAGTCATAAACGACTCTTTGATTAATCATGTTTTAAATCATTGGGTCTATTTTTCTTTAGAAGCCACAAAGAACTGGAGTTTACAACTGTTTCGTTCCCCATGTATGTCTTTGGGAAAAAGGGTTAGGTGGGGCCAAGAAACATACTACTGCACAGGTGCTGTGGGCCATGGAGCCAAGACAAAAGCTGAATACCAAATCGCGCACTTAGGCGAAAGTGCAGAGCACTCACGGCCTTGTGGCCTTAAATGCACGTTCCCGCTCCACAAGTCCACAAGGGCTCAGGATAGTACCAAAACGGAATTGCTAGGTCCACAAGTGCGCCGCTGCCACCATTTTGCGCACTTTAACCGCAATTTCGCGGACTTGGGAGCAGAAAATACCCACAGTCCACCACGTCTCATGTGACACAGTGCTTGAGTGCATCCGAGTCATGATCCAAGTACATCATACATAAATGATGACATTTGCCGATTAGCCTTCATGCTTTATGAAAAGAATGTGAGCTCGTTCAGATTACTGTACTGTACACCATCCGGACACATTTTGTCACCTGGACACTATTACTTTGCATAAGTTCTCAGGGTATTGTAGCAGGCCCAGACAAGATCAGCGCCATTGTAAAAATGCCCCAACCACAGAACTTGGAAGACGTACACGTAAGACACTTTATTGGGGATGGTCAACTGGCAAGTTTTCACACCATCTGCATTTGCTCTTACAGAGCCTTTAAGAGACCCGCTGAAGAACAATGGCACCTGGACGTGGGAAGCACAGCAGAAAAAAAGCCTTTAAAAACTTCAAAAAGGAACTCATCTCACCCTCGATCCCGGCCAGTATGCTATTACCCAAAGAGCCAGTGTCAACTGACGTTTCCTCCTACGGGCTCGGTGGGGTGCTCCTGCAGTGACAAAAAGATGATGAGTGGCGGAAAAAAAAGCACGGCTCAGCGCCAATCTACTTGGATTGGAGTTCACAGCGAGGACTGATCACAAGCCCCTGATTTCACTGCTGGGCTCCAGGTCGCTTGACGACTTACCTCTGAGAATTCCCAGGTTCAGACACAGGCTCCTGAGATTCAAGTACAGCGTCATCTGGGAGGCAAGGCAGACACCTTCTCGTGGTGCCCCCCATCAGTAGCTGCGATTAACCACTCCAAGCGAAGCCAATTCAGTCAAGATCACTTCAGTCAAAATTGACCCATTTATTTTGCATGCAGCAAATACAGCATATTAATTTTTTGCGGTGTGCTCTGTTCGGGGGGCCCCCTGCCTTCCACAGCATGTGGAAAGCGCGATAGTAGGGGGAGGCGAAATCTAGATGTTCCCCTTTTGCTCTAGCTGGGTCTATCCTAAGCAGGAAGCATGGCCTTGCTATGTTCGTCCATCAAAAGTTGAACTGGACTCTCATCGACCAATCCTCAACCTTGTATCTCCTTCAAGATCCTTGAGCGTCTCTACACCTGTGTCGAACCAATCATTGACCCGCTGCTCCTACAGGAGCAGGCCGGGTTCCGATATGGGAGATCGACTGTAGATCAAGTCATTTTGATGACTCAAGACATCAAGGAAAGCTTTTCAGCCAAAAACAAGGCCGGAGTGTCTTTATAGACCTGACGGCTGCCTACGACACGATATGGCACCGCCGCCTCAACCTGCAAGCTGCTCCGCCTGCTGTTGGACAGACACATGGTCAGCATGATCATGGAGCTTGTCCGAAACTGCAGCTTTACCCTCACTACCGGTAGCGGAAAGCGAAGCAGGTTGTGACGCCTTAAGAATGGCGCCCCACAGGGGTCTGTCTTGGCCCCCCTCCTTTATAACATCTACACCTACGACCTGCCGATCACAGTCTCCAGGAAGTATGCCTACGCATACTTGTGCCAGTGTCCTCCGATGGACACTGGCAGGCCGTGGAGGAGACCTTGAGCCAGGACATGCAGATACTAGCGGTATACCTCCGTAAATGGAGATTGAAGCTCAGCGCCCACCTTAACAACAAGGAAGCCAAACGTGAGTGATGATGAAACAGTGACATGGCTCCTGGAGGTTTGCCCGGATATATAGCCCGGGTGACCCCCTCACCCAGGCTCGGGGTGGTAAAATGATAGCCCCTCGGCCTCGAGCCTGGGGGGAGAGGACAATAACAACCTACCCATGCGAAGAAGAAGAAGCATCATCCATATCCCGGGCAAACAGCTGGTAGTCGCCGAAGCTCTTTCAAGAGCCCCACAAGGACCTGAAAACTCTACAGAGACAGACGCTGCAACCATAATGTAGTGTGTACACGGACCACATCTTTCAGCACCTACCAGAAACCAAAACGAAGTTGGAGGAAATCCTGGTGGCGTAGAATGGTGATCGAACCTACAAACAGCTGAGAGCAGACACAGAGAAAGGCTGGCCCTCACAAAGGAGAGCAGTTCCGGATCATATCAGGCCTTACTGGCTGGACAGGACAGACATCCACATGGCAAAAAAAGTGCCCTGAGGAAAGGTGAAAGACTACTAATTCCAGGACACATGCACAGATATGTGCTGGAAAAACTCCAAGGTCACCAGGGTATAACCATGGACATCACCAGGGTATAACCAGGGGCATCGCCAGGGTATAGCCAGGATCATCGCCAGGGTACAGCCAGGGGCATTGCCAGGGGATTAACCAGGGGCATCGCCAGGACCCAAGATGTTGCGTATGATGGCCCCGCACCACAAGAGAGATCCAGGAGCTGGTGGAAAGATGCCAGATCTGCTGTTAGCATTCAAGATTCATCATTCACCTCTTTTATTGGCCATGGCACATTCTGGGAATTTGACTAGGGTTAATGCATACGCTGCTGCAGACGACATGGGACAGGGTGCAGGACAGGACAAGGCAAAGACATGACAGTGCAAATGCAATACAAAAACTGCAAATACAAAATCCAGTGCAAACAAAATCCAGTGCAATATAAAAATTATGATATTCTATTAAAAAGGGAGGCACAAATGCAATGTATATAATACACACAGAATTTAGTGTGGTGAGTACAGTGTAGTGGGATAAATGAGCAATGTATTATGTATACAGTGTGCAATGTGTGTGCCGTTGAGGTATGTGGAGGTCGTGTGCAAGTGGTGCAAGGGGTATAGTCAGTAGGGGGGGGCGTTGTGGGGGGACAAGAGCCTTGTTAATGAGTCTGATGCCTGTGGGAAATAAGCTGTTTTTGTGATGCATGAACCCGGTCAAATACTGTAGCAGGACAAAACCACTGAAGACCACATTACTGCCTGAAACGACATGACAGCACACTATGGCGGACATTTCCAGTGGCAAAAAGGCCACTACATATCGTTGTAGTGGACTACTACTGCCAACACTGACGACAGCAACCACAGTGAAGGGTTTTTTAAGGTAATCTTTGGGAGGTTCAGATTCGTGAAACCCTCCAAACAGGCTACAACCGTTACAACATCAGATCCATATGAGTGTCTGGCCATCCCCCGTTCCAGACTCTCGTAGACAGCTGCTCTGAACCATTAAAAGAGTGATTGACAAGGAGCGCGTGTGTTTGGTTGGAAATAACCGGGCCAAATTCTCGTTTGGAGCCGGTTCTGCTCTCTCGGTCATGCCTGGCCCACATTAGCCTACATAGAACTCTCTGCAAAGTGGAACCAGAGCTGCAGGAGATGACAGCCCAAGTGTCTGATCTTTTTTAGATATCTCAGCTATGATGCATAGGTGCTGTGTCGGAGTGCCGGCCAGCCACGTGCCGTCGTCGGCTTCGCGTTATCCTCGCGGATCAAAAAATCTTGATCCTCTCCCGCCCACCATGAACCTGTGCTATCGACTGCCGGAGCGCGATGGTTCACTGCAACACAGATCACTGTGCTGATCTGCTACAGTTAGGTTAGGGTCAGCTGGAGGGCTGCCGGGCTGGCCGGATCGATACGCTGCAGTCTAAGTGGGCCCCCGGGAAAAGGGGACAGAGCAGCAGCGGACCGCGTCATGTCACTTTATAGAAACAGGAGGCCGTATCTTGCTGTTGAACAGCGACAATGAAACCCGAGGATGTGAGGAGTCCTATTAACAGATGGCCTGTCTGATAGGGCCGAGTAAGGCAGAGGATGTTCTGCTCATACTCATCTCCGAAGGATATCGTCTTTGTAAGCAGGATGTGGCTGCGTGCGTGCGTGTGTGAGCAATGAGTTTGTTTACGATGAATGCTACTTCGGGGAAAGAGCAGCAATGAGTTTACTCCTCTCCCACTGCGGTTTGAGTCAGCCCAAATCTCTTCACCTGAAGCTGAGACCCAGAACCTCGGGGGCCAGAGGTGGAGTCGGGGCCAGGCAGCAGGCCTTCCGGTCAGAGAGTGGGTGGCAGGGCTGCTGAAGGAGCTGATGTTCTGAGGATTTCAGACGTAGCAGCAAATGGGTAGTGTGGGATCAGTGGTGTGACGTTCGCCCCCTAACCCTCCATCCACACCCATACCCCCTTATGTCTTTATTTTCCCATCAGGATGAGTTTGAGGACAGGCCTGAAGAGGTGCTGAGAGGGCCAGCTGTAGTGCCGGGCAGAGGGAGCAGAGGGGAGCAGGCGCCAGCTGGAAAGGTGCAGGTCTCTAAAATCTCCTCTCCCATCAAGTTGAAGAAGAAAAAAAAGACTTTTCATCACCAGTCAACAGCCCAGTTCATCCATGAAAAGATGGCCATTTCCTTGAATGAGAAAACATACTGCAGAATAAGCCCTTTTACCAAGAACCTGGCCATCCATCTTCATATATTCACACCGCTGAAATCATCATAGCCAGCTGGGTTGGCTTACCGAGTTTGGGTTATTAGTCACCATTTGGATACCCCTTTTTAACGAAATGGCTCATTCAGTAATACATTATCTTTCTTATTAAGCGTCCATTGGCACTGTAATGAAATGCATGAAAACAAGTATGATCTTCATATTGTATGCATTAATGCTTTACAAAAGTTGTATTTTGAGTATTCGGAAATAATTTCTCAAGCTCTGTTTATACTGTAGTAACGTTAGCCCTGCCTCCCCAGTGGCTCCTATATCAACAAATGGTTTATTATTGTAACGAATCATACTGAACTATGGTAGCTGACGAGAGCACAGGCCCAGCACATATGTACTATATGTCTCTGAAATGTAAACTCCATTAACAGTTCCGCTGTGTCAGGAAATGGCCCTTTTTTGTCAGTTTCCTACGACACCAAAGTACGTAAGTAACAGCCCAGATTAACATCAAGGTGTAACCTTTTGTTATACAATGTATAACGTAAATGTGGACGTAGAGGGAGGCTGGCACAGTGTTTTGCTGACCCTGGCACGTGTACCCATGGAAAGAAAAGACAGATCACCTATCAAGAGCTGTGATTAAGTCCATGGTTAGGCCTGTTGTGCCTGTGAGCGTGCATGTTCGAAACGGGGGCGGTGACTCAGGCTCTGAACAGAGGTTAACCGTGTTTAGATGAAATCCCCCTGCTGTGGTAACAGTTGCCGCCAGCCTCAGCGAGGAATAGGGGGATCTAGTCTTCGCTCTATTTTTGTATCGATTTGGTATTTTGAGTATGAAAATAAACAGGGGAGGCGGCCAGGGAGCTTTCATTTCACCCCTCTGCCTCCCCCCACCCTGCTGTTCTCCTTGGATTTGATGAGTCACAGTCTCCTCCTGAGCGATCCTCTCCCGACAGGCCCTCTCACCCCTCTGTCCATGGTTCACCTCGCCCGTTAATTTTAAATGTCATCTTCGATCTACAGTACAGTCTGGCAGGGATGAGAGAGGGGTGAGGCCAGCGAGGGAAAGAGGGATGCAGAGGTCAAAGCCGTAGACATGGCAACCCGTTAAAACACTCGTTCATATGCGACGCTCCCGACAGGCAAACATCACATAGGTGTCATGAAGCCTGCCTGAGAGAGATGTGTAACTGTTTCCTAACAAAACCTGAAGCAACGGCTCAGTAACCTTTAGTGGATAATTGGTGACCCTAGATAACCTGACTGGATTTACATTTAATTCTGAGCGTGAGGGTCTTTTCCTCGAGTGTGTCTAGGCCAGTAAAGAGAGTGAAGTCAGACTTTGTAAACAGTCTTTGTGCGCCCTCTGCTGGTCCATGTGCCATACTGACTTCGGTCTGTAGTTTGTGTAGCCTATGTCTTAGTGGAGCCCTGAGCCAATGTTTACAACACAATGAATCTTGAATAAAATGAATACAGATGTTTGTAAATATTCTTTCATTTTCATTTATTTTCATTGTCATTAGTTTGTTCCTCTGTAAGTAAAGAGAAATAAATTGCAGCTAGATGTTGCAATCACACACTGGCCCTTGGGATCATGTTCCATGGAACTAATAAACATTGGCCACCGTTGAGCTTTGCTCTTTATTGCTTTCAACTGTGAGTGAATGTTTAACATCCGGAGCCGTTCCTGATCAATGATTAGTTGTGCAGCATATTGTGTGCGATGAAACGACAATAACGAAATACTCTGGATACTGGATAAGCAGAACAGGCTGTGTCAAAGTCCAGCTGTGGTGAGAAATATCCATGGAGTAAGTATCTTCTCTCAGTCTGTTCCTAGATAGAGGCTGGAGCCTCTATCTCTATTCGTGTGTGTGTGTGTGTGTGTGTTGACCCCACAGCTTTCCTCTCCCCTCTGGTTGAGTAGCTGTTGGCTGACCGGTTATCTCAGAGGCAGGTGTGGTGCACGCCAGGTGCGGCTGGCATGCAATGGGCAGGCTCTCTGTTCACGTCTGCTCCATCCGTGTGTCTGTACAGCTCAGCGCCAGTCTGTGTGGGCACCAGAGGAACCAACGGCAGAGCTGTGGGCAAGAGAGACAGAGGTGCATTGGCACTACACAGCCTGAGAATTACTCAACACACAGTCATGCTTTTTAAGCGAGGGAATCGACTAACTCAGCCACGTTGCGTTATGTAATAGAGACATTTGAATCTATCTTTATTGTTTTATGCCTGACACCAGTGTAACAACCACCACCATTAACACCACCAGAACTTATGTTAATGTGGATTTGTGATTTCAACATGAACACTCTTCCTCATCTCTGGTAAACTGCTTTCCCAGTGTTAGTAAGGAGGGGAGTTGCCCATCTTCACGACTCTTGTATGTCCTAACAGCTGTTTCCCAAGGCCATAAACAATGGCGTGGGTCTTCACATACATGTCAGCTGTTAACCTGTAGAACTGCCCTACTCTCTTGTGACTCTGTCATATAATTGGTTAGGGGAGTTTTACATATGCATTTATAGGTTGTACCCACAGTGGATTTAATGCTGTGTTTTGAGGATAATCACTGCTCTTGGCAGAACGTCTGTCTCTGTCAGAGAGCCCGACTTTGCAAACTCGTACTGTTGGAATAAAAGTACCCAGCTTTGGACTTGGTACAAAAATGAACCTTGGCATTTTCGACTATTCTTTTATTAATTATTAGAATAAATCCAGTACAGTCATCCGTGGGAGAACTGAGTGTCTGTAGACGCGAACACAGAGGTGATAACGGGGCGTCGTATTGATGACGGGAGACAGACGCAGATGTCCAGCTGAGCTCAGAGCTGTGGTAGTGGATGAGCAGAGGACCCAGATTGGGCTGCAGGGGCCCGGGGGTCCTGCGGAGCCAGGCTGCGCTACAGAGCCCGATACGGGGGTAGCGGTCTAGGTCGGGGCCCCCCCTGTAGGGCCTGCCCGGCTGTGGGAGGGGGTGATGGAGCTCACAGGGACAATGAGCTCACTGTGTTATTGGGCTGCGGTGCCAGCCCAGGGACGTTACTCGGGAGAGCCCCTGCTGGGGTGCGGTTGAGCTGGGACTGAAGCAGGCCTGTGGACTGAGCCCAGGGCTGGGGCAGGAAACCTGCATCTGAGGTTACACACACTCACAGGTGTGTGTGGAGCACA
>NC_140237.1:23660544-23780544 GCF_949987555.1 Borostomias antarcticus
GCTGTGACTAAATAGTTCTATGCTAAATATTTTAAAAAGCCTTTCCAGATGAACTAGAATCTTACTTTATGGCAAATTATACTTTTATACTTTTATACTTTATACAAATTATACTATTACTCACCTCGGTGAGTTTCTTGTCTTTTAACATGTTTTTGAATGATTTTTCAAGGTGCCCACCCACATCCATTGCATGACCAAAACGGTGGTAGAGCAATTATCAGACTTTCTCAAAAGTGCTAGTTTTGTCAACGTTTTGATCTGAACCATTGTATATGATCATAAGTAACCTTAAAACAGGGCTAAACATGCATTTTCCCTTTACTACTCCTTTAAGTTTAGGGTTAAGGTTAGGTTTAGGGTTAAGGTTAGGCTTAGGTATAGGGTTGGGTTAAGGTTAGGCTTAAGTTTAGGGTTGGGGTTAGGGTTTGACCGGTCTCTGCATTTATGGGAACTAGCCATCTACACAGGCCATAGCTGTACCCCATCTAGCCACAACTCTGAATCACATTTCAAAAATTCAGATTTAGGGGCTGGAGCCAGGCTCCTGTTTGAGCTGGCCCAGACACCCGCCGGGAGCCCGGGCCCCTGACCCTGGTCTCACCCAGGAGGATGATGCCGTCGTAGGGCAGGGAGCGCCGCGCCACCCCTAGGATCAGGTGCTCCGCGGAGTGGGCTCGTAACAGGGCTACCTGCACACAGACACAGCAGGAGAAAACCAGGGTCACGAAGAGCGCGCCTCGTCAGCTTGGATCACAGAGTATGGAAACATCCAGTGGACCACAAAGGACACAAAAGGCAGCTGGGATTTAAATACAATAAACACCCGCGTGAACAGATGCCGATCACCTGTTCATACAAACAGTTAAAACGGCTACAGAACAGTACCTCGGATGACCCTGGGTAAATTGCGGTTGTTGCAGCCGCACTGCTGAATATTTCAAGAGGGGGCTAGAGGATAGCATGACTAGGTAGATAGAAAGATACTTTATTCACCCCCCCAGAGGAAAATTTGGCATTTCAGCAGGTGGAATTACAGAAAGGTTGGAAAGAAGAGAAACACTAGATACAGAGTAACGAAAAAGACACTAGATAAAGGGGTAGTAGCATAAAAACGGACTATATACATCCATATATGCAGTATCTGTGCAGTATAGAATAAGATATATATGTACCTACATACATTCAGTCAGTATAAATATAACTATACAGCTATATAAGTCTAGTATAGTATCCATCCATCCATCCATCCATCCATCCATCCATCCATCCATCCATCCATCCATCCATCCATCCATCCATCCATCCATCCATCCATCCATCCATCCATCCATCCATCCATCCATCCATCCATCCATCCATCCATCCAGTTGTCTGTCCTTACCCTGTCGTCCACCGGAAGGCTGCAGAACTCAGGGATGCGCTTCGCCCATTCCACCAGCAGGAGGAGCTGTTGCTTCATAGACTCGCACACGTCCCCCACCCGTGCTATCTTCTTGGTGTTGATGTCGCAGCTCACAGGTGAGGTCAGGGCTGGGAACTGAAGAGTGGCACACCAGAATGAGAGGCTTCGCCGTAGCCCAGAGGTGTGGCGGTAATGTGGGAATGAACTGTGGTGTTTGGAAGGGGTGGGGGTAGGTGTGAGGCGATAGCTGCTTGGACAGTTGTGAGCGGCAGAGCAAGCAGAGGCGGAAATGGAAAGATGACACTAGATAATTAGAGAATAGAGAATAGGCTCTGTACACCAGCTCCACTACTTCCTGAAAGGAAGTGGGCATCTTTATTTCCTGTCCTATACTATTGGATTAAGTGATTTATCAGGTGTGCGCTGGGTGTGCCGCACACCTGATCAATCACTTAATCCAATAGTATAGGACAGGAAATAAAGATGCCCACTTCCTTTCAGGAAGTAGTGGAGCTGGTGCACAGAGCCTATGAGGGTGTAAGATGGAGAAATGGAGGTATGATCTGTATTCTCTCTCACACACACACTCACAATGCTGCTGGAAGACCTTCGGCACAACTCTTGCTTTACTTTGGGACGTTGCATGGAGTGAACGCCCCAATGGAAAACAGCCTGGCCTCGTTATGTGGCTCATTTGTCAATCATCCAATTAATTTCTGCGCATTCCTATTGCATGCAAAAAGGGGATATCTGGTTGTTATTACGCATTTGAAGCCAACAGAGCACTGGCACACGATCCCAGGCCCGGCACACTGCAATTAAAGGGGCTTGTGATCAGATGAAGGGAGTCTCTCTGGGCAATTTTGCAATTGCTAAGAAGTAACTGAATCCAGGCTGCCGCTCTAGTCTCCAGGGAGTGGGGGGGTAATGGCCGTCTGTCTAAAGTGCAGCCTGTATCCTCGCCTCTCATCTCCTGGCCTTTATCTGAGCGATTCTCAGAGCCAGATAAGGGAGAGCTCTGGGCTGGGCTGAGGGGACAGGGAGGCAGCACTTTGTGCCAGTGGAGAGGTAAGGAGAGGGGAGAAGAGAGGAGGAGGCTTTCAGTGACAGTGTGGTACCTGATGGGCGCTGACCTCCGCCTGGAGCAGCACACTGATGGACAGAGTGCCCGCCCCCTGGCCCTCGGCCCTGCGGCTACTGATACGGTCCCGCTCGTTCTGAACAGCTGAGGAGGAGAGAGGGGGGAGGAGGAGAGAGTAGAAGAGAGAGGGAGGAGGAGAGAGGAAGGGAGGGGCATCAGGAATTATGTCCTGGATGTCTTCTTGCACTTAGTTGAGGAATGAGAATGCTTTGGAGTAGAGGGGAAATGCTGTGTTGAACAAGGCCAACATAATCCTCTTCTGATTCTGATAATAAAGTGCTTTCCTCTCACATCCATAAAAGCCAAGAGCCAACACTTAAAACAACAACCTCTTTGTGTGTATTAATCTAAAGAAACATCTCTGATCCAGTCATGTTCAAACTCACTGTAAGTACATTTTATTTAAGTAAGTACAGTAAGTAAGTACATTTTATTTATATAGTGTAGCTCCTTTCACATAGCAGGGTCACAAAGTGCTTCATGTGTACAAAATAGTAAACTAAAAATAGTAGACTAGAATAGAATAGTAGGTACTGTAGATTATTTGTAGATTATTGGTACTGTAGATTATTTGGAAATGATTGGTACTGTAGATTATTTGTAGATTATTGGTATTGTAGATTATTGGGAAAGTATTGGTACTGTAGATTATTTGGATATTATTTATACTGTAGATTATTTGGAGATTATTGGTACTGTAGATTATTTGGAAATGATTGGTACTGTAGATTACTTGGAGTTTAATGGTATTGGAGATTATTTGGAGATGATTGGTACTGTAGATTATTTGGATATTATTGGTACTGTAGATTATTTGGATATTATAGGTACTGTAGATTATTTGGAGATTATTGGTACTGTAGATTATTTGGAGATTATTGGTACTGTAGATTATTTGGATATTATAGGTACTGTAGATTATTTGGAGTGTGTCCAGGCAGAGGAGACTGTGTCATAGTGGCCCAGGCCGTCTCTGTCATTAGAGGGAGAGAGAGAGCCGTCTGGATGACCTCAGCCTGATTCAGTCTGCCCCCACAAAGTCAGACAACAAGCCCTGGTCTCAGAGCAATCAGTCATCACTGCTGTCCTCTCAGCAGCCAATCAGTAGCCTATTAATCAAACTGGAGCAGGACAGAAAGAGAGAGAGACAGTCCCTCCCTGGCCCCCGTGTGATGTCACAAATTAGTTCTCTGTGGAACATCAGATTGAAAGTGGTTCAGGACGGTCAGTAAGTGTGTGTGTGTGGGGGGGGGGGTATATGGGGGGGCTGGCATGGTAGCCTGGAAGACACTTCCTCGCAAAAAAAACCTTTTCACATGATCAGTAAGGCTACGCCAGGCTATTGGGGGGGAGGTATAAAAAGAACGGGTAGTTAGAGAGGTTGGTTACTTTGTTGAGACGATGTTTGTTACTCTTACTGATGTAAAGCACTGTGGAACATTCAACGGCAAAGATTTGCACGGTTATGACAGGTTACACAGTGCCTCTGCTGTATATTGTTTCAGCGGTCTGAGAAATTAGTAAGGTTGAACGTTATTCCCTCTCCCTGACCCTGACCATCTCAAACATTAACATTCCCCTCAGAGAAGCATGTCTTTCTTGGACACAGCAGAGCAACTTTTGCCCATACTCAGCCGTGTTAATTATTTATGTGAGGAGGCCACTGTAATCCCAGCTCTCTCTCTCTCTCTCTCTCTCTCTCATTTTCTCCTGGTTATCTGTGGCAGCCGGTGGAAGATAAGACCTACAGTGCATGACGAACACTCACTTGCTCTATTGCTCAAGCGAGAGGCATGTTGATCTAGCTGCTTCTCACTCCAATACTGGAGTATGTATGGGCTACCCCCCCCCCCCCCCCCCACGCACACACACACCCGCAAACCTACAATCACCTGGCACACCGCCTATCCCCCATGCCTCACTTGGCGTTGGACATTTTATGCAACGTGGGTAAATATTGTCCTTTGTCAACTTGCTTATTTGCTGGTTTGTCTTTTTTCCATGTCAAGATTATACACGGGTGTGTTTTGAATCTGTGACTGGTGTGGCAACACAAAGAGTACAATGCTGCCTACAGTGTGGAGTGTCTTGTAATGAATTAGAATTTGACAGCAACACGGTGATTCTCACCTTCCCTCCTCATGCCGGCTCTGAAGCACTTCCGCAGCCTGCAGTAACGACATTGGTTCCTCTTATCTTTGTCCACGACACACTGCCTGCTGAACCTGTCAAAATGACACACACACATACACACACACACACACACACACACACACACACACACACACACATATAGTACATGCCCACGCACACATACATACACGTATACACACGCATGTGCACGTCGTGCACACACACACACACACACACACACACACACACACACACACACACACACACACACACACACACACACACACACAAACACATAATTAGATAGCCTGTCGAGGCAGGATAGAAGACCAGACACAATCACAAGTGAAGCCTCACACTCGCGGCCAAGGTAATTGTGATTGCTTCTGATCAGTCACTGCTGTATTTGCACCTGGACGGCAGACACATGTACGAACAGGCTCCTCACACACAAAAGAGACACCTATCGCGGTAATGCGAAAAGACATTTCCCGTAGTCCGCCTGGCTGGACTGAGTGGAGAGAGAGAGAAACCCAACAGCTATATCTTACTATTGACTCTGTGTCCTCAGTCACTGTATTTAGGTTATTGCCTCCTTGCCTGGATAGATCCCAGAGACGGTGACCCTGAAGTTAGTTTTCTATTCTTAGCTTCTGAGCAACTTCCATCCATACATCTCACTTGACAATGGGGGAGAGCTTTACCTCCGTCAGGCCATCAGCAATTGATTGAACACCTTGAATCAAATTGCTCTCAGTCAGTCAGTCAGTCAGTCAGTCAGTCAGTCAGTCAGTCAGTCAGTCCGTCACATTTTGTGCCAGCCGTGCCTTAACAAAAGGGCAGATTCGATTGAGATAACCACACCGCAGACTAGATCCAATCCCAGACATAATTTTATGATGAGCTGATCGTGTATGCCTGTGTAACCGAGTGACAGTGTTAAACTCACTCCTCAAAGGAATGCTTACAATCCCTCCAAGAGAGACGTCTCTATTGGCGCAACTGTAGTACTCTTGTCTGCGTTGTGTTCAACAGTCTGACCCATGTTAAAGGAGTAGTAAAGGGGGAAATCATGTTTAGCCCTGTTTTAAGGTTACTTATGATCATATACAATGGTTCAGATCAAAACGTTGAAAAAAATAGCACTTTTGAGAAAGTCTGATAATTGCTCTACCACCGTTTAGGTCATACAATGGATGTGGGTGGGCACCGTGAAAAATCATTCAAAAAACATGTTAAACTCTCAATTTCAAAGACAAGAAACTCACCGAGGTGTTAGTTGGCGTTCTGACATATAATTTGCCATAAAGTAAGATTCTAGTTCATCTGGAAAGACTGAGAAAGCGGAACATATTTAGCATAGAACTATTTAGTTGCAGCACATACGTGTGTAAACTTCCGCTTGAACAATAACAATAGCTACCGTAAGTAGTTCCGCTTCCTGTATCCCCTCTGCGGATTGATCTACACATCTACAACAGTTGCGTCAATACAAGTCAATGGTTTTCATAAAATGATGAATAAAACCCTACAGGATTCATACTTTGCAGCGAATTTGATGTCAGAACACCAACGGACACCAATTACCCCCTCGGTGAGCTTCTTGTCTTTGAAATTGAGAGTTTCACATGTTTTTTGAATGATTTTTCACGGTGCCCACCCACATCCATTGTATGACCTAAACGGTGGTAGACCAATTATCAACTTTCTCAATAGTGCTAGTTTTGTCAACTTTTTGATCTGAACCATTGTACAGTATATGATCATAAGTAACCTTAAAACAGGACTAAACATGATTTTTCCCTTCACTACTCCTTTAAGGGCTTGCCCAGGGCGGGATTGGAACCCACGTTTGACAACCTCTACCGCTTGAGAGGCGGACACACTGACAATTGCGCCAGTAGGGACATCCCTCTTGGGAGGGACTGTCAGCGCTCCTTTTTTTTTTTTTGAGGAGTGAGTTTCACCAGTTGCTGCTCTCGCGTTTTGTTGGGCTACACCTGCCGCCCGCCGTGTCTCACCTGCAGGTGTAGGCGTGGTTCTTGCGGACGCTCCTCCTGAAGAAGCCCTTGCAGCCGTCACAGCTGGACGCCCCGTAGTGCTTCCCCGTGGCCCGGTCGAAGCAGATGGAACACAGGCCCCCGCCAGCCTGGGACAGCAGCGCAGCGGCGATCTCCGGCGGAGGGATCGTGGACTCTGTCGACGATAGAGCTGTCAACTGAGCTCAGAAATCTTATTCGACTTTCTTTCTTAAATATTTTACGAAAATCGCATTGAAAATTATGCATACAATGGAACCACTTCTAACCACAAGAGGGCGCTTGCCGCCTATTGTCATGAACAAGCACCAATAGAACTTTCGTGTCCTTGGATTCAAGTATTCAAGTAACTTTAATACCCAGTCAACATGGATGACATTTAGTGTAAACAGGGTCCTTTTTATTAGGCCTAAAGCCTAGCCAATTGAAAACAAAACAAGAGGAATAGCCTGTGCTAATGCTGATCCACTTGATCGTATTCAGTGCTTGTTTGCAATGTTGCCTGCTGGCTGTTGAGAAGACCGCTCGGATTTTAGGGAAGTAAGGTACAGTATTTCCGCGCCACCTAGATACGGTAGGCCTAGATAAAGTGGTTTGGCTGTTTTTGGCCATGTTGAAAAGAATGCCACCCGCCACCACCCCTGGGCGGACCAACTACCTCCAGTCCAGGATACTGCTAGCCCTTGGTACCAAACAGAATTGACTCAGTTTTTCCCAGATGCAGTGAGAGTTTGTTGTCTATGAGCCACTCCCTTACATTTTCAAGCTCTCTATTAAGAGTAAGGTCTGATTCATAGTCGACGTAAACAACGCAAGCTAAGTTCTGTGTTTTGTTTTGTGGAAACACAAGGAATTGCACTATTGCTTGCGTCAAGTGACAAATTTCGGCATGACAAACGCAAGGACGCTACGAGATCTTGCGAAGCTTGCGTTGCTTGCGCTTATGTAGTTTGCGTCGACTATGAATCCGCCCTAACTTTGATTTGGTGGACTGTGGACATCTTTGGTGGACCATCACCCCCTCCCCCCATTCTACCCATGATCTATTGTGTTATGTGGAGGCTGTACAAGCCTGCTACCAGGCTGTACTGTTGGTGTAATTCCACACCACGCCCTCCCTGCAGAGAGATCAGGGACGAGTCCCGGCACCGCGGTCCGCTGGAGCGCGCTGTCCTCAGTGCGCCCCAAACGCGCGGCGCCGCCAGGGCGGTCCCAAAAAATAATCGTATAACACCTATAATACCTACCTAGCAAAGCTTAACATCATGGCCCTCAGTTTCAAAACCAGAGAGAGAGAGAGTGAGCAGCGGCAGGTGCCTTAACTGCTGATGAGGATCATGTGAAGCAATGTGAACAAGGTGAGCTCATGGTGCAACTAAGAGTTACTCCAAGCAATCATTTGTAGCAGTTGCAACTGAAAGGAGCCTAGCAACACTAACATCAAGTAGCCTGTTTTACTGTAGGCCTATGTTAAGTTATGTAAGTATGGTTAAGAGGCTAACTAATGCTTGTAGAGGGGTCTGTTGGAGCAGATGGAGAACAAGATGTGCTGGAGGATGAGGGAAGTGAAGAGGGAAAGGAAAGTGAAGGTGGCTCTGAGGGCAGTGAGAAGGAGGAGGAGAGGACAGAAGAGGAAGGGGGAAAAAGTGAGAGCAGTGCAGAAGATTATTTGCCAGAGGACCCAGGACTATGGCCAGAGAAGCTTACTAATCAGAAGTTCAGTTAGAAAACTAAGATGGTATTTTTTGCTTTGTCTTAATATTGTTAATCCGAGCAAACCACATTTAGCCATAGTTAAGTAATTTTAGGCTAATATGTTGAGAAAGTAGGGTTGAAATGTGCTGAGATTTCAAAGCAGTATCACTTGTTTAAATGTGGTATGAACTGTTCATTAGTCACCTACCCTAATAACCACATGACATCATGTGTTCAGTTGTTGGCTCGATTATTTGTCAACATTTTTCAAAAGATACATGAGACATGGATCGAGAGGAAGGGGGCCCACAGAGACTGCTGGTGTATAGGGCCCAGAATTTGGTCTGACGGCCCTGGCTAGCTGGGCTGATAGAAGGCTACGACGTATAGGCTTCTTCTCTTGACCCGTGGAGACATGTGAGGAAGTACCACTCTGTCCACTCATGTTGGCTTCAGGCTGACGCTAGACGGCTCTGGGATTGCACGGATTGATAGGGTCTTGTAGGGACACTGTTGTACTTTTAGAGAGCTGGACGCTATTGTTTCTCTATACTGATGAATAAATAAACATGTGGGAGGCCGCGCTAACAAGCCCCAGCAGCATGGCGTCGCAGACAGATCACTCAGCAGAGAGAGAGAGAGAGAGAGAGAGAGAGAGCAAGAGCATTGGCCCTGATAAGCTCCAGTTCACAGCCAATCATTAATCACCCCGATCATCAGCTAAGGCCTTTAATGAAACCTTTAATGAAACCTGTTCTCTTTCAAGAGAAATAACCTTGTTCACACAAAGACACCAGATAGATCCCTCAGAAATGTGTTGATAGTGAGCTGGCTTTGGCTATCGGGTGGGCGCTGTTTCACAAGGGCCTTAATGAGAGTGACAGTGGTGGCAGTGATGAAGCAGGGCTCCAGGCAGAGACGACGGTGCTCTGAGGCGGCTCACAGGCCTCTGAGGGGCCCGGCTGCTGCTTATTACCAAGAGGAAGAAGGAACTCACCATTTAATTAAAGCAGTTACAGGTCAGTGGCGAGCCAAAGTCCGCCGCCGCCGCCTCTCTGGATAATTTTACACTAGGAGCTCTGTTTTAATTCAACCCCCCCCCCCCGTCCCCCCCCGTCCCCGAGTGTTACTTTAAATTGTGTCCTGTCAGTAGGCCTATTCGATCGCTGCAAGATTGTCTCTCTTAAAACCACTGACCGTCAAAAACTCTGTTGGTGTAGTGATCCGGCACTCCCGCAGACAATGCCCCTGGGCTGTAATATATGTAAATCACACACTTAGAGTAGGTAGCCGGAGCAGCCGGGGATTACAATTTAACATGGAGAATGCTGTCTGTGGTCAAAGATCAGTTAGATTGAATTAAGAGATTAGAATACATCTGCCACACAGTTATCTGCCTCAGTAAAGAGCAGTCTGCTGGTAAAGCACCTCCTTTAAAAGTGCCAAAGGAAGGACCCGATTCAGCAGAACAGAGTCCTAATGATAATGATAAGTGAAAATTAGATTATGAAGGAGAGGACGAGGAGGAGGGAGGTCTTCTGAATGCTCCTCCCGGCACTCTATCTGGCAGTAATGACCATTGGATTTGCTGCATTTTGTGGAATGAGAGCTGATGTCATTGCAGGGGCGCATTTTTGTGTTCATGCCATGAGAAAATGGCCTTACAAATTCCCGTCTGCATGAAGGCAGTAAAAAGCCCCCGTGGGCCTTCATTTAAGTCTGGGCGGTCCAAGACAAAGAATAAACTGTGAAATCAACCAAATCACAGACTGTGAGCATGTAGGCCTACTTTAACTTTCCACAAACCTTTATACATCAGTAGCCTATTGAATGTCCAATTGATATGGATACATTCATTAACTTTTATTGAACCAGGTTTCGACCCATTAGGATTAAAATCTGTATTTCAAGAGCGACCTGGCCAAGAATGGCAGCAGTACAGTTTCATACACACTCATTAAAAACAACTGATCAACTCAAAAGTGCCATATGGTAAAAGTGCAGGGAAGCCAAGTCGTATCATTTTTTTTTTTTATAATGACAGGACTATGCTACAGTATAATTTGGGCAATCAAAGTAGATATGTACTCCTATATCCTCATTGTGCACCAGTCTGAATTAGACAGGTGAGAGTGTCACTGTACCTGCCATGCCAGTCTCTACGGGGAACGCCCTCAGGTTGTCAAACTCCAGAAGAGTGTAGGAGGAGTCCAGAGTGCTGCTGTAGTCTGTGGAGTCCAGATCCAGCACTGTCCCCGACAGCTTCATGGTTCTGGTGGATGTGTGACCAGGCCAGGCTAGGCCACGAACGCACGCTAGGACAGAGGAACCGGAAAAGGCCAAAGGCAGCCTTTTCACCTCACCTCCACGCTCTGATCCCAAGTCACCAAGTCCTTCAGCACGGGGACTTTGCGTCTCTCTGTGTCCTCCTGGTTGTCCAGCTGAGGCAGAGCAACGTGCTCTCCCTCATCCACTCACCGGCCAACACAGTTTGGCAGTCTTGCTCTTGTCATCCCCTCATCCCTGGTGGGGCCCTGTACTCATCCTAGTGGAATGATAGTGGATCCTCCGGGGAATATTGGACTAGTTACCTCACTATTATTCCAGATCAGGGTTACGGATCCTAACGGTCTTCCAGAGAAGTGAGAGGGAGAGAGAGAGAGACACACACACACACACACACACACAGATTTGGCCCACTGTTTGTTTGCTAGTCTCTTATCAGACGAGAGCACAGTAAAGGGGAGGGTTCATAGGCAGGTAAACATGACTCACTGTGGGGAATAAAAACACGTATACAGTCATGTTTGTAGACCAGGGGGGTATTTCACAAAGCAACTGAGTAAGCCTGACTTTTGCAATGAGTAAAATCTGGAAACTCTTCCAATTTGGAACATGGACTGAAGTAAAAAGCTTTCAGTCTTCAGGAAAAGCTTTCTGGGTTTTATTTTGTGCAGAAGTCAGGCTTACTCAGTTAGCCAGCTTTGTGGAATACCCCCCAGGCAGTAAGACGCTGACCACTTATCAGTAAATCACTGCTACGTACAGTATGAGGAAACAAGAGAAGCAACAACACAAGTATATGACCTCCTGACCAAAGGTCGCCAGTACAGTCTGACGTCATTCATTGCATGATTGTTGAGAAATATTTTGGTATTCTTCTCAAGAAAGACCACTGATCAATAACTAATGTTTTCAGCCCTAGTGGGTTAGCAGAAAACAATTAATGAGGCCAGTTTAATGTGACAGCAGTGGTGCATTTACATACTCTACCACCGGGGGCATATTTCCACCGTTCTCTATGGCGCGGCTCTTGCCGCCTCCATAGGTGCATCTGTCTGTGCATGGGTTTGATAATGGAGAGGGACTTTGTTCACCTTTGGTCACATACGTAGTTAGTCGTCAGCTGTTTAGGGGTATTGATCAGAGGCAAAGTGATAACGTGTGTTTGCAAATGAGACTATATGTCCTCTGGGCCCCTTTAATAAAGATAGCACATGTACTGGACATGACGCTCTGTCTGTGTCCAGGTTTAAATAAGTCTATTCCCAACGTGTGTTATAGGCTCTTTATTGCTGCTATTTATTAATATGTAATACTACTATAACTTAGGAATGGTATTATGTTTTGTGTAGATTCTCAGGAGAAAAGTAGGGATCTGGAACAATGCAGTGGTTGGTAAAGTCCGTCAACTATTTTTCATCCAAAAATGGACAGGGATCTCATGTCCTTGTTTTTTAAGAGACTGAATTCCCAGACATCTATAAAAGTGAATGTCTGGGTTGAGGGAGGAAAAAAAGGATTTCAGATCCAAATTTCACATCCTTTGAGTGCAAGTGATCAATATTTGGTTTAATATTCTAACATACTTAAAAAAACAGTGTATGCAAATGTTAGCATTGCCTTCAGTCTAGACACCCATAGCAACACAAATTTGTATGTATATTTTTACCATGGTGCAGTATGAACTTTACTGGCACACTTTACTTATAACCTCTCAGCTGAGACATTGAGCTCTTTCTGAGGCCGTTCTATTCTAAGACACTTCACATCTGTTAAAAAGAAAGATTAGTGGAACACTCTGGACCTCTGGTGTGTGAGCCACTGTGTGTATGTAGAGGGGAAGAAAAAAAAAAAGGCTTTAAAAAGAATGAAAGACACAGAGCGGGAAAGGTGAACGTGGCCATATGATTTTTACAAATTATAACAAATTATATGTCAGGCCACATATGAGCTTTTGCAGCAGCCATATCCATCATGCTTTGGTTTAATGGGATTTCCTGGGTGAGCCACACTCTTTCCTTGAATGTCACCCTAGGCCGCAGGTCAGACCTCCCCTGGCTAGGGCTCTCAAGCTCAGCCTTTGTTGAGGTGATTGATAGCTCATAAAAACCTGTCAGTCAGAGCAGTGCATGACTGCAGAATGGGCCCCAGCCTGCGTCCTCTCGCATTATATCAGGAAGGGATTAAAAATGACCCTTAAATTGTGACTATCTTGCTTTTACATAAAGTACTATGTGCACTGTAGATTTACTACTTGAAAATGTGTTTCACTTATTTATAGCATCTTTTGTTATAGTATGTACTGCTTTGGGGTATATTATTTACATTTTATTGATCCACCCAAGTAACTGTGAATTATGTTGCAATAAACATAAATATTGAACACTTTTAAATGAACTGTTTAGCTTAAGATCACAAGAAATCAGTCACAGAGACCTTGAGTGAAGGCTCATGTTTTCTTTGTCCACTAGGGGGAGACAGAGTACACAGTATGATGTCTAGTGTAGCCTATGAGGAATGGCCACAGAGAGACTGAACCCGCCCTGTCACAAGCTAACAGACTGAGAAGTACAGTATAGCAAAGAGGTAGTGCTTTTATGGAGACAATAAAATTACTAAATTAATCTATTTAACATATCTATGTAAAAGGCTATTTGGGGAAAAGTAGCTAGACGCTATCATGCCATGGGTAAAACTGCCCTTTTCAGCGTGTCAGGATTTACTCCCAACAGGTGTGCTGTGTCTCTCTGTCTGCTTGTCTGTCTGTCTGCTTGTCTGTATGTATGTCTGCTTGTCTGTCTGTCTATCTGTCTGTCTGCAGAGGGCTCTGATTGATGAGGAACTGCCAGCAGTATTTCATGGCCATGGCCTTGGTGGTTGGGGAGAATGAAGTGTGGAGTGCAGCAGAATTGGTCTTGGCCGCAACTCAGCACAGTCACATTTTGGACCGTAATGCAGGTTGGGCTATTAACCTAACATAAATAAATAACACGACCGGCACCTCTAAGTGAGTGGGAGTCGGAAACTTTTAGAGCTGCATTTCTAATTTCCTTGTCAGGGTGAGTCAAATAATGTCAACTCCTGAATCACTCGCTTGGATGGGGCAACAAACACACACACACACCCACACTCTCTCTCTCACACACACACACATACACACACAGTCAGGAACTACAGGGCAAAGGGACTGAGAAAGTACCACTAGGTCCTGTGACAGGGTGACGGGGTCAGCCACAGATAGACCACCTCCAGAGAGGACTCTAAATCAATGAGTGGTCTGAGCCACTAGACCTCCACTCCAAACAGGACGAGTGATTTCCACCCGCTCTCCCACTGGGAGATGCTTGTTACAGTCAGGCGTGGGACGAGACCGTGACGGGGTGGAAATTCACGGGGCAGAATGAAAGCAATTTTGTACCTTTCTGTTGATATTGATTTTTTCCCCCTCAAAGAAAGGTTAATGATAATCTCTTTGAAAAATTATGTTTTTACACATGAACACTTGACAAACTCCTACCAAAGCTGATGTTCACTGGGCTACAAGTTAAGATGTAGGTAACAGGTAAAGACTGAAGTATCCTCTCCTGTCTGATTTGCTGCTCTCATTCTGACTGGCTCTCTGTCTGTCTGTCTGTCTGTCTGTCTGTCTGTCTGTCTGTCTGTCTGTCTGTCTGTCTGTCTGTCTGTCTGTCTGTCTGTCTGTCTGTCTGTCTGTCTGTCTGTCTGTCTGTCTGTCACTGACATAGCAACCACTGTTTTCTGAATACTGCCCAGACTGAATAATTAATTATATTCTTGAATTCCAATGGAGGTATTCCTGTGTGCTACAGCATCTGCAGCATGGCAGGGAATAGCCTAAATACAGGTATAACTAGTACTAAGGTACTAGGTCGAATGGATGCATTCTCCAGATCAATTCCAATACAGCAAAAACTAAATAAGAATCCCACTGCCAAAAAATATATTTTTAGAGATAACATGCTCTTATAAAAGACAGGACAGTTCTCCCAGTCTGTCCAACAGAGTTGATTGAGTTGGTTGGTTTGTGAACCTGCCTGTGGGCTACTGATAACTAAGATCCCGACACTATGCATAAACACCCCCAGAGACTAAAGCATGTTCCCTATTAGAAAAAAACGAAAGAACAGTCTTTGTAGTTCTGTTCCAAAAAAGGGGGGTAAAAAATAAAAAGCACCAAAAATTGGTTATAAAAGCATGGCAGGCATATGATTTAGTAGGGCAATAAAGAAGGGAAAGGTGGCCATTCATCATGGAGGCTAGCTCACCAGGAGAGGGCCTGTCACAGACACCGCCAAGTCCAGGAGGCGGTTCTGAGAGAGCCTCCAATCGCCCCCAGAACCTGCCTGAGCCGATGGCTTTTCCAGAAGGCCGGATACTCCGGTCTGCCCACCATCCACAGGGCACTGGAGAGAGAAGGGACGGATGTCATGGGCTGTGGCGTAGCCTACGGTGAGTAACATGTACACAAGCGAGCACCATGACCCTGGTGCAGTGAGACTGGGGAGGAGAAAACGCCCTCTACTGGCCAAGGTAAGGTTGTAGCGCACCACTGCTCAAACAAGTCTAGAATAAAATTACATTTTAGGGATTATCTTTGAAAAGCAAATTCTAAAGATTAATGTCAGTGAGAAGAGAGATATTTATCAAATCTGACATTAAGGGAAACGGTGATGCTCAGGGATGCTCAGCATTATCAGTTATCGGCTAGATAATGGGAAATTTAAATTATATGTAGGCTATTTATCGGCAAATATAGGCCTATTAAATTATAGAGTTAATAATACGAAGCCAGTGTTTCTTTAACAACTCTGTCTTTGACGCCTTTTGATCCGATTACTCTTAGATGTAGCCTTATTTTGTTCTCGTAAAAGGTGGACAGATCCACTCTTGGCTATAGAAAGCATTGTGCCATAACTACAGGTTATCAAATTCTTTTTTAAAATACAAAAATGTGAAATTGTATCGGTTATCGGCCATGACAAGCAGGCAAATATTGGTTATCAGTATCAGCTGGGAAAATGCATCTGTGTGCATCCCTACTGATGCTGTGTGGGATGTTGGCCTAGCATAGCATACTGTCAAAATCAGTGAGAGCAGGAGAAATGTTCATATAAATTAAGAAAAAAATGAGCTTTTGTTTTTGGATTACTCTGTAGCCAACCTACCTCTTTGATGAGTATAAAATTTATGGCACAGGTGCAGTAGAGAGAGGTTTTGTAGCCTAGTTGTTCCTATAGGCCTTTGCACCTACCCCGTTGTAACACGTGGTTGGTATACCAAGGGGCGTTGTCCTGTTTATGAAGTGAACTTCTAAAATATTTGGTTTGTTTCTCAAGCGAAAGCTGCAGCTAACCAACCTACCCACCGGGAAGCTTACCAAAGGTTTGTATTGTGTATATGCCGTGAAGCACATGCGCACTTCGACTGAATGCTGCGTCCCGGGGGCGCGAGTTTTAAAAGGTAATAAATGTCAATCTATTATCTTTCTGAGTAGACTGTTTGGACGATTCAGCGTACTTTTAGTAAATCTAATTGGAGAATTGGCACCAGACATGTTTGTAAAGGTCCAAATATCGCGATGTATTGCTTTAAAGTAAAGGCAAGCCAGAGCACTGCGTAAGTCGTGCGAAATCAGTTGCAGGGTTTTCTCGAAAACCTTGCCGTCTGCAAACTAGGCCAGGCTACTCACCCCGCCTGAGACATCCATCATCTTATTGTGATCTTTATTAACAGCTGATAAATGCTGTAAAACGGGCCTGCTGGGGATGATATAGCAGTGTAAACAGCCAACCAGCCTCTGGTGACCTAGGCCTCTCTGCTCGGGAAGATTTAGCTCATGTATCTAGCGGAGTCTACCTGCATTCTAATGTAGGCTAATACTTGCTTGGCTAATAATGCTTGTAAGGTTTGACCTAGTTGTATACTGTAGTACCGTATGATCTTAGGATTTTGAGGAACTGTTGTAGGCTGCCATGGCTACCCACGTTTCCACTATGGAAACGTTTGTCTGTGCTTTCTCCCTGAGATAGGTCATGAGGGTCTTGAGTAGTTGTCTAAATGTAAAGTGTCTGGGATGCTTGTTGAAACTGAGCCTTCAGCCATTCCTTCAACAGACAACTTATTTGTGTGAGATAACATTTTGTTTTAAAGGAGTAGTAAAGGGAAAATGCATGTTTAGCTCAAGGCTTTTTTAAATATTTAGCATAGAACTATTTAGT
Organism: Borostomias antarcticus; assembly: GCF_949987555.1. Lineage (NCBI taxonomy): Eukaryota > Metazoa > Chordata > Actinopteri > Stomiiformes > Stomiidae > Borostomias > Borostomias antarcticus. Next base: position 23,677,480 of record NC_140237.1, read on the forward strand.
CGCACATACGTGTGTAAACTTCCGCTTGAACTGATTCCGATCTCGCGCAATGCCTTGAAGTAGTTCCGCTTCCTGAATCCCCTCTGCGGATTGATCTGCACATCTACAACGGTCGCTTCAATACAAGTCAATGGATTTCATAAAATAATCAATAAAACCCTACAGGATTCATACTTTGCAGCGAATTTGATGTCAGAACACCAACGGACACCAATTACCCCCTTGGTGAGCTTCTTGTCTTTGAAATTGAGAGCTTAACATGTTTTTAAAAGATTTTTCACGGTGCCCACCCACATCCATTGTATGACCTAAACGGTGGTAGAGCAATTATCAGACTTTCTCAAAAGTGCTAGTTTTGTCAACTTTTTGATCTGAACCATTGTATATGATCATAAGTAACCCTAAAACGGGGCTAAACATGCATTTTCCCTTTACTACTCCTTTAAGTGTTTATGTACAGTATGCCTACTGTCATATACTAGGTCTGCAGTCAATATCGTGAACGCTTGCTTATTCATTGTAATGTAATATGCCTGCTTCAAGAGAGATGGGGCAGAGTTGTCATGTATAAATCCATTGTTACTCAAGTGCCTCCCGCTATCATGCAATCAAGTTGACTGGCCCATGCTAGTGTGATTATACCCATATGTAATATTCTTTAAAGTTGCAGGGTCATGGTGTCATAGACATGCTAAAATAGGTCCACAAGTGCTGTTCATTAAGTTTTAAACCGTAGTTCACTACATGAGGGCGGGACAGACCACTGTCAGCACAAGGTCATGAACGTTTCCAGTAGAGAGGCCTCCATGCTCTCTGGATCGGACGTGGTAAATATGTCTTCCTGTGGTCTGCTGAAGATGCTTTCATATGCCACTCACTCAGCTTGTTTAAGCCGTTTTTTTTTTTGTTGAGCCCACAGGAAATCCAATAGCCTATCCTAAACACAGTTGTTTGGACTCTTGTGTTCCATCTTCACTATCCTGATATCTTTAATTCACGGCGCGTCTTTGGTACACTGTGTTTAATGTATGTGTGCAGGTCAGGACACCTTGGAATGAGCTGCTGGACAGAAAATGTGGTTTGAATGATACTGAGGGTGATACTGATAGACTGCTGGACTACGGAGAGTGTAGTAAATTGCCATTTTGGGAACCTTTAAATGTCTAGCTGAGTAGTGATCTTCAGCACTGGAATGAGGAAGTGCTGGAACTAGCACTGATAAGATACTATAAGGACAAGCAATTGCAAGAATTCCAATGTACAGGTACCTGTACCCGTACTCGTTACACATGGCAAATAAACTTTCTACTCTCTATCTCACTTTTAAGTTTGCTCAGCCTCTCCTGTGAGAAATGTGCAACACCTTTCTGAGAGCTGAGAGTGTGTCCACAACTGCTAATAAAAGAGAACATATGTGGGCTCCTCTGAAGAATGATAAAACTCTTCCCTCCATCCAAGGTCCTCTGTGAACCGCCGTTTTAATTAAAACCACTTGTTCCCAAACTTGTACTTAATGTTTCCCATTAGTCATGTTTGAGGGATTACAGACAGCCCCAATGAAAGTCAGGGCTTAAATGGGAAACACAGATGTGCCAACAATGCGGTTTGTTTTATTGCCATCACAGTGGTTTAGTAATTATGAAAAATTAATCTGAATTGACAAGGTTTCCTAATTCCTTCCGCAATTAAAGATGACTTCTTGTTGGAAAAAAGAAGACGTTTGTCAGTGAGGTTATAGGTCTAGGGGGAAAGGCTAGCAGGGTTCAAAAGTTCTCAAATTATCCTTTTCAAAATGTAACGTTTTGGTTCCATTCACAGAGTCGCATCTAGCTGTATGAAAACTGGGACAGTTAAGTAGCCTAATGGTGAGGTATTTTCCTCCATTCCAATCAGTTATCTCTCAGTGCAATATCTGTAGTCCCAATATCTGTAGTGCTAATATCTAGTCCTAATATCTGTAGTCCCAATATCTGTAGACTGTAGTCATAATATCTGTAGTCATAATAGATGGCGACATTTTATTTCCCCGAAACAGAGAATAGCCTAGGCCTATATGAAATGTCATGCCGTGCCATGATCAGATCACACTGCTAAGGCCTTCTCAACCGTTACCGTTCTCTTCTCAACCATCTTAAAATGGTGGGATGTTTACCGTTGAGTGCGGCTCTTCTCAACTATCTTAAAATGGTGGGATGTTTACCGTTGAACCTTAATCCAAGTCAACAGCCAGAGCAACATAAAAGAGAGAAGTGCTAAGCAACAGTTTAATTGCATCATCTGGGCACGGAATCACTTTCAGATGGGCTGCATGCTTATGATGGCCAGCTGTCAGCCTCAGTGCTCTGTCTGTCTCAGTCTGTGTGTGTGTGCGTATGTGTGTGTGTCTTTGTTTGCTATCTATCTGTGTTTGTGTAGTTTGTGTGTGTGTGTCTGTCTGTCTGTCTGTCTGTCTGTCTGTCTGTCTGCCTGTCTGTCTATATATCTGTCTGTCTGTGTGTGTGTCTGTCTGTCTGTCTGTCTGTCTCTGTTTTTATATCTGTGTGTGTGTGTGCGCCTGCGGCGGTGTGGCCATCTGTCTATCTGTGTTTGTGTGTGTGTGGCTGTGTTTCAGTCTATCCATCTATCTGTCTGTGTGTGTGTGTGTGTGTGTGTCTGTCTGTCTTCCTGCATGTGTGTGTGGGTGTCCATCCGTCTGTCTGTCTGTGTTTGTGCATTGTGAATGGTTAGCATGACCTTTGAGCCGGAGGGTTATTATCCCCGTCGTCCAGGCCTACTTGGTTCTTCCCCAAGCGTGTGCAGACAGAGGTGAGCGCAGGGCAGGCAGGGCCTCCCTAATTACCCCCTGCCCTGGTCCACTGTGTCACGTCCACACATGCTGAACTTGGCATAGGATCAGTGAATCTGAGGCATGTCTGCACATTAATTAGGCGGGCCACATAGGCACGGCTGCGCTAGGTATATAATGTATGTCTTTAATTATATAGCCTGTGTTTGACCTTTCAGAGAGATACTTCTTCTTTTTGCAGGAGCGGTTTAGATGAAGTCCCGTTGAGATTCATAAAACACACGTAAAGTGATGCATCAGCAGTGTGATTCAGCGTTTAAAATTCAGAGGTATTATTCAACGTACTGTAACCAGGGAGGAAAACACCATGCTCAGGTGCTGGCTTTGAGAGAGAGAGAGAGAGAGAGAGAGAGAGAGAGAGGGTGAGAGAGAGAGAGTCAGAGAGAGAGAGAGAGAGAGGGTGAGAGAGAGAGAGACAGAGAGAGAGAGACAGAAAGAGAGAGACAGAGAGAGAGAGAGGGATGGGACAGTAATTCATTTCTGGATGGTGCTTGGTACCGTATGAGAGGAGATAGCTGTGATCAGTAACGGGGCGTCTGCTTGTGGGCCCGGTGTGATTATTAGGAACTAGTACTGATAACACACATGAGATTTATCACCGCATTGGCATTTGTAATCAATTCTCTCTCCCTCTCTCTCTCTCTCTCTCTCTCTCTCTCTCTCTTTCCTGCAGCCATTCCCTCTGTTCTCTCTGTGTTTGTGTACCAGCCCCCCCTCCCCAGTGCCAAGTACTCAGGCGCAGTTGATTTGTGGACAAGGAATAGGAGAAAAGAAAGAAGGAATAAAAAAAGAAGAGAAATGATTCTGTGCGAGGGGCTCAGAACAAGGTATGAAAGTAATTATTTTTGCTTTTCAAGATTTAGGCATATTTATGGGGCATTACTGCGGCAGCGGCGGTGCTGTTTAATGTTATTTGCAGAAAGCACACATTGTTTGCATCAAGCATACAAGAGGCGAAGGGCCGGCCATGTGAGCTGTGACCTCACGGCCGGCCATGTGAGCTGTGACCTCACGGCCGGGGGATGGGGCGGACAGGGGGGGGGGGGCGTCCAGGGCTTCGGCGTTCGTGTGAGTTACACAATTAATAATGGAACCCCGTTTGAGAACCTGACAACTGTTTGGACGTCCGCTTGTCCTGGAAGCTTTTGTGCGAGGGAGCCTGAGGCAGCGGTGTGCCCCCCGGCCAGAGACGCCTGATAGGTGGAGGCCCACCACCCTTCCCCAGGCTGCCCTCTCTCCCTCTCTCTCTCTCTCTCTCTCTCTCTCTCTCCCTCCCTCTCTCTCTCTCTCTCTCTCTCTCTCTCTCTCTCTCTCTCTCTCTCTCACTTGACACTGCTTCTGATAGGGGAGGAGGAGGCTGTGCAGATCAGTGCTCCGGGTTCAAGACAGACTCCGAATGTAGTTTAATGTATTTTATATATTTTTTATATTTTTTTTTATCAATTATACTATAACAGCCAGATAATGTATTTAGTTTTCTCTTTGAGAATGTCTGAGCATGTTTGAGTGATATGTGCCCCGAATGCTGATTTCCGCCCTAATGTACTGAACCGCATGAGGTCCGGTGTAGACTGGCTGGTACCGTACAGCGAATCCATTTCCTGGGAGTGTGAAGCCTGCATTCTCTGGGTCAGGGCCATTAGCCGTCCGCACCGCCGGTCACAGATGGCGCCTCCTGTGCCGGTCAAGCCGGGCTGAATGAGGAGTAGATTGTGAAGGATTCTTTTCTACTACAACTATATGATGGTGGATGAGGTTTCACAAATAGCAATGCTGATGACGGGGGTGGGGGGGGGGGGCAGGGGGCTACAGGATCTTACGGGGTCCTCTCGGGCTCTGACTCCAGAGTAGGAGTGTAACCGTAGGCTCCAGGGGCCCACTTACAACGAAGACGTGGAGTGCTTTTATCCTGCCGGGGCGAATGTGAAATAAATAAAAAGAATGGGAAATGGCTGCTCTCTGGGCTCCAGCCTCAGTCCCTGGCTCTTTGTTAAAACCATATCTCCACTGCTCCGTTGCCCCCAGCTACATTAAATCCCATTAAATTCACCTTCATTAAAGCGGCCCTCTCTGGTCCTTGGCAGCGGCCCTAATGCAGGGCCTCTCAAGGACAGAGCGGTAATGAGGGTGGACTGGATTTAACCTTGAGGAGTACAGGTTTTCATTTCCAAATCAATAACTTATGGTTCAAAACCGCCACTAGATCCAGGCTGTAATTTTCAGGCATTAATTGTGTGGATTATGTTTCTCCAGCAGTGAGAAGGTATTTAACTTTAAGCTTCAGTGTACATATTGCATTTAGCTTTTTTTCGTGGTGTTTTTTCCCCCTTCTTCTTCTTCTTTCGCCCTCTCCCATGATAAGAATTGACAGCTTGCACATTTTCTATATCACCGGGTTCGCGTGTGTGCCGTTCGCTGGGCAGGCGGGAAAGCTCAGGGAGATTGGATTTCAAAGGGTCATTATACTGTGTGTAAACAATTAGGGCATCAGTGCAATTTTCTAAAGTGATGCCAAGCAGCGGCTAGCGCTGGCTAGGGTTCCTCTGCCTCCTCCTCGTCCGCGTGATCTTGCAGGCTGGTGTCGTCAGTCAGCCTGAAGAGGTAGAAACATCAATGACCTCGGTCCAGGCCCGTTTGATTGTTAGACAGAAGTTGTAAATGGTAAATTATGAATGGAAGATTTTTGAACAAAGTCGATGATGGAGAGACATTAGAGGGGAGAGAACAATACTGTAAGGAGCGACGTGGCTCTCAAACATCTTTCTCTCCTCTCCCTCTCTCCCCTTTCCTCTCTCTCTCCTCTCCCTCTCTCCTTGCTTTTCTCTCTCTCTCTCCCTCCCTCTTGGTCTCCTCTCCCCCTCCTCTCTCTCCCTCTCTCTTCTCTATTTTCTCTCTCACCCGCTCCTCTCTCTACTCTCTCCTCTCTCTCTTTCTCCCCCCCCCCTCTCTCTCTCTCCTTCTCTCAGTAGCCCACACTGCATCCATATCTCTCCATAGTGGAATCGCTGCAGTCGCCATGTGATCCTATGGAAAGCATTTATTTGTCCTGCATTGATAATTTCTTTATTATGTTCATAATGTGAAGTTTGGGATCTGGCCGTGAGATAGGGAGGTTGACTGGGGAGGAGGAGGAGGAGGGGTGATCATGGCCGCTTAATTTTTTAATCAAATCCCCTCTTAAATGGGACTTTATTAAATTACACAGCTCACACTGTTGGGAGTAGGGCACAGGCAGAGATGGCACAGAGTAAAAAGAGCTTTGCTGGATAATTAAATAAAATTAATAAAACCCCTCAGCCGGGCTGAGAGGGAGGAGAATGGGACGGAGGGAAACACAGCGGCCATTTTTATATGCTCAATGTTTCATTCATTCTGTCTCGTTTGGGTCCTGGGGAACGGGCCTGGTACAGTCTGGAAGTGTAGCTACTGTATGACACGTTATCTAGCCTGTAAACTGACACATACATGTACACTGACAGCACTTGGACAATGAAACTGTTTGCATCAGATAGATTTTGCTGCAATACACAAATTATACTGTACAACTCAAAGGAGGAAGAACAGTAGGGATACATGATATATATCGATAATTATCGGCCCAATATTGGGGAATTTAAATTATTATGTGTTTCTCGGCTGTATGAAATTTTAGCAGATAATTATTGGCTCGATAATACGACGTCTTTGACACTTTTGATCCAATTGCTCTTACAGTATGTAGCCTTATTTTGTTCTTGTAAAAGCAGGCCAGATTCACTCTTGGCTATAGAAAGCATTGTGCTGTAACAGATTTTGTTTTCACTTGCTCTGGTAGTATTTCACTAGAGAAAATAAATGATTTGAAGAGTCAGAAGTGTTCTTTGTTTTTGTTGTATTAGATTAGCTTTGATCAGAACTGCTGGTTGGAAAAAATGAATATGGTGCAACCCTAAAGGACAGCATAGAAAACTAGCACTGGCCCTCAGGATGAGATCCACAGGCGTGAACGCAGTGTTTCTTGTAATTTTGTAAAACAGTACATCAGGGCTGCGTTTCCCAAAAGCTTCTTTCGTTAAGAGGCTCTTGGGCCATTAATTTAGAGCGTTCTGATTGGTCAACTGGTCTGGGCAAGCTCTCTGATTGGTCAACTGAATGGGCTAAAGAGCCTCTTAACGAAAGAAGCTTTTGGGAAACCTGGCCCAGTAACTGGCTTCTTAAAACACATAACCCCCCCCCCCCCACTCCCCTATCTCTGCTATCAGGTCTGCATGGAAGACCGGGTTGTAGTTATCCTCACCCCCAGCCCCGAGAGTCCTACCTCTCCTGTAGAGGCCTGCAGCCCAGACCGGCAGTCCATTTGTCTCAGCCCAGGCCTCAGACAATACTGTAAGTTAGGGGTGTAACGATACACTAATCTCACGATACGATACGATACACGATATTGGGTTGACGATAACAATACGATACGATACACTAAGGGCAGGTGTGAAGCGTTGCAGTAGCGCTGCTGTTCACACCAATAGTGCATTTCTCCACATTTCTACTCCACTACACTTGAATGAGTGAGTAATGAGTGAATTTAGAGCTTAACTGTTGTAATATCATGGATAGGCCTAGAGACAAAAGACGTGTTTGTTACCAGCGTTGTTAAGCCAGCGTTCACTGATATACAATAAACATATCACAATATTGTTTTCACCTTGACGATACGTATTGTGGCGTTTCTGTATCGCGATATATTGTGGCACGACCTACTGTAAGTATACTGTAGCTACAGTACCTGAACATGGAGAGAATTGTTACATCAGTCCTGATGGTTGTTATAGCAGCTAGAGGCCTCACTAGTGACTATTCCTTTTCAATACCAATCAATCAATCAATCAATCAATCAATCACTCACTCACACACTCACTCACTCACTCACTCACTCAATCAATCAATCAATCAATCAATCAATCAATCAATCAATCAATCAATCAATCAATCAATCAATCAATCAATCAATCAATCAATCAATCAATCAATCAATCAGTCAGTCAGTCAGTCAGTCAGTCAGTCTAATTACAATCTCATTTGGGGACTTATCCCTGGGAACGGAGGTTCCCTGGTACTCAAGCTTGGGATGGTAGAATGGTATTTGGCTCTCTCACTATATGAAAAAAGGCTAATGGAACGATTGCCACGTTGCCATTGTTGGGAACATTTCGCCAGGGTCATGTTTGTCTTCCTATGCAGACCGCACATCTCTTTTTTTGAGTGTGTGTGGGGAGGAGGGGGGGGGGGGCATTTGGGACACGCGTATCCTGTTCTGTGGAGAATCTGCGTCCCAGGTTCCTGTAGTGATTCTCACCCAGCTGAGACATGTCAGTGACCTGCATGTCCTGTCGTCCTCCTGCCTCTAACATCTCACACTCCCGTCCTTGCCTTTTTGGACGGCCTTGTGGTTATTTATAACCTCTTAAAAGGTCCCAAGTTGTTCTGACTGGAGGGGGGAGGGGGGGGGGCATATTGCACCGATCGCTCTCTTCACTTCACTCATTTAGCCGCTCGGAATCCTGCCATGTGTTTTTAACTTAATACCCAGAGATGAAACTGATATGTAGTTAAAGGCATTGCAGACAAAAAATATCTCTGGGGCCCCCTGTGGTTTTAGGGGAAGCCATCCCATACTCCCCGCGTCCTGAATGTGAGCGCGTACCAGGGAGCCTCTCTGGGCTGCCGTGACCGTGAACACCGGCAGTAGAGGGCCCCTCTGTCCCAGCGCCCCCCCCCCCCCGTGCGCTCGGCCTGCTCCGCTTCCACCAGTCACAGTTTGAGGGTTCTGTGGTGACGGAGCTGCTTCGGTTAGATTGGCTGGAGACTTCGGTGGCTTTGAGGCGCCTGTGATATCTCATTAGGACAGCTTAGAGGGCCCCCAACCCGACACCGGAGCCCCCCGTTACTTCTCTCCCCGCTGATCAGAGCCGACGGTTGGAGAGACAGCGGGCCACCGGGTCGCTGCGGTTTCACAGACCCCCCCCCCCCCCCAAACACGACCCAGGGTGTGGGGCGGAGACTCGCCGGCTGATGGAGAAACAATTACTTTAGCGAGAGAGCCAACATTATCTTTCAGTGCAGTCAGTGTGTGTGAGTGATAGCTGGGGTGTGTAACCTGTGGAGAAATGTGAGCCAAATTGAGGGTTGCGTGGCCAGGGCGCGCTCTGAGGGGGCTGGGTTGGTGAGAACTGCAGGACTGTGGTGGGGTCTTGTTTGAATTAGCTTACGGGCGGCGGTATGAAAGCACCCTGCTGTGTTGCAAAGGGCCTTAGCCTGAAGGCCTTTCATACTATCTCTCTCTGAAAAGCATATTTATATCCTCCAGACCAGTAATTAATCACTCATGTTTTTTTGGAGAGGTGGTGGTTGAGGGAGAGGAGGTGGAAAAAAGAGGGTGGTATGTGCATCTCGTAGATCGCTTTGTCCAGCTTAAAAAGCTACCAGCACAGCCGCAATTAAAAAAAAATCGTTTCGAGATATTGCAACGAGACACGAGACGCCGGCTTCTCAAGTCCGGTTCTGTTCTTTCTTTTTTTTTTCTTTTTTTTTTCTTTAAAGAAGCAAGATGTATCGTCTTCCATCCTGGGGGCTTTCGAGATGCTGCAAGCCTATTCAGCGAAACTCTGAGAAACAAAAGAAGGATTTTGTCTGTCACAAAGTCACCCGCTGCTTCTGTCAGACGCAGACACAGGAGAGTAAAGAGGAGGGTGCTGAATAATATTTGCTGCTCGGCTTACTGTGCCGTGTTGCTGAATAAGAATTAGATACAAGAAAAGCATATTTTTTCCCCGTTCATCTGTACTGTGTACGTTATAAAAGATTTGCCTTAGCGTATGTTCCTCCACTTCTACTGCACATCCACCAAGTTTGGGAACTCGGAAGAGTTCAGAATCCAGTCTTTATTTGATCCCCCAGCAGCTTTTTTGAACAATAAGTGAGTACGTTGCAGATTTTTGGTAATGAAGTTAGATGTACCCGCTGGAGAGCTGTGGGCACATTTATTATCCAGGCTGATGAACATTTTGGTCATGGTCAGTGAACGTTGTAGACGGTACGCCTAAGACCGCGCTTTGATCTCCATGGTACCTCTCCTGACTGCTCCCGGTAGACCTTACATCATGTGGCGGCTCTAGTAAATTACACTGCGCGACCGCAGCGGATGTTTGAACTGCATCATTAAAGGCTCATTTCAATCCACCTCTGATTCACTTGTCAGCTGGTCTTATTTCAAACTGTTTAATTACATATTTAATTACCTAATATAATTTAGCTCTGTTGGTTTGTATGTCAGATTCACACAGAAGCAAAAACAAGCCTTGGTCTAGGCCATGTGGTCTGCTGTATTGCTTACTGTAAGCACCAAACCAGGATCTTCTGAGAATGGGTTTAAGCATCACTGCCTTCAGGATTCATCTGCTGTTGAGCACTATATTTTGGTCTCAGTTTTCAGTTTTGGTATCCGTGCAGCATATATCTTGTTTGATGGTTGTTGAAGGGGTCGGTGTTTCCCAAATGAGCATGAATGGTTGGAGAAATGGAGAATGTTGCATCAGGCAGTATTAAAGCTCCCCTAAAGGGAGCAGTTATGTTTGCTGGGCGAGTTTGACCGCTCTTACAGACCAGCCGGTAGTGAATTAGGAGTGAAAGTCCTGCATTGTTATTCTAGATGCACGTTCCCTGCTGTCCAGAGGCCGAGAGACATTCGTCATGAGGTCACGGCAAAAGTCAGAGCTGCAGGAACGCCTCAGGAACTCAGAACACACCCAGTTCACATGTCGTTCTTTCATGGCGTCGAAATCACCGTGGCGGCACTTCAAAGTAATTTATATAACGGCACCGAGGCTACGTTTGTGCACGGACCAACCGCAACGCCTGCAGTCTGGCAGCCGGTCCGACAGTCCATCCCTCAGCCAGCCAGGCCTGTGAAGGTTCAGGCCACCTCACAGTATGACGTGGGCCTTTGGAAAAGAGCTCCCCGACTCTTTTATGTCTCTCTGTCTATCAAAATGTAGAAATATAGAACCCCACTGGCACCGTCCTTTAATTAGATTATACTGGAGGAATAACCGTGGTTCAGGAGGCCAATTTGTGTCCCAGACTGTGTAAAATTTTCTGTTACACGTTGCTGCCAAACAGAGCAGGTGAGAGAGGACAAGGTCCTGAGGCAGCAAGACGCCGACGTCTCTTTAATAGTGCCCCCCCCCCCCCTCTCTCTCTCTTTCTCTCTCTCCTTCTCCCTCTCTTTCTGTCTCTCGCCGTCTAGGGCTGAGCCTCCAGCTTGAGAGAATAAACACATTATTTAAAGTGCCCTGCAATCACAGAGGAACACAGACGGAGTGTGGGCTTCCACGTACTGTAGATAGCGGGTGTAGAGTAGATGTGAATATACACGGGGCTCGTTTGTGCACTCTGTAAGTGATTGTGTTGGCAGCGAGATTGTGTGGACGGCGAGGGTGACATGGTGCTCTTGACAGTGTGCTAACTCACTCGTTACACAGCTTCCAGACAGGGCAGGAAGTCAAACACTCCTGCTGGAGGAGAAGTGTCAAGAGCCCGGCACGAAATGATAGTAACAAAGTATTTCAAATAAAAATGGTTGCCAAACGTGGACGCGTGCCAGGAAAAATGATAATTGTCATGAAAAATAAACTCAAAATATCATTATTACTGTGAGCCATGTTGCTTCCAATAACAATCAGTCTTTTTATTTAGTCTGTTACAAATCTATAATTTACATTGAAAATAGGCTGTGTGTTTGAAGAGCTAGGCCAAGGAAAGCACTGGGGGAAGTGAACAGCTGTAGGTAATTAGACTAGGCCTTGAGATGGCCAGGGATTCCAAGTAAACATGGACGCTTTCCACAGTCAACAACATTTACAAATGTAGAAGAAGGAAGCTACTGAATTTGTGAAGAATGTGCAGGGGGAATGGAAAGTGTAGAAGCATGAAGCCAGCAGATGGCGAAAATTAAATCCATGCGGCATGTGGCTAACAGGACTGTGGGTTGATTCTTCTGAAGGTGGACCCTGCAGTTCCAGTGGGCCAGCGCAAGCCTGTTCCGGGTTAATACCTACAGGTTTGCAACCAGCCACGCATTGCTAGGATTGATTTTTCTTGAAATTTCCGTCAGGGCAGAAACACACTTTTTTATTTTCAGAACTCCAGCCCTGTGTTCTTGGTGCAGAACTCGGGCCTCTGTGATATCGCATAACAGAACTCCTCAGAAACATCCAGCACTCGGTAGTCTGCAGGTTTTCAAACTTCATCTATCTTGTCATGAGAGCTGATGTGATTGAAACAATTGGCCATTGAGGAGCTTGAAACTCGGGGATGAAACCAAACTCTTTTAGGCGTGTGCCCCTGGAGAGCCCCGGCTCTTTCAGGCGTGCCCCTGAGATATTCGAGCCGGTGACTGGCGGCCGGAAGGCTCTACTTTAAATTGCTGAAAGGTCTTGCATTCAGGATGACTGGCAGGAGGAAGTGTTTCTCCCGTGGCCTGCCAAGAACCCCTGGCCTGTCCCTGATCATTTTTTAATCCCAGAGAACCTCGGTATCTGGGTGTTTCTGTCTCTCATGAGGTCTAATGGAGGAGGTAGCAGTCTTTAAGAGGTCGGCCAGGACGAATGTATCATGGGGGCAGATACATTTATTACTAAGCTGAGCTGTTCGTCCATAATTAATACTATTGTAATATTTCACAGTAACCTCGTTCTTTTTCAAGCCACACAGACTAGGTAGATTCTTTAACGGGGAAAAACGTAAATCAAAGAATCTCATTACTTGACACATGTAGGAATTAACAAATGTGTATTTGAATCTCTCTATATTTCGCTCAATAGCTTATTTTAACATGAGATACACAGTCTATTTTTTTTTCACAGGAAACACTTGTCAAACACTGTTAAGGCACTGGGCTAAGGCACTGGACTAAGGTACAGGGCTGGTACATGTTTCGTCAACTTGACCTCAGTCATTAGAAGTAGGCCCACTGTACTGTACTGTATGTGAGCAATCTGGATTCCTGGCATTCTTGGCACTTCTTTTCTGATGGTACTTCTGGAGAGGTATGTGAAACGGTCCGGCAGAATGCTACAGCGAGAAGTGGAATGGCTGGACATTAAGTCAGTTGGTTCAGTCTGCCTCTCGCTACACTATCCCTTAACCAAATATTAGCACACTGGCTGGTCTATCTGAGAGAATGGCTTTTAACAGCCTCCCTTGAAGCACCCATTTCATTTTATTTTTTCAAATAGCTGCCATGAAATTTTGGAGTCAGGCATATACCGCCTCTCTCTCTCTCTCTCTTTCTCTCTCTCTCTCTCCCTCTCCCTCTCCCTCTCCCTCTCCCTCTCCCTCTCCCTCTCCCTCTCCCTCTCCCTCTCCCTCTCCCTCTCCCTCTCCCTCTCCCTCTCCCTCCCTCTCTCTCTCTCTCTCTCTCTCTCCCTCTCCCTCCCTCTTTTTGGCTGTCTGGAACAATGAAATAACAATAGCATTAAAAATGCTTGTGTCATAAATTATGAGTTCTGCTGGAGGTGTGGGCATTTGATTTGACTTGCAAAAGGCTGGACCAGACTGGGCGCGAGAGTGTGGGTTTTGTTTTTCAAAGCCAGGCACAACTTCAGAGGAATGAAATTTAACATTTGCTTTTTGTTTAACCCCACAGCTCGAAGTAACAAAATACAGGCTTTCACTGGCAGCTCAACCACTTCATTCGAAAAAAAATAAAAAAATAAAACAGCTTCAGAAAGCCCACCACACTTTGCCTATTCATTTCACTGTTAATATTTCAAAATGTCACCAGTGTGCGTAGGTTGTCCTTTGCAGCGATGCTTCAGGTTCACGGGCTGAATTCTTTATGACATGTTCGTGGAGCTTGATGGAGGGAAATTCTATGCGTGTTAGCTTTACTGCGTTCTATGTTAGCTTTACTGCATGCCCTGTACAGTACAAAGACTCCTCTAGGTTTCTCATACTGGCTATATTTATGGAATATGAGTTTAGAAAAAATGTGGAAAACCATTGTTCGCTTGGAACATATAATTTAATTTAACAAGAATATTTTTTTTTCATCCTTGATTTGAGAAGTAGTTTATGGTTCTTGGCTCTATAGAGCTCCATTGACAAGCCTTACAATACAGAGCCACATTTAGACAATAAAAACTGGCAGAGTCTGATCAGAGACCACAGTCATGCACCGCTCATCTAAGTACAAAGCTGATGAATTCTATTCTATTCTGTGTCGTACTCTACTGTATTCTTATCTCTGTCTGTCCGTCCGTCTGTCTGTCTGTCCATCTTTGTCTGTCTGCCTATCTGTCTCTCTCGCTGTCTGCTGTCTGCCCGTCCGTCCGTCTGTGTCTGTCTGTCTGTCTGTCCGTCTGTCTGTCTGTCTGTCTGTCTGTCTGTCTGCTGTCTGCTGTCTGTCTCTGTCTGTCTGTCTGTCTGTCTGTCTGTCTGTCTGTCTGTCTGTCTGTCTGTCTGTCTGTCTGTCTGTCCATCCATCCATCCGTCCCTCTGTCTGTCTCTCTCAGCCCTCTCTTCCTCCAGACTGAATGTGCCGGTGAACGACAGGACCCTGGCAGCCCTATGCTGGCGGTAGGAGGCGGCGTGCCTGCGTTGGGGTCGCCCTCCCGGCTCTCGCCCACCCCCCCCCCCCCCCCGTCTCACCCTCTCGCCCTGGTGACCTGGCGTGCCTGCGCACTCACCCCGCTCATCTGACGACTAGAAGTTGGGTGGTTTTATGACTTAATGACCGCTGTCGGATCCGATCAGGGCCTGAGATGAACGTTGCCAGCTGTTCCCTACCTACACTCTCCTCTCCTTTCTCTCTCTCTCTCTCTCTCTCTCTGGTCCTCTCTGGTCCTCCCCCTGCTTCTCTCATACATGCCAGAGCTGCTCCTCAGGCAATGGCCTCTTGGTGGTGGTGGAGCTCCTTGCTGGGCTTGGTGAGTATTTGGGCTCTGAGCGCAGCTGGCTGGATAGTCAAGGCTCTTGATGATGCAGTAGGCTCTCTCAGTACGTTACGGGCTGCTGGCCTCACAACGGCTGTAGAACGACTAAATATAGCGCGGCAGTGTCGGCTTGGCGAGATTATTCATTGTCGGTCTGGTTTTGAGGAGATGGAGGTCTGATGTGTTAGATTGGAAGCCCCCCCCCCCCCTCCCCGACACCCCCACTGTGAGTCCTGTCTGTACGCCGCTGTGCTGGAGATCATGATAGAGAGATGTACATCATGTATCTTGTTTTAGATTCCGTGTTAAATAGCGGGGTGCAAGCCGGGGAACGGTCAAATCTACATTTTAAGTTGTGGGGCGTCTTCTGGCCCTGGAGGTGGGCCGGGGTTGTTCGTTTTTAAGTTTTTGAAGTGTTTGGCTTTTTGATGTTCCAAATGTTCTCTTTAGGCCGCCTGGCCTGAAGGACATTTAATATCGCTCCCGTAAATTTCCAGTTAGGAATAATTTGAACTGAGCATCTGTCAAAGG
The DNA here is from genome assembly GCF_949987555.1 of Borostomias antarcticus. NCBI lineage: Eukaryota > Metazoa > Chordata > Actinopteri > Stomiiformes > Stomiidae > Borostomias > Borostomias antarcticus. The sequence continues at coordinate 23,692,822 of NC_140237.1, forward strand.
AGCAGCCGTTTAAATACATTGGTCGCGGTCAAAGAGGCAGAAAATGAGACCAGATTAGTGGGAGCACCTTTCTCTGTGCACCATGCTGGCTCTGCTCTGGTATGGCGTAGTCTGGTCTGTACTGGTTTGGGTCTAGTCTGGTCTGCCCCCCCCCCCCCAGGACCAGCTCAATGCTACCCCCTCCCTCCCCAGGACCAGCCCAGTGCTGCCCCCCCCTCTTCCCCCCAGGACCAGTCCTGCGCTGTCCTTTCCCTCCCCTGTTGTTGTGACATGACAGGGGCCCGTCTCCTGGTTCCAGCTCCTTGATATTTTATTTACCAACGTTCAGGAGAGCCGGGGCAATCCTAGACTCCTCTCCCGACTGTCTCGCAGACACCCCTCTATACCAGACGGGCGTTACTGTACCCCCTGGTGACCCCACATCACCCCCCCCCCCTTCCCATCCCCTACCCCGGTTCCACTGGGGATGCTGGGGAACCTTTATCAGGGTACACAATCCGAGGCTATGTTCTATCACCGGGAGAACCATGAAAGAGCATGCATTAGGCTGTCTGAAAGCAGCTGTCAGTGCTTATTGTAACTGACGGGGCCTGTCTGCTGGAAATCTCCTCGGCTTGTCTTCTCCCCAACAGCTAAAACCAAAGGCAGGAACGCTCTCTTGACTGACAGGAGGAAACATGGCGGAGTAAAGATGGACGTTCTTCCTGTTGGCTTTTTTTTTCTGCCCCACCATAGTGAATTCAATAGGTAAGGGGATCACGAGGCGTTTTTTATTTTTTATTTTCCGTCTAAACGTGAAGGGCGATGAGTGATGACCACGCAATGTTACGCAACGCGGCTTAGCGCATCGCCGTAAAAGCGGGTCAGGTCAGCGCGGTCTCATGCCGTGACATCAGGCCTTAAATCCAGAACACCCCGGTTGGGATGCAGTGCAAGTCAAGGTAACGGCGCGCTCTGGCAGCCTGTTCCATGGCAACGTCGAACATCTCCCGTCCATTAGAGGTCTGTAAGGATCCCTATGAAATGCTAATGACCGTGATGAAATGGACTGAACACATTCCCCCTAACCCCGCCAGGGATCCGGGGTGAGAAACGTGCTAAAGTCGGTGAGAAACACAACACTGGCTTTCCCTTTTCCCTGGCTGCCCTCGATACTCTCAGCCTCCCCACCTGCGCCGGGGCCGGGGCCGGGGCCGGGGCCGGGGATAGGGCCCGGGGCGGTGGGGCCGGCAGCAGATGAAGACCGGTTGCGTGAGCAGAGCGCCCCAGACGCTATCTTAGGGGGGAAATAAACAGCACATTAGTTCCAGGTCGTCTTGGAACACTATGAAACAGAAGACCAGAGAGGAGAGGTTAGGGGAAGTCCAACGCAGGAGGGGAGCTGGGGGATATTAGCGAGTGGGGACTCGTATTGAAGCCCGAGTTTGCTCAACTGTCTCTCTCTCTCTCTCTCTCTCTCTCTCTCTCTCTCTCTCTCTCTCTCTCTCTCCCTCCCTCCCTCCTCCTTTGCTCCTGCCATGTGCTGTAGATTAACTGCCCCCCCCCCCCACCCTCTCTTCATTTTTACAAAGGCAGTGAAATATGTTTTTAGGCGAGGTTCACGAGCATTTCAAGTTCTGTCTTGGTCGTTCTGTTTAAGAAAAAAAAAAGAAAAAGAGCATTGAACATGACTTGCTTCTCGGACAGGTTTGGGGAAAAGAGCCTAAATCATTTTGAGTCTTTCCTCCTCCACCCTCATGTGGTTGTCCTTATTCTGCTGTACTCGGGTTGATAGTCATCACACACGCTGGGACCTACTTAATTAACCCTGAACACGCTGCTCGTCACACACAGAGGTACAATCCACTCATCTGTGTTAATTGTCTACAAATGATTAATTATCTCCCAAATAGGCATGTCATCGAGGCCAAACCACTGGAGAGTACTGCAGGTAAATGCTATTCTTCATTAGTGCCTGCACCCCATACCCCACCCACAGACACACACACACACACTGGCTCAACTACTTTATCCTAGTGCTATGGCAATCGCATGGCACCTCTTTAAATGTAAGTGCGTCAACTGAGTAACTATTTTTATGATGAACTGTATTATAGGCTTGCGTGCTCTTGTTTTCTGTGTCATAAGAACGGCCGTTGTTTCGCTGTTTGTGAAGTATCTACTTGTGGGAAATTGTTTGTTGTTTGTTAGTTTGGAGTTTTCTGTCCATGCGTGCTGTGTGTGTGTGTGCACGCGAGTGAGTGAGTGAATAAGATGGAGGTGATGTGAGAGAGAGAGAGAGAGAGAGAGATAGTGTGATAGTTTGTGTGTTTGATGTGAGAGGGGCCGCAATGCCCTCACAGACTCTAAAATTCGATTGGGTGTTAAGTAACCAGGAAATGGCCAGCAGTTAGTCCGTGTAAAGTTGGAACCCCCCCCCCCCCTCCCCCTCTCTCGCCCAGCGGTCCTCGGCGGCGGGGGGGAAACGCCAGGCGGAGGTGAATTCGCTGCAAGTGTGGAACTGCGGCGGAATGGGCTGTCAGGGTTCATTAGTCCCGCCCGTCTCCGTCTTGGGAGGAGCTCGGCCCGCCGGTTTAAAACCCATTTCCATTACCTGGGCTTGGTTCTTATTAACGTCCGCGCCGTTACCACCCCTCTCCCCTCGCGGCCGCCGGGTAGCACCCACCACCACCTCTGCCCCCCCCACCTCCAAGAGCTGTGAGGATGGGAGGCCGTGGGGGGGGGGAGGGTCCGGTTATCATCTGCATTCTCTCCTCCATGATGGGGCTCTGACCCGGGGGCCTCTCTCTCCTCCCCCCCCCCTCCCCCCCCCCCCCTTCAGGCTCAGCCTCGGTCCCTGTCCCCTCACTCCCTCCTCTCCCTCCTCTCAGGGCTCCTAGTCGTGGGCCCCTCTCCCTGCCCTGCCCTGCCCAGCCGCGGCCCCAGCACTTCATTACCGGCCCTCGAGGGTCTTTATTACCGAGCCACACGCAAAACACACAACACACGTGAGCGAGCGGCAACACAGCACACACACACACACACACACACACACACACACACACACACACACACACACAACACACACACACAACACACACATGCACATCATCAGCGGTTGCTGGTGGAATTTGTCCTCTGCGTTTCTCCCATCCAAGCTGTCCTCCTCCAGGGGCAGCCGGGAGCAGTTGGCAGCCCTCGTCAGTGGCGCCCGGGGACCCGAGTCCAAGTGCTCCAAGTCCAGGTCCTGGTCAGGGACCGGACTGAAGAGCATCTGTTCTCCTGCATGTTTTTCATATTGGGTTCTTGGGGAGGGAACCTTGGCGAACACTGGGAGAACACGCCAACTTCGCACAGAAAGGCCCACCTGGGTACCTGACGACCCCGGCGGGGGGGAAACCCGGGACCTTCTTGCTGTGAAGGCGACAAGGGCCAAGTCCTCTGCCACCCCCCCCACCCCCCACCCCCCCTCAGCTCTCTCCCCCCTCCTCTCAGTACATCGTCCCGACACAGAAGACCACTTTATTCTTTTTTTCTATTATTTTCGCTTTTAGGAACAAAACGATGATCTGAAACGGAGACAGTAGGTCATGTAGGGCGAGATCCAGGGAGGTACAGTACAGAAGAATATGTACGCCGGCTCTGAAGTCTCATCCCCTCGTTGACCCCGTCCCTACATGAGTGGTGGAGTCAGGAGGGAGAATGGGTCCGTGAAAAAGAACCCTATTCGCAGCCGGCTCGGTGGGGGTGGAGGAGGAGGAGGAGGAGGAGGAGGAGGAGGGGGAGGGAGGGAGCAGCGCTCCTCTTTGACGGCCACTTGGGAGCGCGGGGGAGACGGAGGAGGAGGGTGGGTGAAAGGCCAGGTGTCTACCACAGAATTTAATTAGGAAGACTGGATGCTTTGTCCTCGATAAAGTTGCTTCAGGCATTCTTTAATTGCTCTCCCCCCGCCCCCCCTCCCTGCCATCTCTCTGAACCCCCCCCCCCCACCCTGCAATTCTCTCAAGTTCATTAGTATTGGTCTTGAAGGAGTGTCAGAATGTTGAGGGATGTCTGTACTTTGCTGCGCCACACACACACACACACACACCATCTTGTTAACACTCCGTCTGACTCACACTCACACACTCTGACAAATACATTCTGAATAGCTCTCTCGCTAAAATTTGCCTTCCTTGTCAAACAGCACTGGGGAAATTTGTTAAGCTTCATCCGACGACTTGTAGAGCGTTGTAGAGTGTACTTGGTGTAAGTCTCTCGGCTGCAGTCTGTCAGAGAGAGAGAGAGAGAGAGAGAGAGAGAGAGAGAGAGAGAGAGAGAGAGAGAGAGAGAGGGGGGGGGGGCAATATGTTGCACTTACTGTAGTGTGCAGAAATCAGTCATATCAATACTGGTATGTCATTCAAGAGCATCATCCTCAGGGATCTCTTTCCCCCAGAGTCTTGTTAAAAATAAAGAGAGGAACATCCTCCTCATTGGCTATAGCTACTGCTGCTCTACACCCCTAGTAGGAGTCTAATGTCCAGTGTGATTACTGTACTTGTATGCCATGTGTTACTGTACTTGTATGCCATGGCTGAAGCCTCATATCTGTCCAGACCTAAACCAGGTTTGAACAGAGGCCTCTCAGAGAGCTGACTTCATCCTGCCGTTGTTTACCGTCTCCGAGAGAGAGATTAGTAACCATTCAGAGCCCCATCATGCGCAGGCAGTCTTCAAAGTGAACGCGGGGAGCAGGTCTGACATCAGGGCCCTGGCTGTCATGTTCACAGAGATGTACTCAATAACGCCGGCTTTTCTCCGGCGGAGAACGGCACGGCAGATCAAACGAGAGCCGGAGAGCGCCGGATCACTCAAGTGTTGGTTGTTCATTAGCCGACAGGTTTGAATAAGCCGGTTAATAAGGGAGATTTGGAGATCAGTCATGAATTGATTAAACATTTAATGAAATCCAAGAGGGGGGATTTGATTGTTTTGATAAATTGGATTCTATGTAATAAGCAATTAACTTTCGAAATCTGGTGACTTGCACAACAGTGTTGCCAAATAAGTTAATAAATGAAGAATTGCTTCTGAAAAAGAGGTAGATTGCTTTTCTTTCATAAAATACTTTTCTCCATCTCAAGCCCAGAGCTTTATCAGCAGTGTTTAGCATAGCTAGCAGCATTACAGAAAAGACTGTTGAGATTAGCCCCAGCAATAACACTGGCCATCTCGCATTAAAACCATAATCATGCGGAAAATTAGATTGATGGGAATTTATCTAAAAGGTCAAGGAAAGGGAATTTCCGAGGCTGACACAGGATTTAATTGGCAGGTTTTTAATTTAGCTGCTTCTCACAACACCAGGACGATCAGAATCCCCCTTGGAAAATGATCCCCTCGGACCCATAGCTTTCCTGTTTATTCTCCTCTCCTCGAGTACAGAGTTTACCCACCTTGTTTTCCCTCATTGATTAACACAGTAAATCAAAAAATAGGTGGTAAACTCTCAGCTTCGTTTTAAAGAGGTGGGTAAACTGAGTTTACTTGGGTCTACCCTCCACTACACCCTTGCTCCTCTCCTCTGCCTGCTGTCCTACTTGTTTACTGTATGCATTCCTGAGAGAAAGTGCGATGAGAATCCAGTTCTTAAGTATGGAAGTGATTAGAGTTGATGAAGTGCATTAGCGAGCGTGCTCAGAGCTGTGCTCTGTTAAAGCCATCAGTAAAGACTAAAGGCAGGAGATGGTTGTGCCCAAGGCCCCTCAATAAAAGGCAAGGTCAGTAGCTCTCTCTCTCTCTCTCTCTGTCTGCCCCCCTTCTCACTCCCTCCCTGTTACCATGTATATAACCCAGAACCTGAGAGGAGCTGGACTCTGTGTGTGTAGTGGTAACTGTGTTCGTAGGATTACCTCAGAATTTACCCCCAGTCCCTCCTCTTCTCTTCCTCAGCAGGCCAGTTTAAGACCAGTGTTTTAAAGCTCAACCCAATTCCACCCCCCGTTCTTACACTGGGCATAAAGTATTTATTTCCATATAAACGCTGAGCTCAGTAACTCCAGCGCGCCGTAACAGGATTAGGTCTATGAGTGGGTAAAATTAAAGCGCACACGTGCACATTTTATAACGAACACACTTCCAAACAAATGTTTTTGACTAAGTTGCCCAAATGCCCTGGCCTGTTTTGTGTAACTATGCATTTTTCAAAGGCTCACTCCGGTATGACGCAAATTATGAATTCATTATGTGGCAGTCAAGTTTTAAGAAACGGAGACAAAAGGAGGATTTGATTGTTTATTCATGCTCAGCCTGTGCTTTGCCCTGACAACTACAGTATGTGAATGTCTTATTAAATAAAGGTAGATTGTGTCTGGGTCTGCGGAAAGTTACAGGGTGGAGAATTGATGTAGAAAATTGTGTGTGTGTGTGTGTCTGCACATGCATGTGGCGATATGACTGTGTGTATGTGTGTCTGTGCGTGTATCTGTGTTTGTGTGTGTGTGTGTGTGTTTGGCATGGCTCCACTGGTGGTATATACATAAAAGTGCTCGTCTGTGTGACTGCTGTTTGTTATTGAATTGTGTCTTGGTTTTATATTTTTTTGATCTGCTCTTTCAGCAATCCCCCCCCCCTGGCTCTCTGAGGGGTGGGCCGTCCGCCTGCGGTTCTAAAGGTTCATATCAGCCCGAGGAACCCTGAGGAACCCCTGCCTTTGATTGATTGTCGAGAGCATTGATCTAATTTTCGAGGCCTTTTGAATTTCGTCCTCTGCCTCCGTCCTGTTTCTGTGAGGAGGTGAATGAAGCTAATTTCCCCGAGCCTCACGCAGGGCCGGGACCCGCCGAGGTGGAGGAAACGGAGTGGATAAATAAATAAAGAAACCCAAGACGCGGCCGCGTTCACAGCGGCGGAGGGATTTTTATAGACTGGATCAATTAAATTTGTCTTATTTGGAACGGTGGGGCTCCGTAACTCGATCAGAGGTAATGTGGTTGAGAATGCCTCGTGCTGGGCGGCCATTAGGTACAGGAGAACGTCACCGTGGGAGCATTAGCGTGCGAGGATTTCCGAGACACAAGCCCCGGTCTCAACCAATTAGAGTCAGGAGCAGCCCAGGAAAGAGGAGAAGCGGGCGTTCTGGTGTGTAGAGGCCCTGGCTGTCCTGTCCCTTTGGGGGGGGGGGGGGGCGGGGGCTGGTCCTGGCTGTCCTGTCCTGCTGGGGGCAGGGTGGGGGGGGGCGGGGGCTGGCCCTGGCTGTCCTCTCCTGCTGTGTGGGCCAGGGGGGGGGGGGGGGTGCAGGGTTAGGCCTGGCTAGGGGAGGACTGCTACCGCTCCTGCTGCCTGGCTGGTATGGAGGAGGAGGTGGTGTTGGGGGGCCTCGTTCTGCTTCACCTCCAGCGTCACCGCTCCCATACATCAATGGTTCGGGCCTTGTCTTTATGTGACCCATGTTAACGCCCAGGGCGGGATTTGAACCCACACTCTCCCGCTTGTGAGGTGGACGCGCTTACAGTTGCGCCAACAGGGACCTCCCTCTCGGAGGGTTTGTCTGCTTTGAGGAGTGGGTTTACTAAAAACCCATGGCTCACAGAATTGGAGAAGAAAGAATAATACCAATAGGCTACTCCTTATTGAGCCTGTCGATTGCTACAGAGACAAAGGAAACCTTCTGTCTCTTAGTCCTCCTAGCACGCACCCTGAAACGACCTTCTGTCTCTTAGTCCTCCTAGCACGCACCCTGAAACGACGGCCAGAAGGCAGGAGCTCAAACTCCTTCCGCAGGGAGCGATCAGGAAATCAAAAATTGCATTAGCCATTCTAAGGAGCTGGTTGTTATAGATGTCCAAGGGCTAGGCCTAATTCACCCGGGAGAACTTGCTTGACACTTTAACAAGGCTCCCAAGTCTGTGGTTGTAGGACAGATTAAGATGACCATACCAGGCTACGATACAGCATAATAAAACTGTCTGTAAGCAGTAGGCTGGTGGGGCTGGTTAGCTGAGATGCTGGGATACGTATAATATATCTCTGAAATACCCCTACTGTTACTCCACAATGTTTGTATCTCAATTGCCTTGGTTTTCCCTCAGTCAAAAAGTTCTATATCGACTCTTGCCATTTCCGCCAAAACAACAAAATTGCTCAACCTCAGACGTAATTACAGTCCCGACGCCTCTAAACGTGTTACTCCACACAGCATATAATGTAAAGCCCCTTTACTATACTTTTCAAACTCTAACCGTAACTAAACAGCAACTAAGTCTCTTCGCTGAATGTCCTACCCTGAACTCTATTCCAGAGAATCCTACTACTTGTGTGTGTGTGTGTGCGTGTGTGTGTGTGTGTGAGAGCCTGCCTGCCCTCCAGCGAGCTCAGACTGTCAGCAGAGATGTCTGGGAGTGAGAGGAGACGTGGAGAGCCTCGGGGACATTGTAACAGTGTCCCCAGTGCCACCAGCCCCCATCACCCCCCATTCCCGACACAATTACCCTGCTCATGTCTAATTGGCATTTGAGGTTTCCTCTGCCTGATCAACCGTGGCCACACTGGCATGTAGTGGCAGTACCAGCCAAGCTGTGACTAGCTGGTCCCTCGCTCTGGTGCTGCGCCCTGCCCGGCTCCTGGGCTGCTTACATAATCGGCTAATGTAAATTTGCTCCGGCTAATTAACATCGTCAGCTCCCGGAGTAATCTGATCGGACATGAGATGCTTCCGTTTTCCCCCAGTTGCCTTTCTCTCTGAGTGGCTGGTGTGTGTGTGTGCCTGTGTGGGGGGGTGTGTGTGCGTGCATGCGTGAGTGTGTTTGTGTGTGTGTGTGGGGGGGGGTTGGTTGGGGTGTTCCGTAGGCATGTCGGTAGACTATGGCGTGTGTGTGTGTGCGCGTGTCTGTGTGTGTGTGTGTGTGTGTGTGTGCATGTGTGTATGCTGCCGGGTGTCACTGATCGACTCTCTTTTCGGCCCCAGTAAGAACCGGAGACGAGGGGGGGGGGGTGTCGTCAAGCAAACTTTTCCGGAGCTGAACTAAATTACTAAAAAATTAAGTTGGCCCGAGTGCGGGGCGGGTGCGTTGGTCGGATCGGAGGCTAATCCGTGTGACGGGCCCGTCTCTGGAGATGAGCTCTGCAGATATCTGAGGTGACTGCGCTGCACGGTAAACAATCATCCTTTCAAATAGCCCACCCCCCCCCCCCACCCCTCTCCCTGTCTGTCCCCTCGGCCGCAGAGCAGGGCGCGATCGCCGCCGCTGCCATCGTCTGTAATGGCCCGTCCGACCGGCAGAGCCGTCGCTTGGGCGTTTCGCGCCGGCGTCATTAGCCCGCCCGGCCTCGCTCTGTTAATAAATGACAAACGTCACGGATATTGATTGGCTAACCTTCAAAGCGGTGCCGTCCGCAGCGGACTGCGGAATTATCGTCGTCTAATGAAGGCGGGAGGATGTTGCCGGGTGACTTCGGTCAGGGGTGGAGGATGGGGAGGGGGAGGGGGGGGGAGATTGAGATCATAAGAAGTTAAATTAAGAAGCTAAACTCCCTCCCTGCCCTAGTGTTGGTGAGCAGGGGGGGAGAGAGCACCTTGGTGTGTGTGTTGTACTAGGCTAGGCAGGGTTGGTGTGTGTGTTGTACTAGGCTAGGCAGGGTTAATGTGTGTGTGTTGTACTAGGCTAGGCAGGGCTGGTGTGTGTGTTGTACTGGGATAGGCAGGGTTAGTGTGTGTGTGTGTCGTACTAGGCTAGGCTGAGCAGGGCTAGTGTGTGTCCCAGCCCGCCTGGGAGGACAGGAGATCCGACTGGTCATTTGTGGCGGTGGCGGGGTCAGCGAGCATCTCGCTAACAGTGTAACGCCCCCCCCCCCCCCCCCCCCCCAACCCCACCCCCCACCTCCTTCTCTGCCGCACTGCAGGGTAATCAGGACAGTGACACTTTATGAGAACGGACGACAATGGGACTTACACACAAAGCCCGGCTGAAGAATATCTCATTCGCTGCCTTAGTTGGAGCATGAATACACCAGGAGGGTGAAGTGAATGGGAATTAAGTTTGAGTGCGTCCAATTTAGCTTAATTGCACGCATTCATTTGCATCCGATTACTCAGATACTGACAGGCACTTGAATTAGAGCCGAGTGTTTTGGCTTAGCTGTATTAAAGCATTACCTAGAAATGTCATGACTTTTAAATTTGACATCTTTCCAAACTCACCCTACAGCCCCTCTCTTTCTCTCTCTCTCTCTCTCTCCCCTCTCTCTCTCTCTCTCTCTCTCTCTCTCCCTCCCTCCCTCCCTCTCTCTCCAGTAGTTTCAAGGTCGTTAAGTACTGTAGCTAATGAGGTTGTCGCTTTTTTCTTGGTTTTCTCTTTTTCTTTCCTTAACTTCGTAGTCAAACCGTTTTCTTGTTTCTTTGTTTTCTTGTTTCTTTGTTTTCTTGTTTCTTTGTTTTCTTGTTTCTTAGAGAGCAGTAGCGCAGTGTAGCTTATATCTCCTGTGCTGTGTGTGTGTGTGTGTGTGTGTGTGTGTGTGTGTGTGCGTGTGCGTGTGTGTGTGTGTGTGTGTATAGGTGGGCTTCAGAGGGAGCAGAGGTGGAGTGTGGCCTGAATTAGCAGTGGAAATCAGTTCAGTGTTTAGGCCTACTCTGCTGTGATGACCTGCGTGGTGTGTGTGCGTGTCTGTGTGTGTGTGTGAGTGAGTGTGTCCGTGTGTGTGTGTGTGTGTGTGTGTGCATGTGCGTGTGTGTGCACGTGTGTGTGTGTACACTCCACATATTGCTCAGGAGCAACAACAGTTTCAGGATATGTGTCTGGACGGCACCAGCAGCGGTCCGAGAGTGAGCCTGAAATTAGAGGCAAGAGTATTAAAATATTGATGGCCCCCTCTCTGTGTCCATCGCTAGCCCATTCATTATTCATTCTACCTTGAAGGTAGCATGCGAGATTGGCCCCCCTCTCACTCAGGCCCCTGTCTGCCCACGCGCACATGCGCTCGTCTCTGGTGAGTTGAGATTCTGTGCGGCTACACTGACATTTTGCACTGCTCCAGCTTTGGTGATTCACACACACACACATACACGTAGGCACACGCACGCACGCACGCAAATGCACACATACACACACACGCACATACTGTACACACACACACATACACATACACACACACACACACACACGCACGTACGCACACACACACACACACACACACAGACTATTTCTTTTTCTATTTGATTTTTTATCCCTTGAATAAGTCAACAGCAAGCCCAGGTTTGTGTCTGCGTGTGTGTCTCTCTCTCTCTCTCTCTCTCTCTGTGTGCGTACGTCTTCTCGGCGTGTGACGTGTGGGAGACGGCTCTCTACCTGGACATGTTTCTGACCCTATTAAAGGGAAGGTGGCTCGGCCAGAGAGAGTGAGATCACACGCCGTATGCATTGTTTTAAAAAGTTACTGGCGACGAGACGACGGCCTGTCCTTCTGCGTGCCGAACACCGTTGTCCACATACGGCCTGTCGGTTAAGAGCCACAAGACAATAGCAGAGCCAACCTACAGACCAAACGGGTCAGCCCACCGAACGCATGGCGTGCCTGGGACCGAGCAGCACCTTGCTTCACTCAATTCATCGAAATCGGCTTGTTGGGACACACAAACTGATACAAGCGGGAAAGATAATGTTTTGTTTTTTCCTTCATTTTTTGATGCACAAACGAGATGCGGCAAGTTAGTATGGTGTTTAGTCCTGTACCTGAGCTGCTGTACAGTATAGTATTGTATGTGTAAATATCTGATCATAGGCACGGGACATAGAAGGCTTTTTTCAAACTCAAAACGCATCAAATTCTCTCTCCGTGTTAGCTGTTCTGACCTACGTTATGTGAGCATATTTCATATCGAGTGTGCATTTGTACGAGGCCTTCCCAGATCCCCTGCGCTATGCCGGGATTGGTCAGTAATAAACTGAAAGCAGAGCTCACAGGTGCTGCCTCCGTCAACCAATGGGAACTCAGACTGGGAGACGAGGGATGTGGCCCTGTTGGGCCCTGGAGCAGGTGGGCCCTGGTCTTCAAAGCCCGGCACCTAAGCTGCCGGAAAACCCAACGCAGTGCTCCGCAATGTGCCCAACGTCTCAGAGCTTTTCTGCTCGCAAAGACCCAGGGCTCAGCATGAGGTCCTGGCACGCATCGCCGCGCTTTGATGCCACCAATCCCTCGACTCCTGCTAGTTTGTTTGGCTGGCATTCTTTTTCATGTATATAATGTGTAGTCCAAACTCTAGCGCTTCTTTAAAGAATTTAAAGGAAATCCTGCGGAAATAACCTTGGAGTTTGTACTAAGGCGTCAGTCGATTCAACGGCTCAGTGGCAAAGTCTTCAATAACGCAGGAAGAAAAGAACCTGCTCGATCACTGGATGAAAAAGAGGAAAAACTGGCATAAGCAGAGGAGATTTTTATCATCAATTTTATATTTTTTATTTTCCTGAGCACAATGATAATGTGCAGAGATAGTGACGGATAGATTAACTTTCGGGTAGCTTGTTAAAAAAAATGATTTAAATGCAGAGCACTCTGCCCCGGTCCCGCCAAATTTAGCGTGAATCGGAGGAACTGGCGTCCGGGAGTGCCTTAATCTCAGGATACCGAGAGAGAGAAAGAGAGAAATCAACAGAGGTGCATCTGTGTATCTGGTATCAACGTCATGTCTTGAAACTTGTTTGGAAGGAACAGGACATAAAAGGAGCCCCTGGAATATTTCCCTGTACCCGCCAAGAATAAAGGCCTCTCGCTGTCGTTTCCAAGGGTATTCTCCCTAGTGTGTAAAGTGTTGTTCTGGTAAACTAAAGTGAAGGGAGCCGTTCACAGAGATGAAAGGACACACACGGGTATCAAAGGGGTTCGTTTCAGACCCAATCTAGTCAAGCTGCTATCTGGAATTTTGTATAATGCGGCACAAAGAACAGAGAGAGCCGTAGATGGAAGAGTCGTCTCGGCTCGCTCCCTCGTCTCGGAGAACGCCGGGGTCAGCGAGTTTTGCTGGAGAGCCATTTTGTTTGCCATGACCATGGGATGATTGTGTGCAGATGGTGTTCAGCCAGCAAGACCAGCCAAGGAGGAAGTGTTGCATACACATAGAGTACAGTACACTCACACACAGGACTCCCCAGCTCTAATCAGGGGGTTGGAGTTAAAGAACATATTTACTGTAACTCTTTTGGAATGAGGTGGAAGGGGGGCGGGGGGCAGGCGGTGTGGAGGTGTAAAGTGCTAGAGGGTCCAGGGGGGTCAGAGATTTCCTCTGAACACCCCTGCCATTTGAGACACTTCAGACAGCGAGAGAGAAGGATAGAGAGAGAGGGAAGGATAGAGAGAGAGAGAGAGAGAGAGAGAGAGAGAGAGAAGGATAGAGACAGAATGATAGAGAGAGAAGGGGAGAGAGAGAGAGAGCTGGCTCACAAGGAGCCGGCTCTCAACACACTCTCCTTGCCTCCATCTCTCTCTTTATCTTCCCTCTGTCTCTCTCTTCTCTCTCTCCCTCTCTCCCTCTGTCTCTCTCCCTCTCTCCTTCCCTCTGTCTCTCTCTCCTCTCTCCCTCTCCCCTTCCCTCTGTTTCGCTCTCCTCTCTCTCCCTCTCTCCTTCCCTCCATCTCTCCCTCTCCTCTCTCTCCCTCTCTCCCTCCCTCCCTCCCTCCATCTCTCTCTCTCTCTCTCTCTCTCTCTCTCTCTCTCTCTCTCTCTCTCTCTCTCTCTCTGCAGCATTAAGATGGATGTGTGCTGCGTCTCTCCAGCTTATTTGAATCGAAGCTGCAGACGTCCAATTTTTATCACCTAGGAGGGAGAGATTCAGTGCAGACCTGAAAATATGAAAAGTACATTTGTGCTCCATCCCACTATATTCCCATCTGCCCGGAATGCCTGCAATATCAGAAAGCGCAGCAATTTTCGGCTGTATTTTCTGTCCGAGCACTTTGAATCCGAACCATCTGCGACCCATTAAATTATATGAAATCACCGGCATTTTTCAGATACATGCGAAGTTGAAAAACTGTTAATAAATCTTTGACGGGGAATTGCTGTGGGGTGGATGGAGCTCTGGCTGTATAAATATGAGTGTTTCGTCAGGGTGATTTCAGCTTGTCTGTGGAAATTGCTCTGCTCACATAATCATGAGTGGGAATGGGTGGAATTAAGATGGGATCGGGGAGTGGAGGAAATGACTTGATGCTGCTTTTCCATCGCCGATCATCACATGTTAGAGGTGTCACACCCTTAGCTCAGCGCTGCTCAGGTTTGCTATGTGGACCGCTTGTGCTGTCCCCCATAACTTTGACCCACTGTCACACCACGGCTCTCAGCATGAAGATGGTTTTCTTGCTTACCTGTCGTCGGCTTATGAGAGGTCCTCAATCTCGCCTTTTTTCTAGGGGACTTCTAGATGTGGTTTCAGCTGAACGACGAGAAACGCTGGATGTGTACACTAGTGGCTGGCCTCCGAGCCTCCATCTTAGTGTGAATAACAAGCAGGATGTTTGTGTGCGCTGCTGTAGCTTTTTCTACCTGTAGAGGGGGGTGTTGCCCTGGACATGGCCCTGGCTGCAGCCTGTGCTCTCAGGCAGAGCTCAGCTCCCTCCTAATATTGGCTTCTCTTCGGCATCTGCCTAATAGTTTGATTATGCAGGTTTAGCGCATTGCATTGTGGGAATTTATGAATGATATGAAAGGCTATTTTTTTATTGCTGTGATATTTCATAAACCTGATTATCCTCTCAGTAGCAACATCCAAACCTACAGATGTGTCAGTATCATCACCATATGCCACAGACGTTTTTATATTTTATACTTAAGAGAATACACTTGCTTTAGATTTCTCTTTTTCCCCCCAAGAAGTTGTGCCGTGCACATTTGTTTAAAGCCTTAGTTTAACAGACAAAAACACACTGTAATGATAATTATACAATAATATGCATTACTGGCAAATCCTGCGATTCACTGTTGCAGTTTAGACTAATGGAGCGTTCTACATTCCCCCCGGTGAAAAATGTGCAGGTGGAGATCTGTTCAGCGGGGTGGTGGATGAGACCAGTCCATAAATAGGAGAAATAGTTGAGGATGAAGGATGGTGTGCGGGGGCGAGAGATGAGATAGCGACGGCAGAGCGCGTCAACCCCCCCCCCCCCCCCCTCGCTGGCGCCCGGCCGCCAGAGCGAACCAAGTGGCCATTTTGTGGCGAGTGCGGCGGAGCGGCGGAGATGAGATGGTTAACACCCTTCTGCAGCACAGCCTCACACCTCTCTCTCTCTCTCTCTCTCTCTCTCTCTCCTCTCTCTTTCTCCCTCTCTAATCCCCCCCCATCTCTCCCCAGCTCGCCCGCTCACTCGACTATGAAGGCACTTCATCTTCCCTGACAGTCTGACCACTGCTGCCTGTTCTGATGCGTTCAGCATACCTTCGTTGCATCATAAATAAATCAGAGAAATGACTCTTTTTTTTTCTTTCTCTTTTTCTCTGGCGGTCTTTCTTTCTTTCTTTCTTTCTTTCTTTCTTTCTTTCTTTCTTTCTTTCTGTCTGTCTGTCTGTCTGTCTGTCTGTCTGTCTGTCTGTCTGTCTGTCTGTCTGTCTGTCTGTCTGTCTGTCTGTCTGTCTTTCTTTCTTTCTTTCTCTTTTTCTCTGGCGGTCCCTTTCTTTCTTTCTTTCTTTCTCTCTCTCTCTCTCTCTCTCTCTCTCTCTCTCTCCCTCTCTCTCTCTCTCTCTCCCTCTGTCTGTCTGTCTCTCTCTCTCCTGTTCCATCTCTGCTGTCTGAACGGTGTGTGTGCGGTGTTTCCTGTGTGTGCGGTGTTTCCTGTGTTACGCAGTGTTTCCTGTGTGTGCGGTGTTTCCTGTGGATGCGGTGTTTCCTGTGTGCGCGGTGTTTCCTGTGGATGTGGTGTTTCCTGTGTGTGCGGTGTTTCCTGTGTGTGTGGCTCCGTTTCAAGTCCCACCGCCGGATCACCCCCCCCCCATTTACATTTATCTCAAAGGAAAGAAATTATTTTTGCTCTTTAATGGTATTCAGTTCCTTGTTATGACATTATCTGGTGTAATTTTAATTTAAATGTCACGGATGTGAGTGATTTTCCTAATTAATGTGCACTGAGGATAAAAAAAATATTTAAAAAACAAGAAAAAAAGGAAACAAAGCAGAGATGTTCTCTTTTTTGGTTGGTGGAGTGGGGTGGGGTGGGGGGGTTGCTGTGTGACATGCATTGTTGTTAGGGCTGGAACCAAAAACCACACACACACACTGTACTGTGGGGCGGGCGGTGAGTTGGAAGGGGTGGGGGGGGGGGGGCGAGGGAGGGATGTGGAGAAAGATTGTCAAGAACCCCCCCCCTCCCCTCCTCTCTCTCTTTCTCTCTCCTCCTCTCTCCCTCCCCCTCCAATCCCCCCCCACCCCCCAGTAATCTCCCCCCCTCCACGGGTAGTCTCAAACCTTGTGTTCGTCCACCACCAACCAATTACCTGGCA
Organism: Borostomias antarcticus; assembly: GCF_949987555.1. NCBI lineage: Eukaryota > Metazoa > Chordata > Actinopteri > Stomiiformes > Stomiidae > Borostomias > Borostomias antarcticus. The sequence continues at coordinate 23,709,262 of NC_140237.1, forward strand.
GCCCTGCCCTTATCCCCTGCGCAGGCGTGGTGCTGGTGTGTGATGGGGTTTTTGTATATTGAATTCCATCTCCCGGTGAGATAAAGGCGGTAGGAACAGGGCCCTGCCGCTGCGCCAGATAAGTGTTTGTCACAAACCGTTCCTCGACGCTTCTCCTGACACTGATTGTGGAGGAAAGAGACATTGGGGGGGGGGAGGGTGGAGGGGGTCGGTGTGCGGAGTGATGGGACCCAATTCCATTATGACTCCCCCCCCCCCTTGTTTTTAATTTGCCATGAAGCGAGGGGAACTGAGGGCAGGGTCCGGGGGCTAGCTACAGTACGTCAGCCCGCTTGTTGTCATCACGTTTGTGAACTGCGCGCATGTGTGTGTGTGTGTGTGTGTGTGTGTGTAAACCGGGCATCTTCTTTTAAACAATGCTCCGTATCCCATTCCCGACTCGCGGGTCTTCCGCTCCTGTGGTCATCACAATACTGTTCCCTGCTAGCTTATATATTTTCTGACTCCTGTCTGGTGTGCTGAGATGACGGTTACAGTATTTGGAAGAGCGCCTCTGTGGAAGATGAGCATCTATTCAGGCTCAGGCTCACCCCCCCCCCCCTCTCCCCTTAACCCTCTCCCCCGAGTCCCGTTTGTAACCTGTCCTGAGAGGAAGTCCCTCTGGTCCCTCCCGGACCAGGACCTCCATCCGTCTCTGTCTGGCCCGCCACGGGGAACCACACAGCCATCGCTCGTCCCGGGGAAGGATTTAAGTGATGGACCGCTGTTCATACATCAAACCGGCAAGGCGTTTGACAGCGCGGTAAGGCGGAGACATTGAAAATAATGACCACGGCAATATGTATAAAAAAAAAAACTAAAAAAAAGAAGGTTGAAAATAAAGAGTTTTGTAGAAGCGAGCTGGTAAACTTGGTGCCTGGATTTATTGCGTGGGGGCGTCCCCAGGAGGAGCCGTGTGCCCGGGGAACGCTCTGCTGTGACCCCGCCCATCCCTGCTCCCCCCTCCCTGACATCTAGAGGTCCATAAATGATGCCTCGGGCGCAGAGGAAAAGATGTTTCCAGTTAGCCAGAATGAGTGATATTCAACTGCTTGGACACTAATATGCTCCAATTGAATTTCTCTCTCTGTCGGAGGGGACTGCATATGTCCTCCCTCACAGCTGTGCAACCCCCCCCCCCCTCCCCCCCACCCCCCCTCCCCCCCTCCCGGTCTGCAGCCAGCCTGGGCCTTGGAGGTCAAGTGTGAGAGGTCAAGTTCAACCCACAGGGCTGTACCATGGCTCTGACGCAGGGCCTCGGCGGGAAAGAGGAAAGAACAGTCACTGCTCTCCACCCAGCTGACGAGGGATAACGCAGTCCGTCCGGCATGCTCCGTGCCCAGCGCCCGGAGGTGTGCGTGTGTTTGTGTGAGAGAGAGAGAGACGGAGAGAGAGAGAGAGGCGGGGAGATAGAGTTCTTAGCCTGCATCCAGCAGTCTGTCCCTGTGTGTATTCAGAACATTGTGTAAATATCCTCTCTCCTGCACATGTTTTTCTCCTGCACTTATTTTATGTTTTCCCTATTTACCGCAACTTCGGACTTGTGGGTTGTTTAGTGAATCTGCTTACACAGTCAAACATAATAGGTTCCCTCTTTCTCACGCACACACACACGCACGCACGCACACACACACACACACACACACACACACACACACACACACACACTTTCACATGTGCACACACTCGCACAGAACACACACACACACATGCGGGCACCTCCACAGCATGACTCCGTACACACCTGGAACAGATAAAGGGCCTTTCATGTCGGCGGGGCTATCCTGAGGTCAGTGAGTGATGGTGTTGAGAGCCCCGCTTTCACAAGGCGAGAGAGCTTGAGCTGGAGTCCAAATGAAATGAAACCGTATACAGCCAGGTGCCACGGAGTAAAAGGAGTTTTACTATTCAGCCAACCTTGGTTCTCCACCCCCCCCACCACACACACACACACACACGTCTCTGGGTTTTCCCGTCTGACATCATGTCTACCAGACTTTCATACATGCTGGGGTTCCGTATACTTGAAGGTGAGGGTTGGGGGGTGGGTGGGGGGGTGATAAAGATAACACACTATTTTTATGTCATTATATTTATCAACGGTATATAAGTTAAGTCTACACCCCTGTCAGCGAGCGCTCTCTTGTCTGGTTACGGGCGTTTATGACAGGCAGCTTTTAGGTGGATCCTCCTTCCCGCCACATTACCCTCTATCCTCGGGGCTTTTGCCTTCACTAACTCTGACATCACACGTACCGCTATTGTAAACTGTGCTCCAAAGCCGGGATCAAACACACGCACGCGCGCCCCGCGCACGCGCTCACACACACCGTCGACGGTAAATAAAAAACGCAGCTCCAAATGGCTGCGTGGAAACGCGTGTATGCGGACCTTGAGGTTGGGCGATGCAGACGTCTGGGGATCGACCCCCCCCCCCCCCCCCCCCACACACACCCACCCGATTCCACTCATAGCACACGGTGGGGAGTATTGATATGTGCTCTTGCATGTGAAATCTGCTTTTATCCGCTCCTTAGAGAACCGGTTCATGAAGTGAATGAGAAGAGATGGCTTGATTCCTGTATGGTTTTATGACTTAATCTGCACCCTATTAGACCCAGTTTTAGCGATAAAGTTCTCTCAGGGGTTCTGACTCACATTCCTGGAACAGGCCTGGGTTTGGTTCCTACCAGGTGAGGTCTACTACAGGGGCAGATAGGCTATGGAATATACTACTGCAGTACTACAGTGACCTGGATGCTGAACTTGTTCTCATAGTTCTGTGTTTGGTTAGGATTTCACAGCAATGGGGAGATCCATGGCTCTTTGTTAGCGGGGAACCTTGATTTATTTGCGTGTGTTTTTTTTTTTTCCAATACTGAATGTGCTGTGGGTAGGTTGGGGTGTTTCTGTGTGTGTGTGTGTGCGCGTATTGTTTCCATACTGAATGCGTGTGGGTAGGTTGGTCTGTGTTTGTTTGCGTCCGTGCGTGTGTGTGTGTGTGTGTGTGTGTGCGCGCACCCCCCCCCTACCGACTGTATCGAGCTCCTCCGGTTTCTCGGCCCAGCGTAGGACAGCCAGCGCGAGACACCCCGTGTCCCTGTAAAGTTTCCATCGCAGGTGTAATTCCCTGTAAAACGCCCTATAATTTACTGGCCTTCGGGAGCGCGCCGTCTCTGGGCGTGAAAATCAATAGGCCCCCAACCAGGGACTGGGCCGGGTCTCTGCGTGCTCAGACACACTCAGCCGGCAGTTAGGATAATTCTGTAATGGCAGGGGATGGGGGGGTCTGGGATATCTAACGCCCTATCTGAAGCAGATAAATGTTTTACAACACCAGCGTTTAACCCTTCCTTCCCGGTCCGCGCTTCCCTCCGACCCCCCCCACCTCTCATTCCTCATTCCAGGGACCTCCCCTGGAGCTGCTCCTCCAGACTGGAGGATGGAGGGGGGGGGGGACTAGGTGCCCCCCACACACCACCCAGGGACCCCCTCACCCGGGATGTGCGTACAGACTATTAGTGCTCTATAACCTTGCCGGGGGTAGCCTGGGGCGTCTTGGCGCGTAGCCGATGTTCCATACCCCCCCGGTTGGTTCAAAGGGAAGCCATGCGGAAAACATGCATGAATCTTACAAGGGAAGCGCATGTATAATGTAGCACATGAAACACAATATACAGGCCCGTGAATAATAAAGTCATAACGTAGGAGCTCCCCTAAGCGCGCAGATGAGGTGATTCCGGGATGAACCGGTGGGGGTGGAATATCGGGAGGCGCGTACGGGAGTAACGAGGAGAGGGAGGGATCAAAGGGGGAGGATCGGCCCACCGTCGTGGATCTGCATAGCGGACTCTGTCAGAACGCCCGGGCGTCGCCTCCCCCATGCTGCTAATGATTTGACTGGCGAAACCTCCCACAGCATGGGAGACAGGCGCGGCATGGTCGTGAGAGGGAGAGAGAGGGAGAGAGAGAGAGGGAGAGAGAGAGAAGGATAGAGAGAGAGAAGGATAGAGACAGAAGGATAAAGAGAGAGAGAGAGAGACAGAAGGATAGAGAGAGAGAAGGATAGAGACAGAGAAGGATAAAGAGAGAGAGAGAGAGAGAGACAGAAGGATAGAGAGAGAGAAGGATAGAGACAGAGAAGGATAAAGAGAGAGAGAGAAAGGGGGGATGGAGGAGGGGGATCCCTGGCAGGCTTACAGCCCAATCTAGGTGACGTCTCTCGTTGGCGGCGGAGAGACACAATCATCCCGTCCGTGAGAGAGCGGCGGCGTGGGGAGATCTCACCGTGCTCGTCCGGATTGGCACCAGCAGCAATCACTCGTTTCTGATTCATTAGATACCCGAGGAAATTAATTTTCGTTTCAAAATGCACGGTCGGAAATTAGATGGAGAAATTGTGTGCAAGAATCTGTGATTGTTTTTCCTGCCGCCATCCCTGCGGAGATACTGATAACCGCTGATCTCCGCCACGCCATTAATGAAAAACTTATTTTATTCCGACACAGAAAAAAAGAAAAGATAGAAGCTTTGGCTCAGGGCGAAAGCTGTAATTAACTCGGCTATCTCCCAGATCCACCACGTCATCTTAACCACCCATTAACACCCTCCCAAAACCTTGACCCTCGGCCCTCGACGCCCAGACAGAGAGCGGGGCACATGAGACCCCAGGAAGTCCTCTCTACTTCCTGTCCCCGCGTCCGGGGCCCTGCCCCCCTCCTTCCTGCCCCCCCGCTGTGAGAAGCAGAGATGACAGGGACGATACCGGCGCTCTGCGGGCAGGAAGACTACCTCACTAGCTATCGCAACCATGGGAACCAGCCAGTCCTGCTCTGACCCCGCGATTATCACCACTTCACAGGAGGTCTTTTTTCCCCTCAAGATTCAGGATTTGTTTATTAGCCATGTATGTGGTTGAAACATACTAGGAAATTGACTAGAGTTAAGGCATACGCCGTTGCAGACGACAGAACAGGGGAGGTAATCACTTTAACACAAGCATAGAGATTAAAATAGCTCTATATCTTGACCTCAACAGACATATTGGTCATGGTTTGTCATTAGGTATCCTGATTTGCCAGGCCGGCTTGTTACCAAGCATATAGGCATTTCATGCCAGTGGCTCGTGACCACCTTGGCCAATGGGTGATCCTGTAACGTTTCTCAGCAAGAGAGAAAAATAGCTAATCCCTTATTCGGTCACACATCTCTTTCATATGGCCCTGTTTATGAACGGCAGCGGTTTTGTAACAATCCCTGCAGATAACATACCACGTTTAACTAGTTGTTTGTTGTTTTTTTGCGGGAGGGAAATTCCAGCCAGTCCTTGGGTGACGGTGGCCTGGTCCTTGGGTGACGGTGGCCTGGTCCTTCTGGTCCTCCAGTCTGAGCTGCTGTCGGTCAGGTCCCTGTGTTGTTGCTCGTTGTCCTGTCCTCCAGACCGCGTCCCTTGCTTGGCACTGGGACTTGGGACTGACCCTGGGGCTCCCAGCCCGAGGCCTGTTCAGCACACCAGCATTTAAAAGATGCTTTTAGAATCGACGAAATTGCTTTCTGCTTTGCGGGGACGACCCTGAATGTATAAGTGTCCGTATTGTGTCGCCACGTGTTCATCCTCAACAGCATAACCTTGATGGCACGTTCGTGTGTACGTTTGCGTTTGCGGGCGTCTACTCGCCTCGCCCAGAGGGTGAGCGCCAGGGACGAGACGGCGTCTTTTTATGGTGCATCTTCTCTCCTCAGACTCTCACACACCCAGGGAGAAATACAGGCGGGCTGGCAGGAGGGCAGTCAGAATAAAATTGCCGTCCTCCTGCCTCAGAACCAACCTATCAACCGGCTGATCACAGATTCCTTCTCCGCCTGTCTCCATCTCAGTGCTCAGCTTGTGTGATTGAATTTAAAAAAGCAAAATGCTACAATGAAGCGCTTTTTTTTGACACTATATATTTTTTTGGGGGGGGGGGGGGGGGGGGACGACTCCTGTACTAATCTCCATCATTCATCCACACCCTCACTCAACCAGTCACACACTGACGCGCGCACACACACACAAACACGTGAACACATATTGGGTTATCAACACACAAACACACACACACACACGCACATACTGTACACATACACTTGCGTTTGTTTACCGAAACACTCAGACACCTGCACATCTCAAGCACACACTACTGTACTGTAAATTCTCACACAAACACACTTATCTCTCGGCCCTATCAGATAGCAGACGGTTATTCTCTTATTCTCTCCCTCTCCTCCTTTTCTCTCCCTCTATCTTCCTGTCCTCTCTCCCTCCATCAAGGCTGCGCCTCCATTTTCTCTGAGTAGAATGCAAATTGGTAGAAACAGTGATCAGAACTTATTACAAAATGGAGCCTTGCTTAGAGAGAGGAAGAGTGCGTCAGAATGAGAGGGAGGGAGGGAGGGAGGGGAGGGGAGGGGCCGGGGGGAGCTGGAGCCCGCAGGAGGAGAATGTGGCTCTGTGGCGGGGATGGGAAAATTAGATTTATTTTTTCATGGGGTGTAGGGAGGCAGGCTGTGTGTGTGTGTGTGTGTGTGTGTGTGTGTGTGTGTGTGTGTGTGTGTGTGCGTGTGTGTGTGTGTGGGGGGGTGGCTGTGTGGTTCAGTAATGGTGCTTCGCTGTATTTTTTTTTTTCATATACGGAAGAAGGGAAAATGACTTGTGAATAGGTTTTGCCCCATGCAGTTCCATTCTGTTCCGTCGCGTTCGTCGCTCTGTCTGTCCGTCTGCCTCTGTCTGTGTTTAACCCCCTCCCCCCTCCCCCCCACACCTGCGCCCCGTTTACCTCCGGCGGAAACCCCAAGGTTACGGCGCGCCTGGACATCTAATCACACACACCAAGTTAAGCAAAGCGGACGGCGCCGACGTCGTGTCCCTCGTCCACCGCGCCACACGGCGCCCGTGTCCGCCTACGTCCGCCCGCCATTATTATACATTCGAGCCTTCGCCCGGCCTCCTGCGCCTGCGCGCGCACCCCCGGCCTGATAAATGAACATGACCTTGGGAAATGGAAAGGTTGAAATACAACGATTTTATATTTCATGAATTCAGTCTCCCCATCGCACGGCGTGCGGTGGTGAGACCTGCTCTCTCTCCTCTCTGTCTGATACAGGCATGAATTTGAACGTTTGAAATTGATTGAGGCAAAATGGACGCCCGGCTACATATGTGAGCCATTATGGGTAATTGAGGCAGTTATGTCTCTTGTCCCTTTGACCTAAAGGGATCATTTTTTGCACCTTGTCAGAAATAATAAAGAAGGAGCAGGCCCTTTTTTGAATTCCGTCTCTGTGTTTGCCTTTTTAAGATTTTTATTTTTCAAACAATTTGCTTTGCAATTAGGGTTTTGTAAACGTCGGGAGAGGAAACATTGGTCACTCGCTGCCCGGCGTCTGTCTTTCCTCAACTCCTCTGACTGCCCGGATTCCACAGAGTGAAGGGAAGAGGTGCATGATGGGGGAAATCAATGCATACACATCCATACCCACACCCTGCTGACGAGACCTACGGTAAAGCATCATCCATCTGATTGCTTCAAGCTCAGTAAATATCTCTACATAATCCAATACAACAGCACTGCTCGGAAAACAATAACAAATGAAATCCATCTCTTTGTTGTTATTTCTTTTGGTCACAGGGCAAGTCTGTATGTCCGGTCACTATTCGTTTAGATTTTTAATCCAAACCAGCAGGCGTTTCATACAGGGATGATGATTCTCCTTTCAAGTGCTCAAAATCTAGCTGAGAATCAAACGGAGCACAGTTCATTGTCAGTGGACAAGCATGTTTGCTCTACTGTACAGATAGATGTTACGAGGATCCAGAGATGCCTCGCCACACCCTAGAGACCATGTCTTTGTCCCCCTTGGAAGGACAAAGCTGCCCCCCCCCCCTCCATCCCCCCACCGGTCTCCTGGTATCAGCCTGCAGTACCCACGCTCGGCCAGTAGATGGTGGGCCCTATTTAGGTTTCCCCGGCCGCTCACTGAGCCTTGCTCGTTCACCCGTGACCAGCGATGGCACTCTCGGGGAGGTCTCCCCCAACCTGCCATCCTGCCCCCTCCCCCCACACACACACACACACTCAAAACACCCCCACGCACCCCCCCCCCTCCATCCAGGGGGCAGAGTCACCGAGGTGGCAGTTGTAACAAGCTGCTGGGGACCGCGCCGCTCAAATGAGGCAAATCAAAGAGAACGGGGCGAGTGGGATAGGTAGCGCCATGAGCCCCCCGTGGAGAGCAGCCGCTCTGATGAATATGAAATGGAATCGTACGGCCCGACATGATAAGCCCGGGGATAACCCGCTGCTCAGACGTCACGTTTACCCCCACTCGTTTCAGACCACCATTCATTTCAGTGGAAAAAAAAACAAAAACAAAAAACAGCATAAGTAAACAAAAAAACGATAATGGAGTCAACAACCACCCGGCTGGCCTTGATGTGTGATTGGGAACATTACGAGGGGTTGAGGGGGCATTAGTAAGGGGCTGTGCTTTTGTGTGACCCCCCCCCGAGAACACTTCATTTGGCATTCGCTTGGCGTCAGCGGCACGACGGCGTTTTGTTGTTTGTGAGGCGGCGTTTAACCGCCTCCCCCGCCCCCCTTCCCCCGCTGTTTCCGTGTCTGTCCGCGACCCCCGTTTCCGACGAGGGGCAGGCGGATGGTTTAGGCGTGGCGCCGCCGCCGTGAACTCTGGGATTCGGTGTCTGGTGGTTTTGGCATAAATAAGGGAGCACTCCCGTCTCATTTCCCTTCGCTAGGCGAGGCTCCTGGCCTCTTCTCTCCCCTCCCGCCTCCCTCCCTCACTCTCCCGCCATCCCTCTCTGACTCCTCACCCCCCTTCACCGTGGCGGTCGCTATCCACCTGCATCACTCATCTCTCTCAGGCCACCCCCCCTGGGGTCCCTGTGGAGCTGGCATCAGGACCCCCCCCCCCCCCCAAAGAAAAAAAAAAAGAATTGTGAAAAAAAGAGCCTGTCACATCCTCAGCACACACACACACACACACATATGTACACTCCCGTGCATGCTTGCAAAGGCTACACACTCCATTTCACACGCGCACACACACACACACACACACAAGCGCGCACGCACACAGATGCAGGGGCTTTGTGCTTTTCTTGAAAACCAGAAAACTAGGAAGTGCATAGAAAATGTAAAAGCCAGTGTTGCCATTTTTCAGTCGCGAATGCTCCCGGCTTGGAAGAGGAGCCATTGAAATTGCTCATCCATGAGAAGGGGATTGGAGACATTGTGCAGCTTGTAATAATGTGAATAGTAATGCTTCTGTTTTATGCCCCCATTTTGTCCCTATCTGCTCCAACTTAGGGCCCTGAACCGAGATTTACCACAATTCCACAATATGGAGTAGGAAGAACAAAGACAAAAGAATGGCAACATCAGAAATGTTTTCCCTTTCTGTCTCTCTCTCTCTCTGTCTCTCTCCCTCTCTCTCTCTCTCTCTCTCTTTTGCTTGTGCCTTTTGTGTTTTTCAGCTCCAGTGAGCTTAAAGAATCGCAGAGTGAACATGGCTTCACCCCAGGCCTTCAGCCTCTTCTGCTAGCCGCTCATTCGCTCCGCGCCCTCCTGTGAAGACCCAGCGTGCTTATCTTAAGGTAATGGCACCTTCTTGCATTCAACGCCTCACACAAGCTCAGGGAGACGCACCTCTCTGCTGCTGCCGCGTGATCAACTCCCATGGCTTCACAACCACTATTTTGCATTATGTTCATCTGAAAAAGCAAAGGGTTAATACCATGCAATCTGAAAACTGAAATGTATATTGTTGATGTTTTTATGACCCCTATAGAAATTGTGGGGATTATAGCATGAAAATGTAGAGCTTGATTTAGGGGCTTGCTACAGCTCCAGATGTTCCGTCTCCCAATTTGTCTATAAATGTACACATGAATTCACCTCAGAATATGCGCAGTTAAAAATTGCAGAGTGAAGTTTATAGCTTTGATTTGTATGGCAACCTAGACAGCTGCTCAATCTCAACGCCCCCCCTCTCATACCATACCAATACTCCTCCCTGTGATGAAAGGTAGTAGAAGTACACCAGACATGTCCTGCTTCTCTCTCGGTAAACTGCATAGTTGTGTATCTGTGGCTCTGATCAGGTCAGCTCACTGCCCTGCCCTGAGGAAAGGCAGCGCAGGACCTGGCCTAGCACGTCACTGCTGACCTCCCCACTAGCGCTGGGCCCTTGCTGGGCAGGGGACGGACGGGGGCTCTGCTAGTGTCACTGTCACCCCTCCGGCCCTGGCTGTGTCCTCCTCGGCCCACTCCCAGCTCGGGGGCAAGCGGGGGGAGCGTGTGTGTGTGTGTGTCTGTGTGTGTGTGTGTGTGTGTGTGTGAGCGTGTGTGTGTGTGTGTGTGTGTGTGAGCATGTGTGTGTGAGCATGTGTGTGTGTGTGTGTGTGTGTGTGTGTTTGTGAGCGTGTGTGTGAGCGTGTGTGTGAGCGTGTGAGTGTTGTGAGTGTGTGGTGTCCCCGGTTTTACCCCTGCTCTTTATTGCTGTGTGAATAGTTGTGAGTGCGCAGACCCATGTGGACAGATGTTTGCCGGGGCTTGTGTCCTCTGGATGAAGAGGTCTCACACTGCACCATCCGTTTGATTTGTAAAGAAATTCATATTAGGGAAAAGTTGTGACAAGAATGTGGCATGCTTTTGGAAAGTTTTCTTTTATGGTGCAGCGTGCGCTCAGGTGTTCATTATCAGTAAAGGTTCCATTGAGTCTCGCAGAGAGAAGGGACTTTGTTGTTTGTGTTGATCATGTGCTGTAAGTCATTTCTAACTGCTTTTGTGAAGAGCCTTCTCCAGACCCAGGGTTGGGGGTGTTTTTACTTTGGTTTTTCTGGCGGAGCACAATGAAAGCAATCTTTCCATAAAGCCACTCTAAAATGGACTAAATGGACAAAGGAGGTTTGGAGAGAAATCTGGGGCGCAGCAGAATCCAATGCTGCCCCTCTGCTAACCGTCTCCCAGACAAACAGAGCAGTCATTTCCTCCCCCCACCCCCCACCCCCCCAGCCCCCCCGACTCCCCCGGCCCCCTGGCCTTAGCACCTAGTCAGCCCCCCTGCCCACACAGGTCATGTGACGCATGCCGTATCTGCCCCCCTTTCACATCCCAGTAAAACAGCCAGTCATGCAGGCCAGGCTCTGACCGCACACTTCAGGCTGTGTACTGTACTGTACATGTGCATTTGATAGGGATTGTTGAACACATTTATGAGATGATCAATGCAAAAATGTATATATATTCGTACTTTTTTTTATTAATAGTTTGGTTAATTCAAATATAATATTTTATTGGCATATTACTGTTATTCATACTCCAATTACTCCAATTTAAGTTACTAGGATTCTTTGAAATAAACACAATCAAAATATACACAGAAAAAATGTCCTATGCAAATGCTGATTGACAGGTTTTTATATTATTATTATTATTATTATTATTATTGCAATTTGATTTACTAATTGTGCTAAATTAATTATAGCTACAATTAATTGAAAAATCTGAATGAATGGTACTGTACTTACTGTAGGTATACACAAGTTAAATGTCAGCCTTCAGTCAATACAGCAAATATGTCTATAAAATGTTATCAATACAGCAAATCAGTTAATTTAGCTTGTATAAGAAAAAAACAGTATATTTCTTTACTCTGACAGAGATATGAATGACTTTCTTGCTGCGACTGACAGTATACTTCATGTACGGCTGCGTCTGTTATGAATCAGTTGCTCCCACTGAGGGAGCTGGAAGTGGAAAAGGCTGTTCTGGTGAGGCGTTGGCCAAACTGCCAAAGTCACAACCCCGGTGGGTCCCGGGCGGTGGGTCTCAAGCGGTGGGTTCCGGGCGGTGGGTCCCGGGCGGTGGGTCTCAGGCGGTGGGTCCCGGGCGGTCTGTCCCGGGCGGTCTGTCCCGGGCGGTCTGTCCCGGGCAGTCTGTCCCGGGCGGTCTGTCCCAGGCGGTGGGTCCTGGGCGGTCGGTCCTGGGCAGTCGGTCCCGGGCGGTGGGTCCCAGGCAGTGTGTCCCGGGTGGTCGGTCCCAGGCAGTCTGTCCCGGGCGGTGGGTCCCGGGCGGTGGGTCCCGGGTGGTGGGTCTCCGGCGGTGGGTCCCGGGCGGTGGGTCCCGGGCGGTGGGTCCCGGGCGGTGGGTCCTGGGCGGTCGGTCCCGGGCGGTGGGTCGGAAAGCAGAAGGGGAAAGCAATGTATTTAATTTGTCTGTCTTTGAATTTATTAGTTCTTTGAAGTGAATTGTTATTATAAAACATTGTGAAATGTGAACATTTGATTTGTGCATATTCTACATATTTTACAATCAATTCTGTATATTAGATTTCATGCTAAAATTGCTTTTACCTAGAGGAATTGATTTTACAAAAAAATAATTGACAGCAGAAATCTGTCTTTTCTAAAATCATGATATTGTATACTGTATTTGTATATTCACATCCACATTTTTATGATCTAGTCATTAAGTCATGGAATTTTAATGTAATATATTGGTGTCCAAAATACATAGTTTTCCACCATGGTTTCATTTGATTTGAAACGGTCACACAGCATTTATTTGACTGGTTGGTTTCCAGTGTTTGTGTTGTTCTGGCGCTCAGGGAGAGGCGGTGCCTCGCTGTTGTTTTTCTCCTGACTCTGGGGGGGGGGGGGGGGGGGTTGATGGTTAGAGGACAGGAGCGTGGGGTGTGGGGGTGGTGGTGGGGGTGGGGGGGGGGTGCACGGGCGCTTGGCTTTATTTATTTTTTAGTCCCTCTCCATCTTCTGATGTATCAGTATTCTTCATCTTCTGCCTCTTCTTTGAATAGTAATGAAAAAGAGAGCAGGGTCAGTGTTTTTGATCGTCCCCTCATCCCAGCGTTTCATCAGCTGCTCTGATCGCCATGAATCTTGTCACTCATGTTTTTCATCAACCCGTGACCGTGGAGGCAAGCGGCTTTCTGTGTGGAGAGGCCTGGAGAAGGCTGCTGAGGTTCGCACACAAGGGCCAGACACACACACACACACACACGCACACACACACACACACATACACACACAAACACACACCCACACACACACACACACACACACACACACACACACACACACACACACACACACACACACACACACTCACACTCCTTTGCACACACACTAATGTACCATCTCATCCACTTGCTTCAGTAAAATCATCCAGAGTGACATATAAAAACAAGGGCAACAGTTTCTGGACTGTAACTATGGTGATTCTGTTTTGAATTACACAAACAATACAACTTTGTACAGCAGAGTAGAACAAGTAGAAAATAATGGACAGGCCATGTATTACGAGGGCAAAAATCAAAATAGTTCTGCATGAGATTCAATCAGTATCATGAAGAGAAAAAAGTTTTGAGACGAACATGAACCGGGAGGGAGGGAAATCATGTTTTCCTGGTAAACACTGGCCAAGAAAGCAGGGAACAAGATGAGAAAAATGTCCTGTGCAGTAGCTCTTTCCTCGTTGGACGTTGAGAGCGCCAGAGCCAGCCGTGTGCCTGGGGTCCGGCTCCCTGTGCCTCCCTGCTCCTCAGCACTGCTGGCTGTCAGCTCCGGCCTCCTGCTCTGCCTCCTGGCGCCCAGGCCACCGTACCCCCTTGTTGTAGTAACAGTTCAGCCTCCTGGATACTTTGTTCCTTCAACTTGAACTTGACACTGTTTTCCTTGCTTATGTTCAGGAGCGGAATGATTGGCTCTGACAACGGGGAACTCTCCCCCTGCGTCCAGAGAGAGAGAGAGAGAGCCACGGCCTCCAGACAGCTGTCATTTATCATTAGGCATGTCCCGTTTGCCAGAAATAATTTGATTTATTTCTGATGTTTTGAAATGTTGTCGCTTGTCTGTTTATTGGCAGGAAACTCAAAGCAAAAAATGTCATCTCTTTTACATCCATGACTTCTTCTTTAAATAATCACTTTATTTTCAAGGTGGTGTTAATTGCGATTTAATTGCCCTAATTAATGCTTCATCTAGCGAGTGATTAAGATAATTAGCTTAGTGTTAAATACACTGGCTTCATTTCAGTCAAACAGGGAAAATGTATTAGCTAATGATTTTAATTATCATCAGTGATACACCAGGTATAATTGTGAAAATTCCCACCTGTAATTACTGTACCAGTCTCAAAACCTTAATGAATTTCACTGTAAATGAAGACATGTGTATGGTTCATCTTTATCAGATAATTAATATGATCTGTCACCTCACACTAACAGTTCACATGTTAATATGAATAATTAGCATGTTATCTTGAATAGTGACTTAATTAAAAGTTGATATACAGCTCAGCTACACACTAAGCAATTTCATATGACACTCCTAGAGCCAAGACTCTGGTACATTAAACGTTTATATTTCTAAAACCATTAAGCCAAATGTCAAGAATATCTAGGAGCAGATAAGAGGTTGAAATTACACAGGTGGAAGTACATTCATTCATCTTATGTAAAAGTCTGTGTTTCTAAGAAGAAGAAAAAAATATCATGGTGAAATATCACCCTACAGTATATTTAAATTTGAATTGAACTCTATAATTCAGCAATACTAATTGTAAGTTGAGCTGGTCTGAGACAGTAGACTGACCTATCGCCCGTCTGTCTGATGAAGTCATAGATAGATGTGGTCTGTGAAACCGTGGCGTGGATACCGTTGCCATGCGCAGAATCACATTCGAACAATCTACGCAGTTAGGGGCTTCGTGGAATCTCAACCATTTTAGAACATCATAAGTTTAATACAGAATGCAGCCGGGGAACCTAGCAATGTTCCTAAGCTCATAACATGACTGTGGGCTCGTCCGTCTCTGTCTGTGTCTCTGTATCTCTCTACTCTCCTCCCTCCATCTCTCTCTCTCTCTCTCTCTCTCTCTCTCTCTCTCTCCCTCCTGTCAGCCGGCTGTGAGGAGAGTCAGTTTTACTGTCACTACCTGTGAAATTGTATTCCAGGAAGATGGATCCCTCTTCTTCTATTCATGACATCCAGGGAAGCACAGTCATCTCCAACACCCCTTTAATATGGATGCAGTAGAGATGGTCACAAAGCGCACACACACACACACACACACACACACACACACACACACACACACACACACATACATACACACGTGGCAGCACAAACCCACAACACAACACACTGCCACGCGCTTGCACACCACTGACCGCTTGGCGCTTGCATGCAATTCCACACGCACGCACAAACACACACACACACACACACACACACACACACACACACACACACACACACACAAACCCCCCCCCCACCTTTTTTTTTTCTGGGCCTCAAAGACGCCGCATGGCTGGTGTTTGCTCCTGCTGATGATAGAGAGTGGTAGTGACAGTGCTTCTCCTGCTGGCTTGATGCATTACAACGCAGTGCAGGGCTGCCATGTTGTGTAAATTCTCTGTCTCTCCTCATTGAGAACACGGGAGAACCCGTATCTGCCTCATTGAGAACACGGGAGAACCCGTATCTGCCTCATTGAGAACGCGGGAGAACCCGTATCTGCCTCATTGAGAACGCGGGAGAACCCGTATCAGCCTCTTTTGCTGTGGGCAGTGTCTCCACCAGTGTTTTATAGGCTGGTGTTTTCTGTGTGTGTGTGTGTGTGCGTGTGTGCGGTGGCATGTTTGTTATGGATGCCTACAGTGCAGCACTGAGGGGTACATGTGCTCTGCAGGTGTAGCTCAGTGAGAGACTGTGTGTGTGTGTGTGTGTGTGTGTGTGCGCGCGCGTGTGTGTGTGCGTGCGTGCGTGTGGGTGTGTGTGCGCTTTTTTATTTAGTCTGTGGAGGGGAGAGGGCGGGTTCGGTTAGGAGGTCAAGGGGCCAGCGGAGACTCCTGGATGAGAGGCTAGCAGGCTGCAGCTGAAATAAACTAGATTAATAATACACAACAATGCAGAGCACAAGACAGGACTTCAAGAAACCAACAGACCCCGCCCCCCCCCCCCCCCCTGCCTCTCCTCCCCTCCCCTCTTTTACTGCCATCCCTCCCCCCTCCAGCCCCTCACCTCCTCCCTAATATCAGCCAGGGGTGGACTCCCACTGGTCCCGGGGAGGCGTGTCCGCTGGAGCTCCGTCCGGGCTCTTTCCTCGCTCCGGACGGAGCTCTGCCCCGGACCCCCACCCCCACCCCCGCACACTCTGCCCTGCTAGCCCCGGAGCCCCGGCTCTCCCTTACACGCAGATACACCCGACCAACACAGCAGCAGCCCCAGGCATGCCGGACCAGGTGTACTATTCTGTTGTGTACTGTAACCCTAGCGTGTTCTCTTTTAGGAACGCAGAGGAACACCTGAGTAGTAGAACGCATGAAAGTGGCGTCGGCATCGTTGTCCGTGGGCGGGCTCGGGGGGGTTTAAGGGTTGGTTGCTAGGGCTCTGGTGCAGAACTAAACATAGGTGCCCGGCGCCGGCTAGCTCGGCAAGAAGTCTCTCCACCCTGCTCTTAGCTGAGGAGGAGGAACAGAATCCGTCTCAGCCCAAATAGGGACTGCGTCTCTGTCGGGGTTCAGACCAGGGGTTTTGTGTAATCCTATGCTAAACTCGGCATCAGATCTTTTTTTTTTGGGGTGGAGAGGGGAGGGGTTGTGTAAAACCAGAATGTTTTTCTTCTTGTCTTTGCCTTTTTTTTTTCTTTTTTTTTTTCGCTCAGCGAGCCTCAAAAGTGATGCTAGCGTATGGCTGCTCGGCTTCCCCCCCAGGCAAAAAAATGTAGCTGGGCTGCTAAGCGGCGTTACCCCTTCCTCTCCTACAGGCGGCTAACACCCTCAAAGGATGCGGGAGTCTGGAGACGGAATGCCTATGAGCACAGAATGGGGAGCGGGAGGGAGGGAGAGAGGGGGACAGAGGGTAGGAAGGAGGAAGGGAGGGAGGGAGGGAGGGAGGGAGGGAGGGAGGGAGGGAGGGAGGGAATGTTCGCGTGTTTGATTCAAAGAGAGAAAAAAGAGAAGTCCATTTGGTCTCCCCTTTCTTTGTAGAACATTTAGCTTTGACCCTCCCTTGCTTTCTTAACTCCCTCCCACCCCACACCCCCACACACACATACATGCTCCCCCCTCAACACACACACACACACACACAAGGTCCAACAGATCTGCAGGATATCGCACTAGCCGGTGTTTTATATCTTCCCCAGTAGATGTGTCTTTTTAATATACACCTACAGTATATTCTCACTGTATAGTGTCCACACTGTCACAACAGGCAGAGGGAGAGGAGAGAGAGAAAGGGAGAGAGAGAGAGAGAGAGACAGAGAGAGAAAGAGAGAGAGAGAGAGAGAGAGACAGAGAGAGAAAGAGAGAGAGAGAGAGGGGGGGGGGTAGGAAGAGAGAGAGGTAGAAAGAGCTAGTAAGAGCTAGAAAGAGAGTGGACCAGAGAAGGAGTGAGGGGTGATGCAGTTATATGTTGTGGCATGTTTATGATGCAGTGAAAAGGGGGGGGGGGGAATCATCTCAGATTTTTAGAATAAGGCTTGTGGTAGAATTTTTGAATGTTCCTCCCAATGTTCCTGGTGAAATAGTGCATAGAGCTGCAGCCCAAAGCCCCCGACCGAGACTCCCGTCGGAGCAGAGCAGACTGGAGCAGACCCAGGGTAAGTCACCGTCGATTACCATGCTGCTGATTGGTTGGTTAGCCTCCGCGGATTATCACGGGCCGCTTGTCACCCGGTGCCTCATGATGAGAAGAGCGGGGAGGGAGGTAGAGAGAGAAGAGGAGGGAGAGAAGAGGAGAGAGAGAGAGAGAGAGAGAGAGAGAGGGAGGGAGGGGTGGAAATTAGATGAGCTCGGGCAGAGCTCCACATCACCCGATCTCACTAACTCTTGTCTCTCAGATTTTTTTTCTGTTTACTGTTCCGCTGTACGTGTGTGTGTGCGTGTGTGTGCGCGTGTGTGTGTGGTCCCGGCGCTCGCTGCCCGGGCGTCCTCCTGCCTCTCTGGCTAGCGCGGCCCGGCGCATGCTGATGAGGCGATGGGGAGGGGTCTGTTGATGAGGGGGAGCCAGCCAGCTGCCTGCGAGCAAGCGGGCCTTTTTGTGAATATGCAGATCAGGGGCGCGTGTGAGCCGGAGGGGAGGGGAGAGGGGGGGGGGGGGCAGGAGTGTGTGTGTGTGTGTGTGTGTGTGTGTGTGTGTGTGTGTGTGAGCGAGCGCGCCACGCGCCGAACTGTTTACACGCTCTCTATAGGGAGCCTGATCCTCAACAGATTGCCAGTGGTTGGTGTGATATAGAGCTGCTACTGGGGGGGGGGGGGGGGGCAGGATGAGATAGAGGAAGGAGGAAGAGGGGAGGGGAAGAGAGCAGAGAGCAGGGTAAAATAGATGGAGAGATACAGTTAAGCAAGGGGGAAGGGGGAGTGGGGGCGGGTTGTAGCGGGGTATATTACGGGTGCTTCAGGGCGTATTTTTATGCCGTTGACAAGACATGATGATTGCCCCCCCCCCCCCCCCCTTGTATTTTTCTAGTCCATTTGCATGTCAAAGCCATGGAGGCCACTGTGCCGATTAGCATGGGATGACATAATGATGTAATGAATTAAACGCACCCGTTTAAGCGCTGCACCCTGCGCTGCTGTGGGAGGCTGGGATGGGGTCAGGGAGGAGGAGGAGAGGGATGGAGAGAGAGAGAGACTGAACACTTTTCTTTCACTTTTTTTTGGTTTTATGAGGTGATATGTAATGATATGTAATTGATGAGGTGGCATTTTTTTTAAAAGACAGTAATTCATTTTATTTATAAGCCACTTTTCATTGTAAAACAATCTCACTAGATAAGACACATTATCACGTCGTTATTTTTAAGCACACAAGCTAGGCTATGTATTTATATATATAATTTTTTCCCATTTTGTCATCTTTGTTTTGAATGCATCTAAGTCTTTTAGGCCTGTGTGTGTGTGTGTGTGTTTATATCTGGATACTTAGAAATACAAGCCCTGCAAGAACCTCACGCACATTGGCTGGTCAGGTGGAAAATTATGCAGTAGATTTGATGTTGTTGTCTGGTCTCTGTGTGAGTAAGTCTTGCCCCCTGTGGCGTCTGAAGCAGGGGGTCCTCCCCCGCTGAAGGTTAAAATCAAGGAGAATATCACTCTATAAATGCTAATTCTCCATAAGGAATGTGTAAGCTCCTTTCCATTCTCTGGGCAAGGTTTTTCAATAATATATATATATATTTTAAACCTTAGGTAAGCTACATTTCAATTTCAATAATAATAATAAAAGAATTAATGGTAGTCTTCTTAGCCAGGCGTCTCTGCTGTTTGGCGGTGTATTTGAAGAGCACTGCTAAGACCATCAGAAAGAAATAGAATCCGCTGTAATTCTCCTGGAGCTCGGGGAGAGAGGGGTTAGAGGGGAACACTGCTGCTTTCTCCTCCTCCTCCTCTCTCTCTCTCTCTCTCTCTCTCAATATCTCAAGCTATTCACACCTCGCTCCCTACCTGTTTCTTCCCCTTTTTTTTCCTCTCTCTCTCTCTCTCTCTCTCTCTCTCTCTGCTTCAGTCCCCTCTGTAATGGAGTTTATAGCGAGTGTGGTTTAGGCGTTTTATAGTCAAATGTTCTCCTAAGGAGTCGGCATTCTGCCCGCCCGCTCCATGGCTGCCTGTGTTTGACCTCTGACCCCCACAGCAGTGATAAGCTGGTGTTCATCAGCAGGTGAGCATCAACAGGGTTTCTAATTCAGGGCCGTATGTATGTACGTATGCATGTATGCTTGTGTGTGTGTGTGTGTGTGTGTGTGTGTGTGTGTGTGTGTGTGTGTGTGTGTGTGTGGCTGTCAGTGCCAGGGAGGGATGAGCGTGACACACTCCTGCTCCTGTCACACAGAGAGGAGGCTTGTCTCTCCATTGAGACTCACTCATCCAGCATGTCTCAGCCAATGTCAGCTACAGGCACACACGCGCACACACACACACACACACACACACACACACACACACACACACACACACATACAGACACACACACACACGCACAGCGGGTTGTGTGTGAGACAGAGAGGCATGTTGAGAAGATGGATATACTGTAGACCCCCCCCCCTCCCCTCCATCTCTCTCTCTCTTCTAACTCTGCTGTATTAACCTTATTCCACACCTCTCATATTAATTTTATTCAACACCTCTCATCTCCTGGCCTTTGTCTCTAGATCTGATGTGCAGTCTAACAGCCATAGTCCTGCTGGCTCAGTGGACCTGGTCTGGTTGTTCTCAGGGAGGGAAGATCCTCCATTGACACCAAAATCAATAGCAGAGGAAGACATCAGCATGGCACTTCAGTTCAACTGTGGAGATCATGCACATGGAACATTTTTGTCTGTGATGATTTGCATGTATGAGGCGGAGTGTGTGGAGTAGACTGCTCAAATGTAATTATTGTGTAACTGGGGATGATAGCGTATGGTTTTATCTACTCCATAAATGGCATAATAAGGACTTCTTTAGAAATGTGCAAACATTGTGGAGGGTGACTCCAGGGCGCTGATCAGTGGTGTAGGTAGTAGGGTGTACACAGAGGTAATAATTAAATTACAGGACCTTGAGGGCTCTTTAATCACCCACACATGACAAGTATTACATGTGTTTAGAGGCTACAAAATCATAGACTTGAATTCTCCTTTAAAGCCTGCCTTTACCAACTGTGTTGGACCTGTGTGTCATCTCTAGTCTCGGCCACGCGCGCGGCTCACTCTCCAGCCGACAGACGGCCACGCCAGCCCAGGCGTGCCGTCACTCGCTCCAGCTGGAGTTTGTTCAGTTTTGAAAGAGTTTCTAAAAGAGGCAGGCTCCCATCGGCAATTTGTCCCTTTACAGTCAAATGGTTAAAAAGATGATTTCCAAACTCGCTCACTCTCGCACAAGCAACAAGTGAGCCGCAAGCACACAAACACGCCACCCGAAGGTCGTGCTGCTGCTCGCATCACCGTCCCCGTCGCTAGGGCCGTCCCCGGCAACGTTTTCACCCTCACAACCGTTCTCCCTGATGTTCTCAATCAGACCACGCCCCCAACGTCATCAGCATCACAGCCATTGTTAACTATCATACTCTCTATGCAGCAAGCATTACTGGTGACCCTTGACCCTACTAATAACATTTATACCATGGCCTGGGTTCACTCTGCAGATCAGTCTTGGCATCCAACCGTTCTAACGGAATTCGCTCAAACAGAAATTTGTTTGTGCCAATCACCACCGTTTATCTAATATGGGGCGGGTTTAATAAGATGACGGAACAGAGGAGCGCCGTTGAGGCATTTTCGCTGATTGGTTGTAGGTCCATCCAATTGTGTCCAGAGGCTTTTTGATCTACGCCCGTTGCTAACGCCCCTTGGGAATCGGAAAGTAACGGTGAGTTTCCAGACCCTTCACATTTTTGCGTATTGGGTCTGGCGAAGCCAGGCTATGTCTGGCTATCATAGATAGCTTGCTGGCAACTAGATGTGACAACTGGACGATTGATATGTTGCAAAGCAAATATTCAGTAGCCTACACTTTGTTCAAGGCTAGCTAGCAATATCAGGCTAGTTTGGGTTGCTAGGTCGTATCCAGGGGTAGGAGACATTGCTGAAAGAAAGGTAACGGACACTTTCCATTTCACTTGCGGTTCAAAACCCATGTAAACTATTGGATGTCATTGTTGTTCCTCCAGGGAATATGATATACAATTTGTAATTCCATAACAACGTGATTTAGCACTGAGGGACTATATTGAAAGTCAGCAGTAAGCAAAGCATAAGTAACATATTTCTTTATATTTTAATGTAGAAAATGTGAGTAAATGTCACATAATCTTTGTCTTTGACAAGTGGCCATGGTACAAGTGGGATAATACAGTGTATACTTCGCGGAGGCAATTAACCTCCGCGTCGTGCCTTATTTTTCGATAACAGTGCACCTTGTTGTGTATTATCCCTTACATATACAATTATGCGATTTCCAAAATAAAAATCAGAACTAATACTGGCCTGCTGAATAGTAATACTGCTGTAGCACTCTTAAATTATCCTCATTAGAGGACAGTGAGGGCATAGGGAGGGTCTGCATGTAACAATTGTTTTGTTTTTTAGAATAAGAGTTATTGCTTTACATGGAGCATGGAGGACAGGATTAAAAAAAAAAAATCTCAAATGTGTGTCCAGGCCGCCTGTGTGTATGTGTGCGTGCGTGTGTGTGTGGAGTCAGCTGGGTGGTGGAGGGGGTAATGAGTATGCAGTGTGACAGCTGGCCTAAAGTGTATGGATGTGTTGGGTGGGAGTAATCAGCTGCCTGACCACAGGGTGTGAGGAGGGGGGGAGGGGGGGAGGGAGGGAGGGGGGGTGACGTGAGGCTTTATGACTGCAGAGCTCATACACACACACACACACACACACACACACGTGCACACACTCGGACCCACACTTGGACATGAACGTGGACACGCGCGCACGCACGCACACACACACTTAGAGCCCAGGAAGGTCTATGGGGATCACATGGTTGACTTGGCCCCTGCAGTGCTGCTGAGTGCGTTGTGAGCTGCTCAGTCCCTCACACACCAGCCAACCCTTTGTGCTCCACATCTCTCTTAGCGCGCGGCCGAATCGCTCGCTCTCTAACACGCTCTGATAAGAACGGGAGTAAAATTAAGATAAAATGAAATTTAAACAAAGATCTTTAGCACATCAGAAAAATTAATGAACAATGTCACTCACGCTTTGTGGTAATGCAGCAAGTTAAAGAATTTTCATAATGCAGCCGTGGGCATTCGTTCTTTTTATTGCAGACCTTGCAAAATATTGAGTATGTGGTATATAAAACAAATGTTTTTCCAATATCTCTTGAAGAAAATGAATAATGTGGTATCATTTATTTCTCTTAGTGGTACTGCAGACCTGGATTTAATTGCATTAGAGAGACGTAAGTTTTGCTTTGTTACCGACCACATCTCAATTTCAGTTTGGGAGCCTGTGGCTGCACTGCCTCACAAATAATTAATATAAAGTAGGCCTTATTGGCCAGTGAAATTGAACACACTAATAAATACATAAAGGGAAAATAAATATTGATCGCACAGTGCAATGACGACAGTATGGCTTTGATTTGATTTCCACTGTTTGCAAGGCAGGGTGTGTAATTGTGTGTGTGTGTGTGTGTTTGGGTCTGTGTGTTTGCCTCTGTGTGTGTGTGTGTGTGTGTGTGTGTGTGTGTGTGTGTGTGTGTGAGAGAGTAAAATGATCCACCGATGAAATCCTCATCCTCTCCCAAATGCAGGAGTCCTCATGTGCCAGACAGAGTAGAGGTCTTTGTTAGTCTACCTGTGTGTGTGTGTTTCTGTGCAGATGTAGAAAAGTGACTGCACATTAGTGCCCCATATCTGTGTGCGATTGTGCTCCTATTTGTGTGTGTGTGTGTGTGTGGGGGGGGTTAATGTCCATGTGTGAGAGGCATGGTGGATGCTGAACTCCTGGCCCTGCCGCTCCACACTGCAGTTTTGTCCTGTTCAGTCCAGGTTCTCTATTGCCAATAAGGAGGATAGGCAGGAAAGAGTATTATTGGTATTGATCTACCCAGGGGAATCATTAGGCATCACTATCAATCCACAGCTCCTAGTGCACACCACCGGCCTGCACAGACATTGCCAATTTGTCCCTATTAGAGGGCCCCAGTCTCTGGGTGTCCGCTGTGATAGAGGCTGGCTGCCCAGGGCTCAGCTCAGCTGGACCGGACTGGGCTAGGCTGGGCTGGCGTGGGCTTGGACTTGGGTGAGAACCAGAGTAATAAAATAATAATAATAATAATAATAAATAAATACAATAATTAATTAACTTTTTTTTCAGTCCTCCTCTGTACTTTATTCTCTCCCACTTCCTGTTTTGCTCCCCGTTGACTCCCAGTACACGGCTGCGACATCCTGGTCTTATTTGTTGTCTGGTAATTGGCAGTGTAACAGAATACCCCGCCTGCTGGTCTGTGTAAGCTGACTGTTCTGGGGTCTAAAGCCTGTTGATCCCCCCTGGCTGACTGGCACACCCTCTGCCACAGCAACACAGGGGCCAGGGGACGGGCGAGGACAGACGAGGGAGAGAGAGAGGCAGAGTACAGGGGAGGAGAGGGGAGGGAGAGAGAGAGGTAGAGTACAGGGGAGGAGAGGAGGGAGAGAGAGAGGCAGAGTACAGGGGAGGAGAGGGGAGGGAGAGAGAGAGGCAGAGTACAGGGGAGGAGAGGGGAGGGAGAGAGAGAGGCAGAGTACAGGGGAGGAGAGGGGAGGGAGAAAGAGAGGCAGAGTACAGGGGAGGAGAGGGGAGGGAGAGAGAGAGGCAGAGTACAGGGGAGGAGAGGGGAGGGAGAAAGAGAGGCAGAGTACAGGGGAGGAGAGGGGAGGGAGAGAGAGAGAGGCAGAGTACAGGGGAGGAGAGGGGAGGGAGAGAGAGAGGCAGAGTACAGGGGAGGAGAGGGGAGGGAGAGAGAGAGGCAAAGTACAGGGGAGGGAGAGAGAGAGGCAGAGTACAGGGGAGGAGAGGGGAGGGAGAGAGAGAGGCAGAGTACAGGGGAGGAGAGGGGAGGGAGAGAGAGAGAGAGGTCCGCCGCCGGCTGCCTGCCAGCATTTGCCCAGATGGACGCTTCCCGGACGAAGAGAGCGGCCCGGGCGCCGTCTTAGGGTCGCTGGCGTCTTGACGTGGCGACAGCGCCGCCGTGTCTCCGGCTGAGATAAAAACAAAAAAAGGCGTCACGCCGGAATATGAAGAAAAAAAAGAAGCCATGCCGTGCCCGTTCCAACCTCACTGCCCATAGCAAGTGGATCTGGGCCATATATGGGCCGGAACTAAGCCACAAGTGCCAGATCTGGCCTGTATATGGCCCTGATCGGATTGCTGTCTGGGTGCCGTCTGCGTTTCTCTCTCTCCTCTGTCTCTCTGTCCATCCGTCCGTCCATCTCATAGGCTCTCCCCCTCGGGATGCATGGAGGGATGGAGCCAGGTGGAGGGTTCTGTCCGGTTCTGTCCGGTGGAGTACGGTACCATACAACCAAGCTTCAATCGCCTTCAGATCGTCGGTGGATCGTTTCTGATCAGGACAGAATTCGTCGAACTTTGTCTTTCTTTTCCATAAGTATAACGCTGCTGCATAAGCAACACATCTCTCGCATCACACAAAACAGAATTCCCTTTGTGTTCTGAAGGCCTTTCTCTCAAATACTATTTGAAATTCAATATTGAAAAATCTATGACAATAGATTCTTTTCTGAGCCCGAAGGCCGCTGACATATCAAGGCTCTCGGCCCTTCATCCTTGCTTATTCTCTGTGAAGGGGATTTTGACACCAGGTTTATAATGAAAGTGCTTTAGAATAAAGGGGAATATGAATAGACAGTGGCTTTGGGCTTGGCGCTGTACCTGTGTGTTCTCAGTGTGCCCAGAGCGCAGCGCTCAGAGACGAGGATTTGGCACGTTTGAAATTGATGGGAAGGGAGGGTACGGACGCCCCTCGGGATGTACAGCAGCAAGTTTCCCCTCGCTTGCTGGCTGGCTGGCTGGGTGTGTGTGTGTGTGTGTGTGTGTGTGTGTGTGTGTGTGTGTGTGTGTGTGTGTGTGTGTGTGTAAGTGGTCACTGACATGGCAGCAGCTCACTCAACTCCTTTCAACCCGCCCCTCGCGCTGGTCAAACAGGGAGCCAGACAGACCTTGTGCCGGGGCAAGCGGGGCAGGCATCAGCAGGTGCTCTTTTCTCACGACCTTTGACCCCTTGCCCTCTGGCCGCAGCGCCGTCTGGCCCTAATGATGTAGACGGCAGACCCTCTCACACTGGTCACACACACACACACTCTCTCTCCCCCTCTCTCTTTCACACACGCACACACACACACACACACACACACACCCCCCCCACAGGAGCCCAGTAAATAGGAGAGCGGTAAAACCTGAGAGGGTGATGTGTCAGAGGTCTATTGGTGGAAGGTAGGGCGAGGGGCACACCCACCCCCCCCCCCCCCCCCCTCCACCAGGGTTTTTCAAGTCTTCTAATAAATCAACTTAAACACATCCACAACCCTCTCATTTAGGGGTGGACCTGTGTGGCACAGAGGGCCAGCTGTAGTCTCGGCCTGCTCTTTACATAGCAGCAGCAGCGGCGGCCACACTGAACGGACCCCAGCACCACATCGCTCTTCATCCCAGAAGCTTCTCCCCTGGAAATCAAAAGGTAATGAGACCAGCCTGGCTGCGTGTGGGAGTCTCTTTGAGCTGCCCTCCCCCCCCAACACACACACACACACACACACACACCACCCCCGGTTCTCCACCACCACAGCTCTACTTTCACACATCCTCGCTCACAAACCCTGAGATGCCCCCCCTTCCCCCCCCCGCACACACTCCAAAACACACACACACACACACACCCAGCCACGCCAGCCCCCCCTGACCACACACATGGGCTCTGGTCGCTCTCCCCGGGGAGGGGGGGCAGCAGACTGTCCGTTGGCTCTCACCTCATCAACCCCCCCCCCCCCCCCCCGTCTGTATCGGTGATCATAAATCAGAAAGCGCCATAAAAATGTGGTATACATACATGCATACACGCATGCGAGTGAGTGCGTAGTGCGTCCGAGAGTTCTTCGCTAGTGCTAACATGACACGGAGCACAGATGAGGTCTTTATACAGTACGTAGCATGAAGCCCAATCCTTAGACAGATGCCGTGTGTGGAAATTAAAGGGTGAGTGTGCTACGGTGTTTTAGCCCTCGGTACTGCTCTGAAACCATGCCACCAGTAGAGGGCACTGTGGCCTGCCCGGGAGCATGGTTAGAGGCTGCAGTTCATGGCTGTAGCATTGTGATTGTACAAAAGCAGGCACACACACGCTCTTTGTTATTACACACACCCATATGATACACAGGCGCTGTTGTCTCCACAGTACTGGTGCAGAGAAACAGCTCTGATACCGGCCTTGACCGTCTCCCAGTTCAGCTCTTAACTGGTACCTGCTCCTTTCAGAATGGGCACCCCTCCGGTGAGGGGGGTCCTCAGACTAGACACCAGGGCGGGGTAGGCGGGGGGTCA
Source organism: Borostomias antarcticus (assembly GCF_949987555.1). Classification (NCBI taxonomy): domain Eukaryota; kingdom Metazoa; phylum Chordata; class Actinopteri; order Stomiiformes; family Stomiidae; genus Borostomias; species Borostomias antarcticus. Next base: position 23,736,420 of record NC_140237.1, read on the forward strand.
TGGCAAAAACCCTCCGTCCAGGGACGGAACCCCGGGCTCCTCCCGTGAGAATTTGTATTCGCGGCGACCCTGCAGTCGCATGGCTTTGTGAACCGCTGGTAATGCCAGGAGTGAATATAAAATGTGAGCTTGAAGGACATCTGTTAAATGAAAAGGAATCGTCGCGGTGTGTCGTATATTCTGCCGCTGTTCCCTGTGTTTTTATGAGCGAGCGGAGGCAGACAGTCTGGGAGTAATCAGATCAAAACTCGGACCGTTCATGATCCTTAAAAAACACAAATGAAAAAATAAACGGGGCTGCTCAAAGCCAGTGGGAGCTGTGCGCGTTTCCGCCCTGGTAGATTTTACCCAGAGGACCATTGGGGGCTACGCAGCTCTCACTGCCAGAGATTTAACAACATCATCTTAATACGCGTGTGTGTGTGTGTGTGTGTCGTCTGTGTGTTTTGTCATCTGAGAGTCGTCTGTGTGCGTGCTTGCGCTTTCTGCAGAGGAGGAAGGGACAGACAGACGGAGGGAGGGAGAGATGGATGAGGGCCGTTGTGGGGCTCTGGGTGTTTTAATTATCCCTCGCCCCGTCGTTGGGTCGGAGCGTGCTATCTTCCCGTAGCTTTATCCCTGTCTCATGATATGAGCGCTACCTTTATCCTTAAGCCTTCAGCTCCCCTGGCCAAACAAAGGAGCGGAAAGGGCAGAGGAAGGGGTTTTACGGCCGCAACTATGCCGCGCTTACCATTAATATCCCTCAATCTCCTCCCCGCTTTCTGCCGGGGAGCGCGCCGCAACCCCTGCACGGTGACCCTGTGAATATGGTTATTACCGAGCGGAGCGGCGGAGGATGCAGCCGGAGCCGTGCAGACATGCTCCTCGGCGCTACCGCTCAAAGGGAAGAGGGCAGCCCTGGCAGCCCCGGCTAAATCAGGAGGGGTGAAGGAGCACTTTTATTTTCTTTCTCTTCCCTATCCTTCACCCCCCCCCTTCCTTTTTTTGTGAGAGGAGATCATGGAAAAGCCAAGCGTTCCGGCAACACAGCATCTCTGACAACACGATTGGCTGAGAAATGGCTTCCGTAGCTCGGGCACGCTCGTCACATGACCTCGGTGGAGTGTGATCGCCCACACATTCCCTTTAAGACATCTGAGATCATTTCACTGTTTACAGACTATTTACATAAAACCAACAGCAAGGATTGTCCTCTGCTATTAATGTGAAAGTGTCTGTGGTTGGACTATAGGGCCTTTCAAGTAGAAAAAACATTCAGCATTCTTTTCTCCAAATAATATTCTGAAGCTGTTGGCTGTGCAAATAATAGATTAGTATTATGATGTTTAAAATCAAGACTCATTTTTTATTTCAAGTGCACATATTTGCAGAACTCTGTTAGGTCTGAAATCACAATATTTTTTAGCAATTTTTTGTTTGAGTATTTACCAATCTGCTTGTGCAAATATATCCAGCTAAATGTAGGCAATAGAAGAGCAAACACCAGGTAGAGCAAATGTGTGTGAAGTCGGAAATGCTACAATTCTTTAAGAAAAGCATGTGTGTGTGTGTGTGTGTATATAAGTGCGAGGATGTATACAGGCCGGTGTATGTGTGCGCGTGCGTGTATGTAATTTCTGGTCTGTACTGTATCTCCATGACAACATGGTTTTTGATGTCGGTTTCCCCCTCCTGACAGTTCCTCGTTTGGGGAGGATTGTGAATTGCTTCGCCTCTCCTTCAGCCAGTGTGTCATATGAAAAAAAAGGTGTTGTGGGGAGGAGGGGGCGAGGGGGGGGCGGGGTGGTGGAGGGGGGGGGGCGGGGGGCGATATGAGGAATCTAATGGGCGTCAGGTCTGATTGTCCTCAGCCATGGCAGTAGAGACAAAGCAGATGAATTGTGAAACGTATTCGAAGAGATTGGAGACAAGTGCATGTCAGCAGCCCCTCTGTCTCCTCCTCTCCTCCCCCCTCTCTCCCTCATCCCTCCCTCTCTCCCTCGCCCCTCTCTTCCTGTCTGTCACCCTGGAAAGAAAGCAGGCGTGACAGCAGTGCTCTGTTTGAGCAAAACATTCAAAAAGAAAATGCAATTTTCACCCGTTTTTCTTTTATATTAGCTACTCAAGCAGACGTTCGACACATCGCGCCCATGTTAATTATGAAATACTGCATGACAAATCCACACAATTTTTACCACTAAAGGTACATCAAGGAGATTTAGATTAATGCATTTGGATTTTTTGAGAATAAATAGCATAATGTATGAAAACAATGTGTATAGCCTAGATTGAGTTAAAAATCTAGATCAATATAGAAAAATATACATTAAAAATTAGTATTCAGATACTGATCCCATCTTGGAGTGTGCTGCTGTTGTCTACTCTTCAAATATAAGAGCTGGGTGGTGGTTGTGTGGTTGGAGGGGATATCCAGTATATTTAAAAATAAATGTTGACCCATGTGTGTTGGAGAGGAGCTGGCCACTGTCTGGTCCGTGTCTGGTCTGTGTCTGGCCCCTGCCCCGGTCACTGACCCCTAGGAGAGCAGGGATGCAGTCAAGCAGGCAGACGGTCATCAGAGCACCCCCCTCCTCCCTCCCTCCCTCTCTTTCTCCCATCGCTCTCTCCCCCTTTCTCCCTCTCTCTCTCTCTCTCTCTCTCTCTCTCTCTCTCTCTCTCTCCCCCTCTCTCTCTGTCCAACCTGCTACGTAGCGCAGCAGCTCAGCACTCCTCTACAACCGATACATTCAGCCCCGCTGCTGGGAGTCGTCCTCAGCTAGCGGGCAGGCAGCGCTCCACCTATAGCCTAGGGGCTGGCTCGCAGATTGCTATGCAGCTCCGGACGCCCCTGCTTCTGGACGGCTCCATGTCTTGAGTGAGCGATTGAGCGAAAGTGTAATGCAAGCCAGGGCTGTGAGTGTGAGACATTACCATCTGCGGTGGTGTATTTTAGACAGGCGCTCTGCCTTTGAAACGCTGAAGAGGAAACGTTGAGGGCTCTTAAAGGCCTCACATTTCCCCCACAGAACACAGTAATTCACTCAGCTACATTCAGCTGCTTTTTACATCACAGGACTGACAGCGCCAGAAAATATGACAATATATTTTGGAGAGAAAAAAAAAAACGAAACTACATTTTTGCATTTAGTACATTTTTCATTAGGAGAAAAATATTTCAGATGTGTTTCCTAAAGAGGATATTTTCAGTTATATTTAATGCTATTAGTCTATTAATTTTAAATACACTTGAAAAAAAAGTTGTGATATAGCACTGCATCTTTCTCTCCCTATCAGGTGGCCGTCATGACAATAGTGGGCTGTCAGCTTTTGTTTTCTGTTGACTGCATTTATTATTCATCCTTACATCACTCTGTATTTCACGATGAATAATGGAGGAGTTATCAGAGGAGGAAGGAGGATGTGAGGGGAGGGACGCAGCACAGCGTGAGTCTGCTCCTCCGTGCCGCCCGCCCGCCCTCCACACCCCTCCCCAAGAGGAGCAGGTATACGGGGGGGAAAAGAGGGAGCTACACGTCCGGGTGTGCTGGGTGGACGAGCCTGGGTCCCGGGTCCCTCTGCCTCTCTCAGGCTGCACCTCTAGAAATCCCTGCCTTCCTGGCTGCCTGCCTGGCTGGCTGCCTAGCTGCCCGTCTGCCTGGATGGCCGGCTGGCTGGCTCTCTCGCTGGGGTTTAATATCAGTGTATAAATCAAAAGCCTCCTGTCAGTCGCGCAGCCTTCATTAAATTCAAATGGGAAACTGGCCTCTTCGGATCCAATTTTAATAAAACCAGGTAATCAAATATGGGTTTAAAAAAATAGGTCATGATTTCACAGCCCTGGAGATGTCCGCTGGCCAGGGCTGTTGTGGTACACATCACGTTTTAAAAGGGTTGAATACCCCTCCTCTCTCCTGTGTGGACACCGCGTGCCCACACCACACTCACACACTCACAGGTATACAAGCACACACATAGGCTGCCTGTATGCATGGGAATAGTGTGTATGAATGTTGAGTATATGAATGAGCACAGTCTATCAAAGTACAAAGTACATTAATTTGATACTGTAATTGTGATGACCTTGATAGGATTTTAATTTGATTTACATAATTTATTTTAAAATATAGTGAATATTTTGTACTAATTGTTATGATTTGTACATTTGTTAAAGACAGGCAAAAAAAAATCTTATTTTGTACAGTATATATAGGCCTACCCATCAATAGAAATGGGTTCAAAAAAGTAAACACTGGTAAATAATGTCATGTATATTCATGATCATCTCTTTCTGTAAATATCTATAATAATTATTGTTTATTTTCATCCCAAAAATAATTTTTAAAATCCAGTTAAATTAATATAATTGTTAAATTCATAAATGTTAGTTATTCCTTTTCATTTCAAAAACTTGGTGTTATTTGTTCAAAATGTCATCATTGTTGGGACAGTAAAATAATATATACTATTGTGTATACTAGACTGTGTTTCTGTGACATTTCTGCGCTCAAATACACAGACACGCACACATACACACACACACACACACACAAACACGCGTGTACGATGACAGGCAGGTCAGAGTAGTGGGTGGACCTGGCCGTAGCTGTGGGATTCTGGGCCGTGCCGCTGACGCCACGGCACCATTTCATATTTTTTGGGGTTGTTGATTTTGGCGGCAGATGCTCTGGTTCCCGGCCGAGTGGAGCCCCAGCCACCGGCCTGGCGGACCCCGGCGTGTCCTCCTCCCCGTCAGTCCTATATCAGTCATGTGCAGGCAGACGAGCGTGATATGTGACCGGTGTTGACCTATCAGCCCCGTTCACAGCTATAACCTTTTAATACGGCCCAGCCCCATGGCAACCCAGCCTGCCTCATGGACTGATGGCATATCTGCTTATTGGAATATACAGTCCTGACTGAACCACATTACACCACCGTGCTTTACTAGAATATTCTGGAAAAACCCCAACTGTGGAGTTCTGTTAATGTTCAAACTAAAACGTATTATTAATGACTGTATGTACACTAGCCTAATTAAGATACAATTTAATTTCTGATATGACATTCAAGATAAACAACAACAACAACAACACAATAGTGTAGAGTTACAGTATGAAGTAGTGAGCTGAATGATGTTTTTATTAGTGAGCGTTGTATAGCTTATCTGTTTGGCAGCAGTGACAAGATGGAGTAGAATCACGCATCATACAGACTGAGCAGAAGAGGGCACTGTCTGTCGTTGATGCAGACTCACTCTTGCTCTCTCTCTCTTCTCTCCCTCTCTCTCTCTCTCTCTCCCTCCCTCTCTGTCTTTCTTTCCTTCTCTCCTTCTCTTCCACCTTTGCTTGTGAAGGATTTGTTTGACAAAGATCCTTCCTGCATTTGTTTAAAAAAAACGTGATTATCAACATAGGTTCAAGTTATAAATAATCTCAGATTAAAAGCAGAAATTTACACAGTACACTTATCACAGACACAATGTTATGCAGAACAATTAGGCCTATCTAATGTTGGGCTATATGCAGTAAAGCATTCTACCTTTCTTTGGATATTTAACAGTAGGTACACTGTATAGTATATCAGTTTTATTTGATGTATTTATTTGATTTATTCATGTGGCATATTATCAGCATTTTGGAAAAAATAAATAAAATGTCATTAATCTGAAGCGTATCACTTGATATGCTGGCCGTGAGAAGAGATATGGGTCCGCGCTCATAGAGGGGAGCGTAGCCGGAAGTACAGCCCTGCACGTCTGTATTAAAGCCCCCAAGTTCCAAATACGCCTTGGTCCACCCGGTCACTCCCGCTGGCTTGAATGGACACGTCCATTGTGCGAATTGTGTTTCTGTGTCTGTGCTGTTGCGGTGACGCTGTTGTCATTATGGAGGCGAGGGGGGGGGGGCGAGGGGGGGTCTGCAGGCCACGGATGTGTCATGGCTCTCGGTGTCACTCCGTCAGTCAGGCGCTGTTCAACCTCTCACATTCCAAATGATAACATTCCCCCCCGCTCGCGTGATTTGTGTGATTTGGTTTCTGTCTGATTATCCGTTCCCATTCAGAAGAGGCGAGAGACCCCTTTAGCTATGCAGGTACAGCTAGGTGATGGCGATGAGAGACAGACGGGGACATCTTCTGAATAGAACACCATGCTATTATGTCTTAGTATTGGACTGAGATGCTAAATGCCAATTTTTCCCATTTTTCACACAGAACGAGGGCGGCCGTTTTGCAAACATTCTCCACTTTGAGAACGCCGTTGCTCAGAGCTTCCTGTGATTTTCCATTTTCCTCCTCGCTCGCTTGGAGAAAAGGCCTTTTTCCTTTTTTTTCACCCTCTTTTCTTTTGTCTTTCCCCCCCCCCCCCAAAAAAAAGTTAGTTCCTCCCTTGTTAGAGCGGAAGGAGATGTGGACAGAGGCTCTGTGTAATGGCCGGGCTCTCCCGCCCAGCGCCATAATCACAGCCAGATATACCTGAGCACTGTCTCCCGCATCCAGCTGCTGTCCCCCCCCCACGTCTCCCAACCTCTCCTCCCCAGGCAGGGTCAGCCCTACTCCCATAACCCCCCCACCCCGCGCCCCCCCCCCTCCCTGGTCTGCCATGTTAGTGCAGGCTCCTGCTGTTCAGCCCTCTCCTGCCATAAATCTTGGTGTGCACGGGGAGGAAGGGGTAGGGTACACAGACAACAATAACCAGCACTCCTCTCCATCAAAGGGTTATCTCACTCCCACAGGCTGCGCTGACAGACCGCTCTCCGACCGGGGGGGGGGGGGGGGGGGTGCACGGAGACGAGGGGGGGGGGGCATCTCTGACTTAAGAGGGGTACGCTTCTGAGGTAGCGCCGGGGTACGGAAACAAGGTGCAGGATCGGAGGACGTTCGTAAGAGAAACGCGGCGAGAGCTCGAGAAGGCGACGGTGTCTTGACGGACGAGGCGTTCGCTCCGCCCTCTTCTGCCTACAGCGGGTCATCGTTTTCCGCCGTCGGACCTTGGTGCATTTGTAACCGAGTGAATCATGATGTGCTAACGACCCTGCTGAGGGTGAATACACCTCTTGGCGTAGTTGTCAGCACATCCGACCTGCAAGCGCAAGGTTGCAGGTTTTGCGTCCCGCCCCGGACAATCCCTTAACATGGGTCAAACGAACGAGAAACACAACACAGGCAAGAGTACTACCGTTACATATTGATACTTCTGTGTATGTTTTTAGACGTGGCCGTGCGAATGAGACGAATAACGATTACTTGAATTTGTAATTGATTCCGACGTGATGTGAAGTCTAGAGAAGCATCAGCAAACTGCCTTGACCTGTTTGTGATGAGAGCAGTCTGGGAGCGGGCGGGTTCTGGAGGCAGGTGTTTTAGAGGCGGCTGAGAAGCAGGGCCCTGTCCTTCGGTCCCGTGTTAGTGTGTCAGGGACGACCGCTGTAATGAATTGCCAGCCCCAAATTTTGCAAGTTAAAAAGTGGGAATGAGAGTACCTTTTGTTTATGTCACCTATCATGTTGAAATATTTACTATACTGCACCTCGCAGCTTCCTGTCTCCCTCCAGCGTGATAAAAGGTTTCAGGCTCCCTGTCTGAACCTTCCTACCAGAATACTGCTCCTGCTGATGCTCCACCGTGGCAGGGACTGACATAAAGCCTCATCTTCCCCTCTTTCTCTCTCTCTCTTTCTCTCTCTCTCTCTCTCTCTCTCTCTCTCTCTCTCTCTCTCTCTCTCTCTCTACTTAAACCTGCCATCTCACTGTAGGATGTGTTCAAGTTGTGAGGGTTCCAGAGGGAATTATGGTAGCATTTGACCAGGTGTTTGCGACACTTTCAATATATAATTCCTGTGTGTGTACTGTGTGTGTGTGTGTGTGTGTGTGTGTTTGACTGGGGAAATGAATGGGGAAACAATACATGTGTCTTTTGTACTTTGTCTGTTTCTGTGCGTATATGTGTGTGTGTGTGTACTGTGTGTGTGTGTGTGTGTGTGTGTATGTGTGCGAGAGAGAGAGAGAGAGAGAAGTACACAGGTTTTATAGCCAATGTGAGGAAATGAAATTCATTGCGGAATGAAGTACAGAGTATATATTGGTGCCTCTACCATGTGTGTTTTTCTGAGCGTGCGGCTGAATGAAGTTCATGTGTGAAGGTGCGGGAACAGAATAGAAAGCGCGTGCTGTGTTTTCAGGAAGGTGTCGGGTATGAATTGCCTGCGGTTGCCTTGCAGGACTGATACCTCTAAAACCCCACCATCTCTCTCTATTCCCTTTCAACAGGAACATGTCCCCCAGCTAACGCGCTCCTACACTGTTTTTACCATCACTATTTCAATAGAAAACAAAACTGCGAGGAGTAGCAGCCTAATGCAGGGTTTTGTAAAGGTGCACTGTGTGCTTTCTGAGGTAAACTAGCTCGACGCAAGCCTAGCGCTGCGTACCAGTCCTCTCCCGGCACTGCAGAGGCCAGCCGCAGGGCTGTGGATTATAGTGCTCCAACGTACACAGATCTGTATTGTACTGTCAGGTTGAAAGAGAGAACTTTCCATCAAACGGATTTCGTCCCTGAAATGAATACAATAAATCAGGTATTTTTAATATGCTGTGTGATACTTTGTACTGTGAGTGGGGTTGTCAGAATGCAGAGGTGATCGGTAGTCGTTAGCTACATCTTATGGCTGGTACTGTGTGTATGCTTTCCTCTGTGCAAAGAAAAAGTGTGGAGAAATCTTCTCTTCTCCGTCTGACAGTAAATTTGTTTCATTGTTGAACTTTAAAAATGTGCATTCTAAATAAGACAGTCTACTTCTCTCACTCCAGGGAAAGTTGATTATATCCAAATCTTTTGACTTTGAAATCCTCTCCTGCACCCTGTGCCTAATTAGATGCATATGAAAAGCATTGCTTGCATGAGGCCTTGTGAAGTGGAAATAACAACATCAATATCTAACTGTTGCACAAGGGAAGGGAAGCGATCTCCATAAAGGTGTACGGATGGAGATGAGGGGTCACTTAATTGGCAGTCTAGTATGTAACACCCGATGTAGCCTTTTCACATATTTATGTGCATATTTATTTTTTAATGTTTCTTTTATTCTAGATTTGCCTCACTAATAATTCATATTTTACCCCCCCCCCCTCCACCCCGAGTGTGGGTGTGTCTCTCAGAGATTCTCTGTGTTGTTGAATGGAATTGGGGAGATGAACCTCAGGGTCTGATTCAGGCGCCCATCTGCCAGCACTGTTTTAAAGTCCTGTCAGGTTTTTTTTTAATCTGGAGGGGGAGAGGGGGCTTCTGGTTGGGAGGGGGAGGGGGGGGGGGGGGGGCTATGTCAGGAGGGGCGATCATAAATATTAGGAGCTGCGGGGAGACAAAGGGTCTAAAAAGGAAAGGCTTGGCTGGACGAGGGGACCTGGCCATGTCGTGTACCTCACTCATTTTTCTTGTGCGCTTAGAACTCAGTCAGGGGTTTAATTGGAATCCAGACTTCAAAGAATCCCCCTTTCCCCCGTCCAGCGCAACCCCCCCCTCCCCACCGTACCCCACCCCTCATCTACCACTCCTGGCTGGATCCACTCACGTCCACAGCACACACACACACACACACACACACACACACACACACACACACACACACACACACACACACACACACACACACACTATGACCACTACAATATAACACACAGCATCACCATGCAGGGTGTAGGCTGAACTTGACTTTGCCTGTGTCCACTCAAGATATATAGGTGTAATATGTGGCTTTTGTGTGGGGCTGTGTTCACTCGAAATATGTAGGCATAGTGTGTGTCTTTTGTATGGATGTGTGTGTGTGTGCCGTGTGTGCCTTTGTGTAGGTGTGTGTTCCAAATTATAAACAAATGCCACTTCACAAAGTCACGCCCTGTTATCTTCTGCGTTTTCAATGCAGCTTGATATCTCTTGACCTTGACCTTTATGACGACAGGTTTGATTAAGATTGAATAGACACGGTTATACAGGCCTTTTCTGAGGGTCGTTTTTACACCCTTCAGTTTCGTCCATTTTGAATATGAACATTAACCTGAAAAAAAGCTGAGATAAAGCTCAATAAAGTCCAAATGACCTGGATTCGGAGCAGAGCTGCGCCGGGTAAAAACCAAACATGCATCAGTAGTGATACTGCCAGGAGTTATTATAGTTACACTATTGTTTTGACTGCATGCCAGCTACATTCGTCAGGGATTGGTCACGGCTGTTACCTTGTCTATTAGACCTAGCTCCGTGTGTGTGTGCGTGTGTGTGTGCGTGTGCGTGCGTGCCCACGCTGCAGGTCAGTGAGACTGTTACACATAAATACTGTATGGAAGAGTATTGGTACCACTTTACATTACAGCTCAGTAATAGGGTAATACCACAGGAATAGTATTACCCTGTTATTACCCAGCTGTAATGTAAAGTGGTACCAGAGCACGAGAAACACCAGAATCTCACCATAGTGTCACCCTCGTTTCCTCCTGCTGCTGTTTTAACGACAGCTATCAGGGAACCACTGCAGAGCTCACCATTAGCCACCCTGTGTATCACACACAGTACAACATGCAGTGTTATTGGAAATAGCCACACGCATTGCAATGTGTTGGATGCCTGTAGCCGTGGATGGTCTGGTATGTGTGTCTAATTGGGACCATTATGAATATGCAACAACATGCCTCAGAAGTAAAAGTGATAGAAAGTTGAAGTTTGTAATAAGTCTAAAGAAAATGGGTGAAGAAATTGTCTATGCTATAATTAATATCAGAGGATGGGGGTGGGTCGATATGCAGTAATATATGCACCAGTAATTAAGGCTTCTGCCTGCTCCTTTTTGAGTTTCTGCAGGCCTTGTTAGCGCGGGGAGACATTTTTGAAAGCATACCTGGAAGTTAATATGTTTCAAAGATATAATTATAGGTAGGAAAAAGAGGACCTATTTTCAGACTTCTAACAAATCATTTTTTTTCCATTACACATGGTAAAGTTGTTAATGACGTCTTGTCTTTTTGATTTTGCTGTATGAATTATGAAACAGCTGTATCATTTGAAGTACAGTTAATAGGTGAATTTCAAATAACCAATCTGTAGAAAAAAGGTATGGTATCCAATTTAACAGTTCTCACTGTGACTGAGTTTCTGGGCTATAATCAACGGAGCTAAGGGTGTTGCTTCGAACCTGGCAAACCGTGGCTGACATTGACAAGTTGAAATTGAGCCTTAACCTCGCTCTGCAGAGGGTCATCTGACTAAGGTCATACATAGCTGTCGCTTACTCAGACTGGCACGATCATTAAACCAGTGAAATTAACAGCGTATAAGGCAGAGCAATACTTAAGCAATTACTTCAGACAGTATCTCGAAGCTTAATGATTTTACTGTACAGTGAATCTACGGTCAAGTATGAGAATGTGAAGATACAAGAATAGGTAGTCGTGTACAGGAAGGTACTTGTCAATTGTCAAGTTTTTATTGCGGCGTTTGAAATTTTGCTTACTGTATTAGTCCAAAATGATGTAGTTCAAAAAGGGGGATGTCATCCACCCATCTGAGGGAACATGCAAACTCACATCAGCAAAACAGGTTTTTTCTTTTAATCCCGTAGCCATTTATAATCCATTAGATAGTCAGTAATGGAGGTTATTGTTTTGGGTTATGAATCCATCCTCCTTTGTGAGGCCGTCTCTGCAATTACGACCTGACATATCATAGCAGCCCTCTTTCTAAATGTCTGGCTGCGCAGGGTTTTGATGCGGCAGCCTGCGAACGGCTGCCGCTGATGATGATGATGACGACTGATTGCTGTTTGAAAGAAAACAAAGAGATCTCTTCCAACACCCCGCTGCCTGGTTGAAAACAGGCAGTTGAGAGAGGGCCCAGGGTCCTGAATGACTAATAGAACCGCACACCCAGAGTGGCTTCCAATGGAGGTGTTAATGACCATGTTGCTTAAAGGTTACTTCTGAGAGCTGTTTTCTTGCTCTCTCTCCCTCTCCTCTCTGCCACCCCCCACCCACCCCATCCTTGTTTTGTTTTCTTGTTATTTCATGCTCTCCCCGCCCAACCCGTGAGGATCCACGGAGTCCAGCTGATCAAGGGATGACAGAATGAGAGGAGAAGGAGAGAGAAGGCGAGATGGGAAGATCGAAGAGAGAGAGAGAGAGAGAGAGAGAGAGAGGGATACAGAGGGAGAGAGAGAGTTTCTGATTCAGTGAGGTCTCCCAGAGAAGCCCAGCAGGACGTTGACTTAAAGGGACTGGAGCGTCTCGCCGTGGCATCAAGCACCTCTCACGCGCACACACACACACACACACACACACACACACACACACACACACACGTCGTGGCATCAAGCACATCTCACACAGGCCTCTATCTGTCTGGGAGCAGACTGGAGGTAGGGGAGGGGGCATGCAGTACACACACACACAGTCTAATTTCCATTTGCTTCTATCAAATATGAAAATACAGGGACCCCTGCTCCCCACAGTGCCCCAAAAGGCCTGACACACAATGGAAACGCTGGGGAGAAAAGAGAAAAAAAAAGAGGTGAGGATTTTTTTGCGGGGTGCTGTTAGCTTTCATGATAATTACGTCTGAGTGTCCCGTTGTCAGCGAGCCCAGTGGTGGGTCTAATTTGGGAGCGGAGGTTGCACATTGCGTTTTGCGCCCGCACGACAGAGCAGACCACGGCCATTGTCATCGTCTCCAGCGGAGACAGGGAGGGGAGGGGGGGGGGGATTCGCCCGCGTTTTCCCCACATCCTCGGCCTTCTTTGTTTGAGAAGGCGGCGGCCGAGACGAGTCGGTGTCCTTCACGCGGACGGACGGTGGGACAGACGGACGGACGTCCTCCTGGTCTCGGGCGAGGGAAGCCATCCAGGACGGGCCTCATCAAGCGGGATGAAATATTCAGGAAGAAGGGACACATTAGGAGTTTTTAATTCAGCCGGAATGGCGTCTCCGCGCGTGCAGAGGGCACCTGGGAGGAGGATGAGAGAGAGAGAAAGAGAGAGAGGCTGGAACCTGGAACCGTCTGCATGACTGTTGATGAGCGCTGTCCTTCCCCCGTCTATTGGAATTAATTATCTGCGAGGAGAGGGCATTTGTTAAAATTCAACCTATTCCACAGTTTCTTTGTCCCTGATTAATTCACGTTGGGACTATTCTTTGCCAGCCATTTTAAGAGAGGTTATGGCCCAGTGATACACATTCTGTATCCTCCATATCCCCACAAAGGTCAAATTACATCCTCAAGCCACTAGTTATAGAGTAGGAGTCTCGCGCGAATACGACTAACTGGGAAGCACACATCTCAGCCGTATATAGGGCCTGTAAACCAGTGGTCTGGTTCGCTGCTGGATGGGAATTGCAGCTACCGTCTTGATCTTGTCTTTGTAGTGTGCGGAGACGCTGATATGTGCATTGTTTTGGACGATTGGCTTCTGACTGGAGGTCTGGTCAGGTTGGGGCCTGAGAGAGAGAGCGGGGAGAGAGGGGGGAGAGAGAGAGAGAGAGGGGGGGGGGGGGGGAGAGGGGGGAGAGAGAGAGAGGAGGAAGGGAAACGACAGTGTTGGGCCTCTGTGATCTGTTTCATAAATGCCTCGGGTGTGCTGGAAACACAGATCCAGGCTGCAGTTAAACACAAAACAACACACACACACACACACACACACACACACACACTCACTCACTCACTCACACACACACACACATACACACACACACACACACACACACACACACAGACTGCAGTATCTCCCAGCATCATCTAGGCTGATAACAAACTACAGAGAGCAGAGGAGCAGGGAGGGGAGAAGAGAACGAAGGCGTTCCTCTCGCCCTGTAAGCCTAGACAGAGGCAGGGACCACCTCAGCCAAACAGCCCCCTGTCTTCACCCGTCTCTCGCCCCCCAGCTTACACCATGTCCTCCACTTTGTCTTGGGGGAGCGGGGTGGGGGGGTGCATTGCCCTCTAAACCCCAAGTTGGGCTCAGCTCATATAAATGCTGTTGTTTATAAACGTCACAGAGAATATTCCAATGCAGTGAATCTCCAAACCATAAATCTCTGCTGATCTGATCACACCTATGGTGGTATATAAACAAAAATCACTAGTGTGCCAGCTCCGGGTGGAATGTGTTTGGCCTTTTTGTCAAAATGACTTTTTTTTTTCGGTATGATATTTCATGGAAAATAATGGCAATGTGGGTTTAGACTTTAAAGAGATCAACACAAATCAGGTACACTAGTAACTACTGTATGTCTAATAACGACAAATTATTATTTAGGCAAATAATGCATAATAATTAAAGCTTATCAAAAATGTCATTCTAAATAGGAAGTCAGTTATTGAACCAATATCAGATAATGTAGCCATGTTTATGTGTAAAATGATCAGTTGCTTGGTCGCCGTACCCCTTACCTAGCAACCTCAGCACTGAAGACCATAGTGGCTGCCTCTGCCTCCCCTCAGACAGAGGTCATCTGCCCCCCCCCTGCCTCAGAGAGAAGACCCTGCTGCCTCTCTGCCTCACCCCAGACAGAAGCAGCCAGCCTGCTAGGTCAGCCCCAGACAGAGGCAGCCAGCCTGCTAGGTCAGCCCCAGACAGAGGCAGCCAGCCTGCTAGGTCAGCCCCAGACAGAGGCAGCCAGCATGCTAGGTCATCCCCAGACAGAGGCAGCCAGCCTGCTAGGTCAGCCCCAGACAGAGGCAGCCAGCCTGCTAGGTCAGCCCCAGACAGAGGCAGCCAGCCTGCTAGGTCAGCCCCAGAGAGAGGCAGCCTGCTGGGCCTGGCTGTGCCAGAGAGGGAGGGCTTCCCCGGTGCTGTGCGATGCTGTGTGGTAATGGTCTGTGTGTGCCGGGCATCGGTGTAGAGGGATTATATACCCACCGCCAAGAGAGCAGAGCTGCAGACTTGGGAGGCCTGGGGTCTCGGCAGGGCTCCGCTTGGCTGACGACACACACACGCGCACGCGCTCCCCCGGAAGTGTGGCACACACCCGCCGCTTATCCCCACACACCCGTCGTACCCAGACAGCTGTCCGGATTCATTATCCTCCTCAGCCCTGTTTTATTTCAGTTTATTTTTCACGCTGGCATCTATTTTACATACATATCCAGTACACGCTGAGGCTCCTAGCGCTCCGAACCCTCCACCGACCATAGCGTTCCACTCCCCGCCGTGGCCCCACGACACGCCCGGCTCCAGAGGGGGTCTCAGACGCGCGGAGAGAAGCAAAAACAGGAGAGCAAAAACAACACTTGTCATGGATTGTATTTATTCAATTTAAAACAACATATTTGAGCAATCTATACTTTTATAGAGATTCGCCTTCAGCAAATTCATATTTTAAAGGATCATTTTGTGCGCTAGTGCACATACGCCTATTTTGCTCCAAATTCATGAAGGTTTTCACTTCCGCCTTTGTTTTCAGCCTTTATTTCAAAAACGAAAAATGATAATGACCTTATTCTTTAACCATTAGATAGAGCTCATCAAGACCTTTAAAATGATATACATATTCATTTTCACCCCAGATGTCACTTTTGCCCCTTTAGCTCCAAGCCCTCAACTGTACTGTACAGTAAATCTACAGTAGCGCTGTGTTTTGAATACAGTTATGATCCCACAGTGGAGAAAGGCCCCTAAACGCACACACACACGTGTTTAAGGCCCCTAAACGCGCGCACACACACACACACACACACACACACACACATGTGTTTAAGGCCCCTAAACGCACACACACACACACACGTGTGTTTAAGGCCCCTAAACGCACACACACACACGTGTTTAAGCGCCACGCCATAATCACCTGTGGCGGCCCCTCTGTATGAGCGGCTTCTCTTCTCTCCCTTCTCACTTTCTTTCTTGCATTCCTCATTGCCCCCCCCCCCCCCCCCCCCCACACACACACCTCTGACGAGGCAGAGGCCCAGGACGAAACAGAACCACGTGTTGGTCCTGAGGCTGGAATGCGGACGGCGGGCGCGGGATTGAGGGATTTTCAGAATTCACAAATTGTTATCATATTATTTAAGTATTATTTAAGGATGAAGAAAAAAATATGGACATTTTCTTATAATAATATGTTATATTATGAAACATGCCCATGATGCAGGCCTATGGAGGTGAGGGTGTTTAGGTGCTGTGGTGGATGAAATATTAAACAGGTTTGTATGTGGCAGCAGCTGGTCTGTCTCTGTCCAATCAATTCCCAAACACACGTTCAGGGGCTGGTGTTGTCATAGGCTCCTCGCTGACAGCCAATCCGTGCTGTATTGTTGTCGAAAATGGAAAGTTAATTTTAGCGAGCCCTTGTGTGAGGGACAAGGTCATTTGGAGGGCTCGTTGAACGGCGTGGAGGGGTGGGGGGGGGGGGGGGTGCGAGGGGTTTCTACAGGCAGGTCAGTAGTCAGCAGTCAGTGTCTCTCTCTCACTCTCTCTCTCTCTCTCTCTCTCTCTGTCTCTCTCTGCTGGAGGTCTGAGGCTGAACAGCGTCTGCTCCTGGACGCCTGGGCTGGGGCGGCGTCCATCTCCGCCCCCGCCTCCGGCTCGGCTCGCGCTCGCGGTCAGTAGAGGCGCTGTGCCCATCGCCGTTCACCAGGCCGCCTCTCTGTGTGACGGGAAACGCGATGTCTGATAGCAGCCGCGTGAGGGATTTGATGTGCCGAGGTCCACATGCTCTATTGAACATGCATGAAAACAGACAGATAATCCCCCTTGATGTTTTCATTTCAGACAAAATGCCTCCTCCTATGTCATATACTGTTCCTCTTTTTTTTTTTTTTCTTTAAAGCACATCCATTGGATTACAGGTTTGTAATTGTCCGGCTAGAAAGGGCAGTTTTATTTCCTTCTGTGATGTGTGTGTGTGTGTGTTTTTTTGTGTGAGTGTGAGTGTGAGTGCTTGTGTGTGTGTGCGTGTGTGTGTGTGTGTGTGTGTTTGTGTGTGTGTGCAGTTGAAAGAGAATCCCATGCTCCTTCTCTAACCGCAGGCTGCAGACGGCCGACACACAGACGCACACAGACGCACACAGACGCACACGGACGATGGCCGATGTTGATCACGGCAGCTGAGGTAACGACTGTGTGATTCCCCACTCCCCCACGGTGTACGGGCGCTTATTATGCAACGCGTATGAAGGTACAGTGGTGAGAAGTTTGCCTTGAGACTTTGTTTCCTCACAGCGTAGCTTCGTAACAGGGTACTCCCCCCCCCCCCCACACACACACCCCCACCATGATGGAGTGTGGAATCTGTGGATGAAGTAGCTGAGGTACATTTGTTCAATGAGGCGTCAAAGAGTCCAGCTTTTCCAGGAGAAGGAATGAATTGTTTTAAATAAGCCGTTGAGTGCGGCGCAAAACCGCCTGTCGCCTTCTATCCTTCCAGCTCTCTCTCTCCCCTCTCTCTTCCCCTCTCTCTCCCCTCTCTCTCCCCTCTCTCTTCCCTCTCTCTTCCCCTCTCTCTTCCCCTCTCTCTTCCCCTCTCTCTCCCCTCTCTCTCCCCTCTCTCTTCAACTCTCCCCTGGTCTTTAAACCCACGCTGACATGGCGCTGGTGACAGCCGGAGTCTTCAGGCGCCACCTGGGCAATGATGTCACTCTGCCATTCAAGGTCCATTGTCCTCTAAATGGCAGCGTTACAGTTTTCTCCGTGAAAGGAGGACTGACTAAAGTGCGGGAAGGTTTAGGCCTGTACAAATTAGACATTTAAAAAGAGGGGCTGTTATTCGCCGCTAAGAATAAGCCATGGAAATGCACTTTAGACGAAAGCTCTGCTGTGTAACTAATTTAGTGGCGTCCCTTTTTAAACCATTCCTCCACTATCACTGACTCTCTGAGAGCTAATAACTGCCCCCCCCCCCCTCTTCTCCCCTGCTTTCTTTTTAGTGATACAAGTTATTTGTGAACTTCTCCAAGCTGCTCAGCAGAACTGACAGGCGAGTGGCAGGGAGAATCATCGTCTGTGATGCCGAGGGTTAGACAGAACAGTCCCACTCCTCAAATGAACTTGATGGCTTCCTCCGGCGCGCTGCACATCCTGACAGCCTGTGGATACCCGGATGCCATCCAGGCATCTAATGATTTTTAATGCCACTTTTGAGAAGGAAAAAAAAAGAAGAAGAAAAAAAACATATTTACTGGAATACAATTCTGATGTAGACATTAGCAGGGGACGGGCTTGTTTGAGACAAGGGGCTTATAGGAAATAAAATTATGGAATTATTATATCGATAAGACGACCCAGCGAAGAACCGATAGCTCTGCGACAACAGGTTATCGTTTCATGAACTTGTGAGAGATTAATTAAATTGAGAAGACGTCAGAGTGATAAACTTGTCCACTAGCATGTAGAGTGAGTCCTGAACATCACAGTAATGCCCTGCTGTAATGTCCCTGCGTCACTCCAAGTTATACACATGATTTACACATGTTTGAAATCCAGCTCAGTACCATGTAGTCATTGTGTGTGTATGTGTGTGTATGTGTCCTCTGTTGAGTTATGAGGTGTGTGTTTAGGGGAGACCTGCCCTGTTTCATGTCTGGCCTAGTGGAGGCAGCATTCTCCACTCACTGTCCTATACTCATTTTAGTACTACCTCTCTCTCTCTCTCTCTCTCTCTCTCTCTCTCTCTCTTTCTCTCTCGCTCTCTCTCTACTGTATGTCTCTCTCTCACACACATGCACACACACACAACTTACTACATATCAACTTACTACATATCTGTACACCGCCACACCTCAGTTATACTGTACACACAGAGGAATAGGAGAGTTTGAAAGTATGTCCTGTAAGCACATCAGCCTTTGTTCACCGGTGTTTCGACATCGTGAAGTGTTTCCATGCCCATTTATCTTTCCATGCCCATTTCTGTGCAGAAGCTCACATGAAGCTGCCCTAGATATTCAATCATTATTACTAATAGCAATTAGCGCACATCTGCTCTTTGCCGTCTTAATTGACATACATTTCACTTATAATTGGTAAAAATGTGAACTGAGTTTGACTATTTTATATTTTAGATCATGCTAATTATCTTTGTCGGTGAATTGCAGTGATTTCTTTGTCTTGCTTTAATGAGTTGGTCAGTTTTAATTGCTAATAATACTGTATTCCATGCTTTATTATGCGCAGCTGGCTGGACTGTCATGTCCCCGCTGTGGGCCTGTGTCTGTGGACATGATGCTGAAGAGAAGGAACCGGAACACTGCAGAAATGCGACATTTAGCTAGTAGTGTTACACCAAGTACAGTGAGGAAACAAGCCAGAGAGCCACCAGCCATGAAATCTCTGTTCACCACACGCTGTCTGGACTGTGGGAGTGAATTGCGGTAAAGAGGAACAAGTGTTTTCACTGCACTTTGTAACCAGTCTTCCATAAAAACTGACCTTATGAGGAGAAAAGCAGCTGCCTCTCAAAAGTCTTCAAAGCCATCCACACATACTGCATTAGACATGTTGTGAGGCCTGGGAAGGACCTTTATTATTATTATTATTATTATTATTATTAATAATAATAATAATAACAATGATAATTATAACAACAATAACAATACACAATACTACTACTACTACTACTACTACTAATAATAATAATAATGATAATAATAATTATACTAATAATGGTAGTTATAAGAACAATAATGGAATATCAACGATGCAGTAATAGCAGCTTTACGAAAGGCAGTCACTGTAACATTGGTGTAATTGCCGTAAAAATCTGAATTTGCTGTTTTTGACTTCCCTTTTTTCAAAGACTTATTTGTATTGCTCATGGTTGAGGTAATGAAAGATTAATAGCATTTGATTGATTTTGCATGCAATCTTGTTCTGCGATAAACTGTTATTGTAAGACCATGGCCAGTCCAGGGTCGTAGAGGCATCTGTTTGGCTCTGCGTAGATAGCTGCAGTCTGTCTGGCTTGTGACGGTCTCAGGCCCACTAGTTGACGAGGACAGTATATGGAGAGACATACACACACACACACACACACACACACACACACACACACACACACACACACACACACACACACACACACACACACACACACACACACACATACTCTCTGGTCCTGTGGATGTGATTGGATGCTGTTTATGCTTTGTGGGAGAGGGAGGCGGATTGTCCAGAGGATGTCTGGAGAGAAGAGGCATCACTGGGGGGCAGCTCTCTCTCTCTCTCTCTCTCTCTCTCTCTCTCTCTCTCTCTCTCTCTCTCTCTCTCTCTCTCTCCCCTCTCTCCTCCTCTTCTCCATTGTCCTTCCTCCAAGCCGCATTTGAACTTAATATTCCATGAAATAAGGCAGGTCCATCAGGCCATTGTAATCGCGCCAGGTTAATAGAAGAAATAAAATTATTCTCCCTCACTGCTGCTCCTTCAATGGCAGTCTCTCAACCCACACTCCTTCTTTCACTCCCTCACTCATGAGCGCATTTGAAACCATACTGTGTCATATTATTTTTTCTCCCATAAAAATTCTTTATCCCTTTTCTCCCCCCAGTGTTCTGATTATATTTAGGATCCATTTGGAGAGGCTGACGCAGGCTCTTTCAGCGCAGGACGACAGCTTTTCAGTTCTAATAGGCTATTCATTTCTGAGGAGAATGCTTTTGGGCGCTTGCTCTCCTCCACTCCTTGTTTTTAGCATGCTTTCTTTTCCCCTTATGCTTTCTCTCTCTATTCTTCTCTCCCTCACCTGCTCACACGTACTGTAGAGTGTGTGTGTGTGTGTGTGTGTGTGTGTGTGTGTATGTGTGTGTGTTCCGCAGGCCTCCCTGTGTGTAATATCAGCAGTCTCTGTAGCTCTTGGGTATGTTCTACGGTGACGCAGCGCTGTCACATACACAGTGCACACACACACACACACACACACATACACAGGTAGGCAAGGTAGCACCCCATGCAGCCGCAACTACCTCCGCCTGGCTCTGTTTCTGTTCCTACTGCTTCCTTCTGTGCAGGCTTCTCCATCACCACCAGGGCTGCTACTGTCACCACACCAGAGAGAGAGAGAGAGAGAGAGAGAGATGGAGGGGGAAGGGGAGAGAGAGAAAGATGGGAAGAGGTCTCTCAGACAGACTGGGGAGGAAGATAGTTTCCAGACAGTCTCTCAGACAGACCGGGGAGGAGGAGAGTTTCCAGACAGTCTGCTCGCTAAGTGAGGGCTCTCCTCTTTCACCGTATCCCTCTTTACTGGAAGGAGGGAGAGTCTCTTACCAGCCTGTCCAGCATCCAGGTCTGTACACGCTCTCTCCAGCAGGAGCCCTAGTGAGCCACAAGCCTTGCCCGGCCCACCAGAACCGGGAACTACAACCACGCAACACCCAATCTACCATTACAACCACACAAGACCCAAATCTACCATTACAATCACACAAGACCCAAATCTACCATTACAACCACACAAGACCCAAATCTACCATTACAACCACACAAGACCCAAATCTACCATTACAACCACGCAAGACCCAAATCTACCATTACAACCACGCAAGAACCAAATCTACCATTACAACAACGCAAGACCCAAATCTACAATTACAGTCACGCAAGACCCAAATCTACCGTTACAACCACACAAGACCCACATTTACCATTACAACCACACAAGACCCAAATCTACCATTACAGTCACGCAAGACCCAAATCTACCATTACAACCACATAAGACCCAAATCTACCATTACAGCCACGCAAGACCCAAATCTACCATTACGACCACATAAGACCCAAATCTACCATTACGACCACATAAGACCCAAATCTACCATTACAGCCACGCAAGACCCAAATCTACCATTACAACCACGCAAGACCCAAATCTACCATTACAACCATATACAGTAAGACCCAAATCTACCATCACGGTGAAAAATGCAATAACTTGACTGAAAAAGAAGTGGGAAAACCCCAAACGATCGCAAGCTTTATCATCATCTGCATTTTTTTTTCCAGCACCGTTACCGATTATTTCCATTAGAGATCACAATACCGCCCTGTGAATATTCATTTTCCCCACGCTCGGAGTGTTACATGAATTATGACGCATCTCTGTTGTGATGGATGAGGTGTTAGAGAGCGCGTGTACGTTTTGCTCCGTGAGGGAGCGTGGTTTGAGTAAGCGGTGCCGGGGCTTTGGCTGGCATTGCGGAAGTTGGTCTACTGTACCTCATCATCTCAGAGCTGTCTAGCCCGCCGTTTCCCACAGAAATAACAATTAAGGCCATACTTGACTGATTGAATATCTCCAACAAATTCAGGTTTTGCACAAATGTGGAAAATGGACTGGAGCTCAGTTAAGAATGGGGCGTAAGGAAAATATAATCAGGGGTCTCAAAATAGTGATTTCTGAAGGGGAAATTATGACTGTAGTGCTATTGAAGGCTAATTTTGAAATAATTACATAGTCTGCTCTCATGACATTCTGAATAATTTGGTAATTGCCTCTGTGTTCCATAATTTCAGCAAATGATTGTCATTATGTGTATATAATCATATTCCTGGCGGTCAAATGGCACTGAGGAATTTGCCAGGTCATGAAATCTGGGCAGGGAGGTGAGTGAAAGAGGTGGTGTGTATCTCTGTGTGTATGTGTGTGCACGTATATGTGTGTATGTGTCTGTGTGTGTCTGTGTGTGTGTGTGCGTGTGTGTGCGCGCGAATGTATGTGTGTGATGTGTGTTACAGAGAAAGGACTCCCACAGGAAGTGGTGTGACCGCTCTCATCAGTCCGCCCCTCCCCCCTCCTCCATTATTCCAGCCATCTTAATCCTCCTCTCTCACATCCAAACCCTTTTCCTCTCATCAGTGGCACAGCTGTGTGCTCCATCAGTCCAGCCAGTTTAGTTTAGTTTATTTGTTTATTTGGCAGGGACAGTTTACATTAAAGAATATACGAGAAAGAGCCAAGAAGGCTACTTTTCATCTGTGGTCCCAGGACAGTCCTCAGGAAGCCTCTCCCGGCGCTCTCCTCATGTAGAACTGGCATGAGGTCCGGGTTAGGGGGGTACAGCAGCTCTGCAGGAGAGCACTTCCTCCGTGCCTCCGCCCGGGCCCGTGTCACTTCCTGCCTCCCTCTGACCGGCCTCAGTGAATCAGCTCTTTCTCTGAGGCCCCTGTCTCGTGCGCCACAGTCAGTGTGTGTTCCTGGCATACCGGCCTGGCAGGCTGTGTTCTGGGCCCAGCAGGGGGAAGGAAGGAGGTGGTGGTGGGGGGGGGGGGTCCAGGTGGCTAATACTGCCCTACAGAAACACTCTCCCCTGGAGCTGAGGACCAGCGAGGTCCTGTAGCGTGCAAGAGAACTTAACTGTGCCCAGCCCCCCCCCCCCCCCAACCTGGCGCCGTGCCACCCTCGCCCGACCACTCCCCCTGGAGATGGGCCTCACCGGCTGGATCAGGCGCCCGGACGGACCCCCCCTAGGGCCCCGTGTCACGGACACGCATCATGTTCTGGAAGGTCTGGAAATGAGAGGTTGCGTTGCTGAGGTAACATGGCTCTGTTTTCTTTTCTACAGTTTTTTTTTTGTGGCAAAAATTGGAAAGTTACAGAGAATCCGCAGCTAAATCTTAGCAATTTCCCAGGATGAGAGGGAGGGAGGGAGGGAGGATCTAGAGAGAGCGAGAGAGAGAGGAGGAGAGAGAGAGGGGAGGGTGGGGGGGTTTAGAGGGGTGTATGCTGATTTATAGCCAGGCCAGGGAGCAAAGCCCTGAAGGTGCGGAGGCACTGCTTCAAATAGAGATCGCCGGTGGCCTCTGCCGCGATCGGCGACCCAAGGTGAGGCACTTAGCGATTTATCTCGACCGTAGCCCCTCGCCTTCCGCTGCTCTGTGACCGGGCGGCCGAGGGTCTCGCAGGCAGCTGGGGGGCCCGGCGTGGGGGGGGGGCGGGGCAGACAGCCAGGACCCTGCTCCTGGCCCGGGCCCTCAGACCGACCCGGCTATACAGACACTGGGCTACGGAGGGGAGGGGGGGAGCGGCCTTTCCTACCAGGGTCAGAAACAACGGAAGCTCGGTCAGAGGTGGAGGCCAACGCCGGTAGACTTCTGACCTCTGCACTGTTATTCTGTTGGTATTGTTGGAGGAGTTGTTCTGTGTGTGTGTGTGTGTGTGTGTATATGCGCTCGCGTGTGTGTGTTTCTGTGTGTGTGTGTGTGTCTGTGTATGTGAGTGTGTGTGTGTGTTTCTGTGCGTGTGTGTGTTTCTGTGCAGCATATAATCCAATTACGCCCATCCATTGTTTAGCCCAGCTATTCGTTACAGCTGTGGCTCTCCCTCTTTCTTCCACTCTCTGTCATACACACACACATGTTCTCATTCACGGTCACACACTCACACACACACACACACACACACGGTCACACACACACACACACACACACACACACACACACACACACACACACACACACACACACACACACACACACACACACACATTCAAGCACCCTCATATAGAGAGCGCAGCCTCTCCCAGCCCCACAGCTGTCTGAAGCTGAGGCTGGCTAATGAGGAAATGTCTTCTCAGTTGAGTGGACTCGATGCCAGAAGGGAAACCTGCAGAATCAGCCCAACAACTTCATCTGTCCAGCGTGTGTGTGTGTGTGTGCTGTATATGAGTGTGTTTGAAAGAAAGACTTTGTGTGTGCGTAAGAGTGTGTGTGTGTGTGTGTGTGTGTTGGAGTAGGTGTGTGTGTGTGTCATGAGAGAGAGAGAGCGAGCGAGCGTGTGAACGCTCCGCTCCACTCTTAACATATTTCACGCCGTGGGATTTGGCGCTGACATCCCCACATGCCCTGGGATCCTTCAGGAGGAGATTTAGAGTGATTTTCAGTGCAATTATACCTGCCAGTTCTGACTGGTAGAGCCGCCCACCCTCCCGGCTCATGTCTTCATGCCGGGAGGCTGACCCAGCCAGCGGTGATGCCTGCTGCCGGGGGCTGGCGCTGGGGCCCCCCGTAGCCGGAGATGCCGGGGGCCAGGGGCCCGGGCCCGGGCCGGGGGCCTCCTCCAGGTACAGGAGCCTCTTCCTCCGGGTGGCGTCGGGCCACCGCATCCTAGAGCCAGGGGCCTGTAGCTCCCCTCCCGATGCCCAGGGAGGGAGGCCCTTCGCAGCTAGCGGGAGGTGATAATGAGCTCCTAGCCCTGGAGTGTCCACCAGTGGGCTTCTGTCCTTGTTGTCTGTTCGGATGAGATGGACTTGGGGGCCCGGAGGCAGAATTGGAGTGTCCTTGTGCGGAGGTGCAAATCACAGCATTACACGCCGAGGGAACGGTGACCTCCTCGCCAGCGCGCACGGTTCACCTCTAAACAACTCCGGCGTCCCCAGAGACACGCAGGGAGCGGGGGCAGTGGGGGGTGGGGGGGGGGGGGGGGGTATTATGAAGATAATATGACAGGTTTGAAAGAGAATATCAAACTCTGTGGATTACTACGGGATATTCTTTGATACTCAGGTCTACCATTAGACCCCAGAGAGGGATATGGACCCTATCTAAGCGCCATGCTTGTCTAGGTGGTCAGACGCGGTAATACAGTTTGCCTTCTGCAGTATGTATTTGTGTCTGCGTGCGGGCTTTTGTGGGTGCGTGTGTATGTGTGTGTATGGACACGTTTGTATGTGTGTGTATGTGTGTGTGCGTGCGGATCTCCCTGACCCCAGTGACCTCTTGTCATTGACGCGTGGGGGTTGTAACCCCGTCTGGCTAGTCTGCTGCCATGGCCTCACCACCACCTACATATATCAGAGCAGCCATAAAGCCTGGCCTGCCCCACCCCCCCACCCACACACACCACATCCACCCCCCACACCACAGCAGACCTAATGAGAGATAGACCCACAGCGGCACAGTGAAGCCCTCAACACCTTCACGGGGGGGGGGGGGGTTGAGGGAAACGAGTGTTAGGGACAATTTGATCCGTTACAAGACTTACACGGCCACTTCAGCTCTGCCATGTCTCCTCCCGGCATCCATTTTAGCTCTATCATGGTAGATGGCGAACACCGAGACTAATTTTCCGTGTGAGGACTGGGTACAGGAAGGGGGAGGGGGTGTGTGTGTGTGTGTGTGTGGGGGGGTCTAATTTCACAGATATTTCACAGAGGCTCAGGAGAGCGTTTTAGTGCTGCCGTGCTCTTCTACGGCATCATTAGAGCAGCTCAGAGAGAGAGAGAGAGAGAGAGAGAGACAGAGAGAGAGAGAGAGAGAGGGGCTGCTATCTATGTCCCAGGGTTTTCCTCATTGTCTGCATGCTGAATAACAGGCCTAGGGAGAAGAGGAGGAGAGGAGGAGGAGGAGGAGGGAGCACACACACCTCTCTGGGGGTACAGACAGGTAGAGAGGCAGACAGACAGACAGACAGACAGACAGGTAGAGAGACAGACAGACAGTTAGAGAGACAGACAGGCAGACAGGTAGAGAGACACACAGACAGACAGACAGACAGACAGACAGACAGACAGACAGACAGACAGACAGGTATGTAGACAGACAGACAGACAGACAGACAGACAGCTAGGCAAACAGACAGAGACAGACAGACAGGCAGACACAGACAGACAGAAAGGCAGATAGACAGACAGACAGACTGAGGCTGCAGAGAATCCCAGTGCTGAGCTAGCCAGAGGCCAGGGGAAGCATGGCACAGGTGTGAGTGTGTGTGTGTGCGTGCGTGAACAGAAACTTGTCATCACCCAGTGGGTCTGCTACAATAGGTCTGTAGTCATGGTGGTGTCCCTGCTGTCCCCCTGCGTCTGTAGACAGCGTCATTCCTTTAAGGAGCTTGTCCCTCATTAGTATCAGCAGTTTGCAGCCTCACACACAATCAGCCTAATGCATATACACAAACATGTTTGTCAACAGGAAGCAGACCCGGCTGGTTTCCTGTCTCCACCCAGGGGTCGGCAGGGGATTGGTGGGGAGGGCAGGTAGGAGGGGCCATAGCAGCTTCAGCTGTCGTGTAATAAAGACCTAATGATGTCTTGGTCCAGTCAATGGTAGAGAGAGTGTCAGTCAACCATCTTGTACCGCATAACATCATATGCCATGGAAGGTGCCGGCCTCTCCTCCGTCCACCCAGCCCCTGGTCTCGCCGTGCCAGACTTTGGATTTCTCCACCTGCGAAAGTCTGGAGACATCTCCATCGAAAATCTTCGCTAGAACAGCACCAATAACCAACACTAACACTTTAGCGGAAATAACGTCCCCCAAACAGACTTTCCACCCACTTTGGGTTACGGAATCTGGAGGAACGTCTTCAGCCTCTAGTTGGGCGCAGCGTTTAGAGACTGACTCGCGAGTCTGGGTGTCGCCCTCTCCTCTGGTCACCCAGCCCCTCCCCGATAAGTAATGGCGCCATACAGCCTCTCTCTCCTCTCCGCTCCATCGGCTCCCGACGCCAGAGTTGACGACTCTGCCGCGAGGCTCCCGCCGTTATCTGGTGCGGGCGCAGCGGCCGTTGACCAGGCCCGTCCCCCCCTACATTGCTGCGGCACCCACCCCCCCCCCCCCCTTGCTCCCACCCCCACCCCGGCCTGGCTGACAGCTCACTCCTCCTCTGTGCCCTTTGCAGTCACCGGTAAGGTGAGGGGGGAGGCAGCCGACGGCCATACATATTCATAACCCCAGCGCCGGATGTCATGTTTACCTGCCAAGCTCGTGATTAGGATGAACTGTGATCAGGTAAGTTATTGAACCCCACCCCCATCTCACCCGTCACCCCACCTTGGCACCCCCCCGCCCCACACACACACACACACACACACATCCCTTTGCCTCTGTCACCGTCCTGAGTCTCCTGGGGGAAAACAGTCAACACAGCCATTCAACGGTAAAAAGCGGTTTTGATTCCTCTTCTCTCCGTCAACATTTATTGTAATTCTCCCTGGCGTTACAGCGGTAGCTTATAACGAATTCTGATAAATTAAAGGTTTCATTGTTCTGCTGCCAGGGCTGTCCTTGATCAAGATGGCAATTATGGAGGGGGGGGGGGTGGAGTGTGGAGGGCATGTTAATGTCCCCCCTCTCTTCCCTCTGTAAGATCTCACAAAAGGACGTTTCGGCACGAGCGGAACGAGCTGACACACGGGTGACAGATTTTTATTATTATTATTTATTTCTTTATTTATTTGTCTCTAACATTGTTTCAACGTTATAATGACGCAGTCTGCGTTTTCACAGTCGCCCGCCCCTCTCTCTCTCTCGCTCTTTCTTTTCAGAGGAGGGGAAAACAAAATCTGTTGACTCAATTGGAAATGTCATCCAGGAATCTTTAACCTGAATAGAAATGTTTTGACTCCCCTTATAAGAGATGACAGACGAGGACACGGTCTGTCTTCATCTGCGTAGATGTACACAGACAAGTGTGTCTCGCCCCAACTAGTGCGAGTCTAAAAATAAGTAAATAAAACCAACTAACATGCCCGGGGGCAGATGAAGAGAGGGGGGTGGGTGCTCTGCTTTTTTCATAAACAATATATGAGGTGCTTTTTGCAAGTCAAATCCTTAAAGATTCACTGCCGGCTCCCCTCTCAATACCTTTTAAGAGCGAGATTGCATGCAAAGCAAATGGCAAGGAAACATGGGGGGGGGGGGGGCAGAGACAGGAGTGAGGGGTTGGGGGGCGGGGTGGGGGGTGAGGGGGGCTTAATAAACAGAAAACAACACAGTCAGGAGATAACGGTTGACATGACCACAGCCACCACTGCCCCCCCCCCCCCTCCCCCCACACACCACCCCTCCACCCTCAGAGAGGAGCCCCTGTTCCCTGAAGTAGCCAGGAGATGTTTTGCACACACCCCCTCTGTTCTGGCGTGCGGCTCGCATCGATGCGTCCCCCCCCCCCGGATCCCGGACGCACCGACCAGTAATTAAACCCCCCCCCCCCCCCCCCGGAGCCCCTCCTCATCCCCGTTGTTGATGTAACTATCGGCGGGGTAAGGATGCTTTTTGACTGCCGGTTTGTGCAGTGACCTGTGCGCGTCAAGACTCCCTCCGTTTATTGGGCTGTCTTCTGTCCGCACTAATGGCCGCAGGGGAGCTGAGCGGACGCCTCACCTGACCACCGCTCACAAAGCCTGCTCTCCGGAGTCAACAGGCGGAACGGAAATCACATTAACCCACCCTGAACCAAAACACACACACACACACACACATACAGACGGACGTACCAGACTAGCACAGAACAATCCTCTGTGTTCGGCTTGGCGTTATCAGCGGTCGGTGTCCGTTCAGCTCACCGTTGTTTACCGCCGTTGTCGTCCGGGGCGTCGGCCACCCACACAGGCCCCACCCCCGTATGCGTAGTATGGAAGGGGACAGGCCGGGGGCCACGTGACCTCCAGCTGACTTCTCTAGAGAATTAATAACGAGAGGCTGATAGACAGTGGATAAGGCGCTGGATGGCGAGCTGTCGTCTATTAGTGTGATATTGGACTAATACGGAGTCCGGGCCTGTCACGGCAGCAGGGCTGATGAATTGACGTGCGCCTGGTGGAAGGCCTTGATTCTGGGGATGGAGGGTTGTTTGTTTGTCTTGTCACTCACCACTCCGCGGTAAAGCCCATCATTAATTAATGCCTGTTTTCAGGTTTGTGTCTTTCAGACGAGGGCCTTTTTTTCCTCTTTTCTTTTTTTTTTTCTATATATAACCTTGTAGTTGTCGCTCCGCGTTTCTTTGAAAAGAGTATTGACCTGTTTTTCATTTTTCAGAGCGTTTGATAGAGTAGTTGGTTTTAGAGCGCTGCTAGTAAACGTTACATCAGCAGAGCCTCATTCCAAGGCCAACGCTGCGCTGCTCATTTTCAATCTCGCCCCGACGTGATCAGCGGGGGAATTTAATTTTCATACCACCCTCACCGGCTGCCGTTAAAAGGCGGTTTCGGTACGTCGTACGCTGACTGGTTTAAATTCCCTGACACTTAACCAGTAGCTCTGGGGCACGTACTGCACTGAACGCCACATGCCTCGTCAATTAAAGGGGTCCTGGCTCTGTGCCAGCCTGCTGTGCCAACTTCAGTCCGCCCCCCCCTCCTCCTCCCTGCCCCCCCGACCCGGTGTTAACCGGCTCCTCTCCGTACCGGCCTCACCTTCGGCCAACGTTGCCCACCCAGAGGCTGCCCGCGCGTCACATGTCACGACAACGTGGACGGACGACCACACAAAGCGGAGCAGAGCAGTCTGGGAAACTAGGCCAGCCTCTGGGCCCGGGGAGGAGGAATTAGAGGTGAATTAAAGCTAAATTAGCTATCACAGCCATCATCCAGCTGGCACGCCGCCCACCCACCCCCCCCCCCCCCCCCTTCCGCCTCCCTTCTCCTCTTCCAGAGCTTGTACTTGACTTCTTTACGGCCTCTCTCCCCCTCCTCCTCTGCCTCCTCTCGTCTGCGTGGTCCACTCTGTGTCCAGGAGACAGAGTGGTTGTTTCTTTTCGCTGCCCTTCACTCTGCACCTCGTCGTAAACGAACACCCTCCACACCTCCACAGTGATACAGAGGCTAAATCCACCCTGCGTACATCAGGGCTGCCCCCCCCCCACCGCCACCCCCCCCAGACCCCCAGCCTGACCAGACCCCCAGCCTGACCAGAGCCCCAGCCTGACCAGAGCCCCAGACCCCCAGCCTGACCAGAGCCCCAGACCCCCTGCCTGACCAGACCCCCAGCCTGACCAGACCCCCAGCCTGACCAGACCCACAGCCTGACCAGACCCCCAGCCTGACCAGAGCCCCAGACCCCCAGCCGGAGCAGACCCCCAGCCTGACCAGACCCCCAGACTCCCAGCCTGACCAGACTCCCAGCCTGACCAGACCCCCAGCCTGACCAGACCCCCAGCCTGACCAGACCCCCAGACTCCCAGCCTGACCAGACCCCCAGCCTGACCAGAGCCCCAGACCCCCAGCCGGACCAGACCCCCAGCCTGACCAGACCCCCAGCCTGACCAGACCCCCAGCCTTACCAGAGCCCCAGACCCCCAGCCTGACCAGACCCCCAGACTCCCAGCCTGACCAGACTCCTAGCCTGACCAGACCCCCAGCCTGACCAGACCCCCTGCCTGACCAGACCCCCAGACCCCCAGCCTGACCAGACCCCCAGACTCCCAGCCTGACCAGACTCCTAGCCTGACCAGACCCCCAGCCTGACCAGACCCCCAGCCTTACCAGACCCCCAGACTCCCAGCCTGACCAGAGCCCCAGACTCCCAGCCTGACCAGACTCCCAGCCTGACCAGACCCCCAGCCTGACCAGACCCCCAGCCTGACCAGACCCCCAGCCTGACCAGACCCCCTGCCTGACCAGACCCCCAGACTCCGAGCCTGACCAGACTCCCAGCCCTGCAGAGGGGGGTGGGCAGCTGGAGCAGCAGGAGAGGTGGTTTGTTTTATTTATTTTTTTTGTATGTATTTAATGTGTTTCTACTTCCACCATGTCATATTTTCTCTCTCTGTAATTGATGCCCCGGCCTGCGCTGGTGCCCATTGCGGGCTTCGCTTCCTCCACAACAGGCCCTTATCCTGCTCTAATAGGCCTGTCTCCCCTCTGAGGCCCTCAGCTGTGGCACGCCTCCGCTGCCTCGCTGCGCCTTCCGTTTTAACCGTCGCCATGTAGCCCATTAGTTCTCTCTCCAGGCCTCACTATTTCCCCGCGCTCATCCCTCTGCCCCGCCTCCCCCCATCTGTCCCCTAACCCCCTCCCCCCCCCCCAACCCCCAGCCCCCATGGCCTCATCCCTCACCCCCCTTCTCCGCACCTCCGCCCCTCCTCCCAGGTCCCCCCCCCCCTCGTTTCATCGGCTGCGGTATGAGGATGCTTTCGCAGTAAACATTTTTCATCTCATTTTTTCCCCGTATGAGTAAAAATCCGCCGTCTTCCCTCCTGCCGGGCTGTCTGGGTAATTTGTGTGTTTTGGAGGGAACTGTGGCCCCTGCTCACACACATCACTACCCGGCCTGCCCGGGAGAGGCCTCGCCGCCACCGCCGCCTGGGCTACAGTGTGGCTTGGTTGTTTGTCAGTGTTTGGGAGGACCAAAGGTTTGGTGTGTGTGTGTGTGTCCGACTGTGACTGAAAGCCTTAGGAGACCTCTGGTGTAGCTGGGCTGTGTTTGTCAAGCCGTGCCTTCACCTGCTTTCCCCCCGGAAGCCCCCCTAACCCCCTAGTCCAGGATGTCGGAGACTTCAGGGCCCCTCTGGGGGGACCCCTGGGCCCTCGGCGAATCACTAATCACTCACACATTGATAGACCGGCTAAGCAGTTTGTTCTACCAAATTTAACAATGATGGATCATCATTAGAACTTTGGGAGGAAATCTATAAAATCAATGGGCCCGGTGGTGGGGCCGGATCAGTATGACTAACACTCTGAGAGGGTGTTAAAGCGGCCGGGTATGGATCCCAGTCGCGGCGCGGATCAATGGCGTTTGTGGACAGTAAGCTCAATAACAAGCCTCCGAAGGACTGGCGGGAAGAAGAAAGAAATAGATGTGAAAAGCAAATTTGCCGGGAGGAGAGCTAATATCCTGTACGCGCCCTGGTGAACATGAGCTGGGTAGCTGTTGGCGGGGGAGAGGAGAGGAGAGGGGCGAGGGGTGGAGTGGCGTGGGAGGAATGGATTCCACCGCGGAAACGACGCAGCTACAAATGGAGGTGTCGTTAATGATATCCTCACATCATTGGTATTGGCAGACAGGGGTAAAGAATGTAAAATACATTGATTTCAAAACAGACCTGTTGTTGAGGCCTGTCCGCATTGAGTGATACGGATTGATTTAGAAATGGTGTTTTTTGTGTTTTTTTTTTTTTTGCTTTCTTAAAGATGCAATCGATGCCTTCGGGGTTATTGGAAGAGAGTATGTTTGCGGAATGCTCTTTCTGATCAAAGGAATGATTCCCTTCCAAGTGCCGATAATCACCGGGCATCGCGCGGGGGTGGGTGGTTGGGCTGATAGCAGAAGGACGGACACCCCTGTCTAGAGCGCCGTCTACGGGGGAGCAAGGTGCGAGAGGTGAGTCACAGACACAGTAATTGGATCTGTAAAAGTCAAATTTCCTGTTTGGCGCCCAAGTCCTGACAAGATGACAAAGGATGCTGCGTTTAAAGAATGGAGATGTTTGGCCATAGGGAAAGCATTAATCGTCAGGGGAATGACAGGCCGGTAAAAAGCACGCATTTCCTTCAACGGGGGAACATGAAAAAGCAGAACGAGCATGTCCAGTTGATCCTCTCTCTGCTGCTTAAAGAGCAACAAAGCAGACAAGCCTTCAGATGCGTCTGGGCCTTCTTATTAAAACCCATCACACCTCCCTTCACTCCGTGGCAGTTGCTAAGATGACAGGAAATGACCACAGCTATGGTGATATGGTAAAACTGTAGCATGCTTGATTATGAATACTTTTGAAGTAATATGATTATTTCCTAACATTATTTCATACTGTAAGCTTTAGTCTCAAAGGGTTTTCTTAATATATACAGTGGAGTATATATTATTTTTAGATCCAGCCATCGTGACTACCCAGCATGGATTTCTACGCATATCTGATGAACAGTAGCGTTTGCTACTTTTCATGAAAGACGAGGAGAGCAAGGAGGTTTCTCTTTGTTTATGCTGTCTTGGCATTAACTGACAATATTCAATACTGTCAAAACACATGCTGTCCAAGTACAAGCAAATTCTGTACATGATTAATTTATCAACAAGGCACAAGGGCAATAACAATATGTAAAATAAATTGAATATAATCTTGATGAGACAGGGGGCTCGGAAAGCTTTGGTTCTGTACAGTCTCTGAACTCCATTAGTGATTTTGAGGAGCAGATAAACTGTTTCCTCAAAACACTTCAGATGATTGCTCAGTCACATAATAGATCATTTCATGTATTAATTCGAGTTTTACAAAACCGCAGATCACTCTCTTGTACCCTAGCGCACTAGCATGTCTCCAATCTACATTTAAAATGCATTTCACCATCTGTCAGATCATTGAGGGGGAGCAACAGGACGTTTCTCTCTCCGCAGGCGCATCTGTTTCTGTGGGTGTGACCAGGCCTGGTGGGGTCCTGAAGCTACAGTAGGACAAGGAGCTAGTGAAGTGTGGTCAAACAACTCCAACTCCCAGAGTGCACCAGGTGGCCTCCTGTACGGGGGGGGGGGGGGGGGCAGAACCAGAGAAGGGGAGACGGGCAGAACAGCACAACCCAATGAACTGGAGGAGAAATGAACAGAGAGAGAGAAAGAGAGATTCCAGTCGGGGAAGTGAAAGACAGCTTGGAGGGAGAATGGAAAAGGCAGAAGAGATATGGTGGCAGGAGGGAGGGAGTGTGAAAAATGAGAGTTCTAACGAGAGCCCTAACTACTTTGAACGGGGCGCAGTCTTTTCACCCCTGTTTTGACAGAGATGAGAGATGGAGGGAGAGAGAGCAAGAGAGAGAGAGAACAGAAAAAGGGGCGTAATTAAACAGCTTAATGAGTTTGTGGGTCTTTTGGAAGCATGTTTTTTTTATAGAAAGCCTTTTTTTTAAAGGTAGAAATCATCTCTTTCAGGGTTGTCAAAGAAGTTTCTGGAAGAGCAGTTATCGCAGCATGTCAAATTGCCTCAGCTCGAGAAATAATTTGGAATCCCCCCCTCCCCGTTCACAAGAGTGATGCGAAACAATAGCCCCCCCCTTGGGCTAATTTGCCTTGGTAGGGTCCCTCGGGGTGGGGGGTCCGCACGGACAGAGAGCGCCCTGTCTCCTCGTCGACAGAGGATTAGGCGGTCGGGGGGGGTTGAAAGAGCCTGCAAGCAATTTTACCCAAAATGCTGCAATTGTCCACAAGATTGAACAGAACAGGGCAGCAACACTCCTTTTCCCTTGCTTTCATTATCTCTTCTGTATTTTACTTATCTTTGTCTCATAAGGGGGAAAAAAATCCAACTGTTAAAAGCGGTTATTTCGTGTGGAGAAAGGTTTTTTTTAACAGTGCACTCTGCTCTGGCATAGTTGAGTTAAACTAAGCCACGGTTATGTTATGAAGACAGTATGAATGGCAAATGAGTACATTTCTACTTTTCATTGGTATTATAGACTGAATTAGATCCTTGATTTTTCAAATTACATTTCCCTAGGGCCTCAATGCCTTTTTGGGGGGATGAGATGTGCAATTTCCTGGTGTCAGATTAGCACAAAGAAAATTACACCGTTACTCAGAGAGTGGGAACGGTTCTATACTATTTTTACACCATGTGCTATACAGTAGGACTTGATGATTTTATTTTTTTCTTTGAAAATAAATCCCTTTGTCAATGATGCATCCTCAGCGAGGATCATCTGACAGGGGCTAATAAAAGAGAACTATCGCTGGCAGTTTTACATTCTAATAAATACAGACAAAGGAAGTTCATGAGAAAAGAAATGTCTCCTCCTCCGTTTACAATAAAATAAACCTAATTGACATGGTCCCTCCATGAATGTCAAGTCAGACGTATACCTCTGGGGTTGAGAGTCTAGCAGAGATTTACACAACATTATTTACTGCTGTCAGACACACACACACACACACACACACCTGACTGCTACTGTACACCTGCACTGAAAGGACAGTTGAGTGTGACGGGGTGTGAAGCCCACCTGTGTCTGACACAGGGTCTCTGGGTCTCCAGCGCATCACTGGTGCTCTCTGTCTGTTCCACCACCAGGAAGCCTGTGTTGTGAGTTCTGTAGATTACTGTATTGTTACTGTAGTTACTAGGAATAGGGATGACACACACACACAAACAAAATAGTTTTCGATGAAGTTGGTTTCTTATCTTTTCAAGCTCGGAAAGCATTTCTCCCGATGTATTCCTTCCTATTACATCATTTTTATACATAGAAATACATTCGGAGTTAGACTAAGCAGAGGAGAAGTGTTGAGAGTGGACCCTGTAATTAAATGGAGAAGGCTCTTGTATAAACCTCCTTTTGTCCTACCATGAAGTGAGGGTTAATAGATGTATGCATGCTTGTGAAAAACCAAGGGCACAGCCAGTTGACAGAATCATTTTGAATAATTCCATCTCTAACAGGTGAGACTTGCAGTTAGCCTGAAAACCCGGCTCCCCCCTCTGAACCCTCTGATACAAAATGTGGTTGTTTTTTTTGTCAGAATATAAAACAGTACTCCAAATGAAGGGTACCTGACTAAGCAACTCTACACTGACTTCCTCCATTCAGTAGGGTATGAATAAAGGTTGTGAGGGTTCAGTTATCCATCTGGCTCCTACTCATACGGAATTGGCCACTTGAGTGCAGGGATATTAGTGTACAAGTATGCTGACTATTGCGCAGAAGGGTGAAAGGTGAAATAAGGCCTTTACCTAGAGTTTGTAGCTGCTACTCTCCTACGAGTCATGAGGACAATACCAAGCCTGCGTGCACCATCTCAACCCACTCACTCCTCTCTCTTCTATAGAAACATTCTCCAAAAATTGAATCCCCCCCCCGCCCCTTCCAACTTAATCACTGGTATTTTGGTGTAATAGGTGTCTGATTTGAGGGAGATAATTAGGTGGGATATAGAGGAGGGCTCCCAGGGGTCCCGGTCTGGCGGATCAAGGCCACAGAGATGAGGGGAGACGCCATCTTCTCAAATTATTCTGGGGGAGAGAGTGCTCCCAAGCAGCTTATGCAGCTATGGCCTGGTAATTAAATTATAATTTAACCTGCTGACTGCAGAGAGCAGGGCGGGGCGGGGGGCGGAGGGGGGTGGGGGTGGGGGGGGCTGACAGGATTTACACTTAATGAAATAATAAAGAAACGGCATCGCACCATGCGGCAGCCAGGGGACACACACACACACACCTAGACTCTGTTTATATACCTCCTCCAAGTCTGGGCTAGCTTGAGAGCTCAACCCTGTGTGTGTGTGTGTGTGCGCGTGTGCATGAGCACTGTGTGTGGCGATATACTTAGCATTTCTAGGTTAATATGGTGGGTGGTGATCATACAATGTTCCTGTTGGTTTCTGTACTCAGCAGTATGCATGCATGTATGTAGAGAAGTGTTTGTTTACCGAGGGTAAGTCTCGGTGGGTTACGTGTTTATGCATTAGAGGGCTGTATTTAGCTATTGTGCATATTTTTCCTCATGCATACTAATTATTTTTTCATTAATTAAAGCCCCTCTGTATGCATCCTAAAAATGCACTTAATTAAAAACTCCACAAACACCCACAAAATCTGCTGACTCTCCAGCGCAGCATCGAATAGACCCTGGTCCCATGTTGAGATATCCATCTCCTCCAAGGCTGGTCATCGTATTTTCTCCTCAGGCTCATCTCTGGTGAAAACCAGTGCGAGATCAGCAATGCCCGAAAAAAAACCACCTTACGGTATATCTTGTTGTGTTTATCTGTTTACCGTTAGGACTACAGATGGAAATTAACTTCGCTCTAAATCCGGGACGCACCCATCATTTTATTTCCAGGAAGTGATCAGTGCCTGTGCTGCACACTGGACGAACTAAAGTCAGGCGCCCCAGTCAGCCTTCGCTGTTCATTAGGACGGCGTGTCGGTGTTGTTCTCCAGCCAGACGGGGACAGACAGAGGAACAGAGAGGGATCCTGAGAGGCCAAATATATTCAGTAAGGAACAAGAAATGGAGAAGAATAAAGGATCTGCCATGTCTTTCGCTTTCACAGTTGTTTTTTTTTTTTCTTTCTTTACCACCCCTCCCCTCCTCTCTCTCCCCTCTACTCCCATTCTCTCTCTCTCTCTCCCTCCCCTCCTCTCGCCCCTCTACTCCCATTCTCTCTCTCTCTCTCTCTCCCTCCACTCCTCTCTCCCCTCTACTCCCATCCTCTCTCTCTCATCCTCGCTCTCTCTCTCTCTCCCCTCCCCTCCTCCTCCGTCACTGAAGCTTCTAAGATGGACGCCCCGCGTACGAGGAACAGTGCACAGTGAACCTGGGCTGCTGCGAGCTTGTTACCCCCCCCCCCCCTCCCCGCTATGCCCCGGCCGGGGCCCCCCCCCCCCCCCCCACCCCAGCCCAGCCCCTGTGACAGACAGGCCTGGTTAACAGCCCCTGTAAGCGCGTGTGGGGAAGGGGGGGGGGGGGTAAAATGACTGGACCACAAATGACAGGTGCAGTTAAAATAGTGAGGCCCAGAAAGGTTTGAGGACAGAGAGCCAGGGAGGCGCGGCAATAAGCAGGAAGAGGGAGCTTAAGCATCGCATGAGTCCCCCCCCACCCCACCCCATGCCCCTTCCTAAGGCAAACAACAGAAAAATAAGGTAAAGTGGACTTTCTTCCTTTCTAAACTCCGCTTCTCCATTCGGCGGGCAATCTCGCTCTCTTTTGTCCGACCTCGCACGACCTTTTCGCGTGTCCAAAAGTCGACCTTTAGATATCGTTCGAAGGACGTCCAGTGCATTAGCAATAGCAGCGCAGTGCCGACTCCCTGTGATCGCCGGCTCTGAGTAATGAAGCCTCGGTGTGTCATGGTGAAGGGCAGGCATCTTGTTTGCTTGGACCCGTCGGCCTAGTTTAGATGGACACATGGGGGGGGGGGGGAGGTTGTCCTCCACTGCAGATCTGCATCTATTTTTATTTTTTTTATTCCTCTCATCCAATCTCTCTGCACCCTCTTTTAATCTGCACCTCTCCATCATGTCCAGTCCAGCCTCATGTATAAAGTAATCAGATTTCCTCAGTGTCTCCTGTCCAGGCTGGGGGAGAGGCGGGGGTGGGGGGGGTGTTTGGGGAGAGGGGGGGGGGGTGTTGGGGGAGAGGTCGTAGAGGTATGGAATGGGAGGGGGCAGTCTCCTAGTCCTTGTCCCCCCATCCCTTGTGTGTTGGTTTAAAGTTTTAGGCATATTGACATTGTGCCTCTCCATAGAACCTCTTGGAATTCACTAGACTATCCTTGTGGGATTGTGCACTGTATGTGCAAATAGATGTGTGTGTGTGTGTGTGTGTGTGTGTGTGAGAGAGAGAGAGGGGGAGAGAGAGAGTGTGTGTTGGCAAGTAACCAACCGGAGGAGAGCCACTCGAGCACACATATTCATGCAAGCAGGGAGGTCAAGCACATACAATACTTCGCAGGTCACCCAAAGCACACATTCACACACACACACACACACACACACACACACACACACACACACACACACACACACACACACACACACATACACACACACACACACACACACACACTTGCGCACACACACACACGCTCATAATGTCTTTAAGACTCAGCCATGAAGGCAGTTTGCTTGCTGTGTTTATAAGAGTCTATCATGGAGTGTGTGTGTGTGTCCTTGAACAAACACAGTACTTCCCAGTCAGGTCCTTGCAAATCAAAACGGCAGAGCACGATTCAACCCCCCCCCCTCCTCCTCCTCCTCCTCCTCCTCCTCCTCCTCCTCCTCTTCTGTCTCCCTCTAATTCCAGCTCCTCTAATGCCTGATGAGTATTAGAGGCATTATCAATGCTGCCGCTGTAATTAGCAGTAATGGAGGGAGAACGCTGTCTGCCAGCGCCACAATTATTGATGCTGATCATGTGGGATTAGTTTTCATAATGTTGAGATTGCTCCGAGGCTAAGGAATGGCATGTTTTTCAATTGTAAGGAATTTGCCGGATATCTGTGGGTGTTAGTCTCCGGCAGAGAACAGGCCGCCGCCACCAGCGCATTCTCTCACGCCGCTCCGTTTCCAACAGGCTTCTGGCAGAACGGGTCATAATCCGAGCCGCTCAGACCCCCCCCGACGTACAGTAGATTGTGTGCTCAACGTTCCCAGTGAAAGGGACGGCCAGAGGAGCCAACGATTCACTTTAGACCCCCCCCTTCTCAACGCCAGGGACGTGAGGAGCCAATTAGGATATAAAGATGTTTTTTGTTAGGGGAGGAAATGAGGGCCTTGGATGTGATCCCACGGAGAGAGACACGCTCACTCCCGGAGCGCACAGACCTGCTCGGCTCGGCACGCCTCGACGTCCCTCCCCTGGCCAGGACGCGCACCATCAGGAGCACCGACGCATCCCATAATGCTGTGTGGCTGTAACTGCTCTTTGAAAGGTTTGTACAGTACAGTACAGTGTTTTTTTTTTGCAGTACAGTAGACCAACATATGACTCTTACAGAGGCAAACGACTTTAAAGGGAGGGAAGTTGCTGGCTTTTTCATTTGTAGGGCAGTGTAAATACAGTCCTTGATACATTAGAGTGTCGTTCTCTATGTGTCTTTATAACTGGCTGAAGTGGTAGTTATAATGTGCTGTGTAGCATGGAGGTATAATATAAAGCTTGTTATAAGGTGTCATGCATGACTATAAACATGTATAAAGAGTTTTATAATGCCTTAAAAGTGCATTATAATGTGAATGTTCTTAAAGTATGATGCATTATAAACATGACCTTCATAGAAAGTGTTAGTGTAAGACTTCTACCGGCTGTGGGGGTGTAGGAGATGTCTGTTGGAGACCACGGGGGTGTAGGAGATATCTACTGGAGACCACGGGGGTGTAGGAGATATCTTCTGGAGACCACGGGGTTGTAGGAGATATCTACTGGAGACCACGGGGGTGTAGGAGATATCTACTGGAGACCACGGGGGTGTAGGAGATATCTTCTGGAGACCACGGGGTTGTAGGAGATATCTTCTGGAGACCACGGGGTTGTAGGAGATATCTTCTGGAGACCACGGGGTTGTAGGAGATATCTTTTAGAGACCACGGGGTTGTAGGAGATATCTTCTGGAGACCACGGGGTTGTAGGAGATATCTTCTGGAGACCACGGGGTTGTAGGAGATATCTTCTGGAGACCACGGGGTTGTAGGAGATATCTTCTGGAGACCACGGGGTTGTAGGAGATATCTTTTAGAGACCACGGGGTTGTAGGAGATATCTTTTAGAGACCACGGGGGTGTCAGTGGTCCTGACAGGCGTCGTGCTGCAAGTGAGCATGGCAATCTGTGGGAGCTCAATTTGTCCGGGTCTCGGCGCCAGAGTGGAGCATCTGTTTCTATCAGCGGTGGTTAACTCGCTACAGGAAACGTGGGGCGTGTTATTCATGCAATATTTAGACGACGAGGTCGGAGTGCTCCTGTGGGGAACTGGGGGGGGGGGGGGCGCTGGCCTCTTGTTGCGCGGACGACGAAGGCAGAGAAGTCCAAACTCTGGCATCGCAAGACTATATATCTATACTTCCTCTATGCTCTGGTCTAGACATGGACTGAAGTGCATTAGACTTAACTGGTGACTGATGACTGATGCGCCGTGATTGAAGTATTGACACGTAATCTGGTTCTCCGCTGCCTCAGCCGAGGACGAGGGGAGGTGATCGGCTGCAACCTGCCCTCTGTCCTGGCCCTGCACAACTCTAGGACCCTGAAGCAGGCCAGAAAGATTGCCGCTGACCCCTCCCACCGCGGCCATAATCTCTTAATGCCACTCCCCTCAGGCAGGAGGCTGCGCTCCATCAGGGCCACGACCGCACGCTACACAGGCAGCTTCTTCCCCACGGACATCAGCCTCGGCAAGGCTTGTGTCCCCCTCTGACCCCCCCCCCCACCACACACTCCACCACCGTTGAGAGACACTTGCACATGACCTGAATGTATGTATAGGACGCATCGCACTCACATATCACGCCGCACACACACATACACACACTCACACATTACACTCTGCACGCTCACCTCACTGTACAAACACTGACCGTTCTACTTTTTGTATATTGTTCTTTTCTTAGATTATCCATTTTTGCACTAGTATTTTGTACTTGCTCTTTGCACTGTCCTGTCTTTGCACTGTCCTGTCTCGTCCCTGCACCCTGTCCAATGTTGTGTGTGTCCAATGTAATGCACCGCGACCGAAAGCAAATTCCTAGTACATTGAAAAACTGCATGGCAATAAAATAAATTCTGATTCTGATTCTGATATCCAGGTGTAATAAGACATGCTGTGGCCTGTTAGGAGATGTGTGTGTGTGTGTGTGGGGGGGGGGGGGGGTCTCTTATCTTACCACTCTGGGAGGTTACTGGCTTCTTATCTGCCGTAATCAAATGTTGCTATGTGGGGCGGATGGGGGGGGGGGGGGGGGGGGTAGAATGACATTTAGAAGCATAAATACACACAAACACACAACATGCAACACACCCAAAATGTGTTTACAAAATCTGTATTTCAAGTTATCTTGAGTGTTTTGATGTAGGTTCAGTCAAGGGATATTAATATTAGAGCGGCTATTCTGGGTTTAGATTAAGCTGGTCTGAGTGGGAGGAGCCAGCCACAGTCAGGCCTGGTCGGAGTGGGAGGAGCCAGCCACAACCAGATGTGGATTGAGTGGGAGGAGCCAGCCACAGCCAGGTGTGGTCTGAGTGGGAGGAGCCAGCCACAGTCAGGCGGGGTCTGAGTGGGAGGAGCCAGCCACAGTCAGGCGTGGTCTGAGTGGGAGGAGCCAGCCACAGCCAGGCGTGGTCAGAGCTTGATGCAGAGGTTCGGGGTGCGCTGGAACAGATCCTGGCTGCACCCCTCTCTTCCAACGGAGATCAAACCAACAGCATTACATCTGTCATTGAAGCTCTTCACACACACACACACACACACCTACACACTTACACACATCTACTGTATACAGTATATACGCACACGCACACACACACACACGTCTACTGTATATATATATATATATATATATACAGTATGCAGACACATACACATCTACTTTATATACACACACACACACAGGACACCAAAACACCATATCGTTCCATTATTGGGAGCATTGGGAGTGCGTCAGCATCTCTCGTACATACTGTATGTCCTTCTCCTGATTGGTTGCCGCTCCTCCACGTGCTGTGTGAACCTAGTAAATGGACTTTTATCAAAAGCGCTTTACAATGAAGGCATCTCATTCACCCATTCACACACACATTCACGCACCAATGGCGGCAGCTGCCATGCAAGGTGCTAGCCTGCTCATTGGGAGCAATTTGGGGTTCAGTGTCTTTGCCCAAGGACACTTCGACATGTCGTCAGGAGGAGCCGGGATTTGAACCGCCGACCCTACGATCATTGGACAACCTGCTCTACCTCCTGAGCCACAGCTGCCCTCCCCTCCCTCTCTCTCTCTCTACTTCCCTCTCTCCCTCCCTCTCTCCCTCCCTCTCTCTCTCTCTCTCTCTCTCTCTCTCTCTCCATCCCTCTCTCCCTCAATCACACGCATACATACTTCAGAGTCAACCGGGACACACAGACCACAGAGGCAAGGCCCAGTTAGGGGTCACCCCGACTGATCAAGGTTCAAGGTTCAAGGTGGTTTTATTTGTCACAGGCACAGTAACACGGGATAAAACATGCAGTGAAATGAAGGTGGGGGCTCAGTCACTGCTGAAATCGGGGGGGGGGGGGGGGAAACATCTCACACATTGAGAAAAAAAAACTGGGTGTGGGGGTTGCCAACTGGCACTGTGTTCAGAATGTGTGTATATGAGAGAGAGAGAGAGAGAGAGAGAGAGAAACTACGTATGTGCAAATACCTGAGTGTGGCTGCATGTGTGTGTGTGTGTGTGTGTGTGTGTGTGTGTGTGTGTGTCAGTCAGTCAGTCAGTCAGTCAGTTAGTCAGTGTGCGCGCGAGGAGGAGAGAGTCCATGTTTGAGGCGAACTCTTTTCATCCTCAGTGCGTTTCAGCACGCCAGCTGGGCCCGAGACATCGGCCGGCGCGATTCTGTCGGCGGGTCTCACTCGACCCGCGCAGTTATCGGACGGCGAGCCAATTGGCTCTCGGCCTCCGGAGGAAGCCACGGGAATGTCCTCTTCATCCGCAAAGGCAGGCTGGTGACAGTGTGACAGAGGAGCCACCCCCCTCTCTCTAAACGTAGGGTTAATGTGAACATTACCTGCTCCTAACAGATGTACACGGTATATAGAGTGGCATGCTATTACGATAAGTAGAGGTAATGGCTGTAGTAATTTTTCTTCGAGCTCTCAGCTCTCACCAGCCTAATAAGCCAGTCACACACGTACAGTACTGTACACAGTAATGATCCTTGAATAGTAATTCCAAGAAAAACAACAGACTACAGTCTCGCTCCATGTTTTTCCGCCATGTTTTTTCCTCGATAAGTGATCTGCAACTGTACGCCGGCAGCCCCCCCCTCCGAACACGGCGCCTTT